>NC_092334.1:639647500-639962500 GCF_046630445.1 Rutidosis leptorrhynchoides | reverse complement strand
TTGATTTAAAAGTTGTTATTCTGAGAAAATGATTTTTATTATGAACATGAAACTATATCCAAAAATTATGGTTAAACTCAAAGTGGAAGTATGTTTTCTAAAATGGTCATCTAGACGTCGTTCTTTCGACTGAAATGACTACCTTTACAAAAACGACTTGTAACTTATTTTTCTGACTATAAACCTATACTTTTTCTGTTTATATTTATAAAATAGAGTTCAATATGAAACCATAGCAATTTGATTCACTCAAAACGGATTTAAAATGAAGAAGTTATGGGTAAAACAAGATTAGATAATTTTTCTCATTTTAGCTACGTGAAAATTGGTAACAAATCTATTCCAACCATAACTTAATCAACTTGTATTGTATATTATGTAATCTTGAGATACCATAGACACGTATACAATGTTTCGACCTATCATGTCGACACATCTATATATATTTCTGAACAATCATAGACACTCTATATGTGAATGTTGGAGTTAGCTATACAGGGTTGAGGTTGATTCCAAAATATATATAGTTTGAGTTGTGATCAATACTGAGATACGTATACACTGGGTCGTGGATTGATTCAAGATAATATTTATCGATTTATTTCTATACATCTAACTGTGGACAACTAGTTGTAGGTTACTAACGAGGACAGCTGACTTAATAAACTTAAAACATCAAAATATATTAAAAGTGTTGTAAATATATTATGAATATACTTTGATATATATGTATATATTGTTATTGTTATAGGTTCGTGAATCAACCAGTGGCCAAGTCTTACTTCCCGACGAAGTAAAAACCTATGAAAGTGAGTTATAGTCCCACTTTTAAAATCTAATATTTTTGGGATGAGAATACATGCAGGTTTTATAAATGATTTACAAAATAGACACAAGTACGTGAAACTACATTCTATGGTTGAATTATCGAAATCGAATATGCCCCTTTTTATTAAGTCTGGTAATCTAAGAATTAGGGAACAGACACCCTAATTGACGCGAATCCTAAAGATAGATCTATTGGGCCTAACAAACCCCATCCAAAGTACCGGATGCTTTAGTACTTCGAAATTTATATCATATCCGAAGGGTGTCCCGGAATGATGGGGATATTCTTATATATGCATCTTGTTAATGTCGGTTACCAGGTGTTCACCATATGAATGATTTTTATCTCTATGTATGGGATGTGTATTGAAATATGAAATCTTGTGGTCTATTATTATGATTTGATATATATAGGTTAAACCTATAACTCACCAACATTTTTGTTGACGTTTTAAGCATGTTTATTCTCAGGTTATTATTAAGAGCTTCCGCTGTCGCATACTTAAATAAGGACGAGATTTGGAGTCCATGCTTGTATGATATTGTGTAAAAACTGCATTCAAGAAACTTATTTTGTTGTAACATATTTGTATTGTAAACCATTATGTAATGGTCGTGTGTAAACAGGATATTTTAGATTATCATTATTTGATAATCTACGTAAAGCTTTTTAAACCTTTATTGATGAAATAAAGGTTATGGTTTGTTTTAAAATGAATGCAGTCTTTGAAAAACGTCTCATATAGAGGTCAAAACCTCGCAACGAAATCAATTAATATGGAACGTTTTTAATCAATAAGAACGGGACATTTCAGTTGGTATTCGAGCGTTGGTCTTAGAGAACCAGAATTTTGCATTAGTATGTCTTATCGAGTTTGTTAGGATGCATTAGTGAGTCTGGACTTCGACCGTGTTTACTTGAAAAATGATTGCTTAACAAATTTTGTTGGAAACTATATATTTTTAACATGTGAATATTACATGATATATTAATCTCTTAACGCGTTTGATATTATGTGATAGATGTCAACCTCTAGAACAAGTCCCATTGACTCACCTAATAATAATGAAGAGTCAAATGTAAATTGGAATGATTCGTGGACTGATTCACAAGTTCCCGAAGAGGAACCGGAAGAAGAGTCGGAACCGGAAGAAGAATCGGAACCGGAAGAAGAATCGGAACCGGATGAAGAAATAGAACCGGTGGGGGAAATAATAAAACGGTTAAGTAAAAGAAAATTCTCAACCAACCGACCAAGGTTAATTATGGTCAATGGTGTTTCCGCCAAGGAAGCAAAATATTGGGAGGATTACCAATTCTCCGATGAATCGGATTCCGACGAGAATTCCGATGATGTTATAGAAATTACCCCAACTGAATTTAAAAAGGCAAAAGAAAATAATAAGGGAAAGGGCATAAAAATAGAGAAATCTAATTCCAACCCCGATGAACTTTATATGTATCGTCAACCCCCGAAGTCCTTAAGTTGTAACAATGACCCGGGAACCTCTAAACCACCAGGTTTTTCTAAACCAATGTGGAAAACGACGGCTCGTATTAGGGGAACATCATATATCCCTAGAAACTTGGCAAAACGAACCAAAACCGAAGAAGAAGAAACAAGCGAGTCGGAATAAGATAGTTGTATTCGTGTGGTGTAATATATGTAATATAGTGTGCTTATGCTTTATGATATATGTAAAAATTGCTTGTATTAATAAGTTTTTTTTTTTTATGAATCTAACTCTTGTCTATTTTACAGTATAAAAACACAAAATGGATAGACAACCCAATATTATAAGAGACCTACCCGGAGACATGATTGATGAAATCTTGTCTAGAGTCGGTCAGAATTCTTCGGCACAACTATTTAAGGCGAGATCAGTTTGTAAGACATTCGAAGAACGTTCCAAGAATGCCTTGGTTTATAAAAGGCTTTCGTTCGAAAGATGGGGGATATCACATTGGGAAATCTATAAGTTACGATGTGTTTACTTTGACGCATATATTGCGGGGAACCCAAATGCTATTTTACGCAATGGGTTAAGAAATTATTTTGACTCAATATATCCGAATATTGGACTTCGTGATTTAGAAAAAGCGGCTAACATGCAACATAAAGAAGCATGTTATGCTTACGGATTAGTAATGTTCACTTCTCACCAAAGTGAGAACAAGAACATCGGGCTACAACTATTAAACAAAACTTTTCCACAAGTGACGGAGTCAGTAATTGGGGTAAGAAATGAGGTTTTTAGATTGTTACGGGACTGTTGGACATTACGTAACCCTCGTCCCTTTGACGACGTTACAACACGCTGTCTTATCAACGGCCATAACGGTTATGTTCCACAAGACCAAGGATGAGAAGTAATCCTAGTAAAACCAGAATGCATGACTTGTTTCTGGACGTATGAATTACGTGTCTTTATTGCCTTTGCTGAACGACTTGTGTACTAGCTAGAATTATCTTCACAACCATCTTATATCAAATTTATTGTGTGCTATATTTCATGCTATATGTAAAATAAGCGGTATTGTAAGTTTGTAAAATATTGTGTAAAAGTTTAAACGCGAAATATTATTATAATCAGTTTTTCATATAGAATTGTAGTAGTTGAATTGTATATTAGCTACTAAGTATGAACTTAACGGGTAGGTACTACCCGAATTTAAACTTATAAAACGCTAATATGAAGAAAAAGCTTTTATAAATGAGTTCATATTATGCTACGAAATACTATTAACTACTCTTAATATTCTGTATGATTAACTTGTTCCATTTGACTATTTTGAAGGAAATGGCACCGACTACTCGACACACCGTGAATATGAATGAAGAGGAATTCCGTACTTTTCTAGCTTCAAACATAGCCGCAGTATAGGTTGCGCTACATACCAACAATAACCTTGGATCTAGCAGTACAGGAAATCGTGTAGGATGCACCTACAAAGAATTCACTGCCTGCAAACCTTTGGAATTTGATGGAACCGAAGGACCGATCGGATTGAAACGGTGGACCGAGAAGGTCGAATCGGTGTTTGCCATAAGTAAGTGTAGTGAAGAGGACAAAGTGAAGTACGCTACGCATACCTTCACAGGTTCTGCGTTAACATGGTGGAATACCTATCTAGAGCAAGTAGGACAAGACGATGCGTACGCACTACCGTGGTCAGCATTCAAGCACTTGATGAACGAGAAGTACCGTCCCAGAACCGAGGTCAATAAGCTCAAGACAGAACTTAGAGGGTTACGAACCCAAGGATTTGATATTACCACGTACGAAAGACGATTCACAGAATTGTGCCTATTGTGTCCGGGAGCATTCGAAGATGAGGAAGAGAAGATCGACGCGTTTGTGAAAGGATTACCGGAAAGAATCCAAGAAGATATAAGTTCACACGAGCCCGCCTCCATACAACAGGCATGTAGAATGGCTCACAAACTAGTGAACCAGATTGAAGAAAGAATTAAAGAACAGACTGCTGAAGAGGCCAATGTGAAGCAAGTCAAAAGAAAGTGGGAGGAAAACGGTGATAAGAATCACCAATACAACAACAACAGCAATTACAACAATAATCGCAACAATTATCCCAACAATCGTAACATCAATCGCAACTACAACAAACGGCCCAACAACAACAACAACAACAACAGCAACTACAACAATCATCCCAACAACAATAATAACCGCAACAACAACAACAATCAGAAGCAGCTATGTCAAAGGTGTGAAAAGTATCACTCGGGGTTCTGCACCAAATTTTGCAACAAGTGTAAAAGAAATGGTCATAGCGCGGTGAAGTGTGAGGTCTACGGACCAGGGGTTAATAGAACGAAAGGAACAAATGGTGTCGGAACGAGTAATGGCGGAGCAAGTAGTGTCGGAGCAAGTTATGCCAATGTAGTTTGTTATAAATGTGGAAAACCGGTCCACATTATTAGAAATTTCCCGAACCAGGAGAACACGAATGAACAAGGCCGCGGAAGAGTTTTCAATATTAATGCGGCAGAGGCACAGGAAGACCCAGAGCTTGTTACGGGTACGTTTCTTATTGACAATAAATCTGCTTACATTTTATTTGATTCGGGTGCGGATAGAAGCTATATGAGTAGAGATTTTTGTGCTAAATTAAGTTGTCCATTGACGCCTTTGGATAGTAAATTTTTACTCGAATTAGCAAATGGTAAATTAATTTCAGCAGATAATATATGTCAGAATCGAGAAATTAAACTGGTTAGCGAAACATTTAAGATTGATTTGATACCAGTAGAGTTAGGGAGTTTTGATGTTATAATCGGTATGGACTGGTTGAAAGAAGTGAAAGCAGAGATCGTTTGTTACAAAAATGCAATTCGCATTATACGAGAAAAAGGAAAACCCTTAATGGTGTACGGAGAAAAGGGCAACACGAAGCTACATCTTATTAGTAATTTGAAGGCACAAAAACTAATAAGAAAAGGTTGCTATGCTGTTCTAGCACACGTCGAGAAAGTACAAACTGAAGAAAAGAGCATCAATGATGTTCCCATTGCAAAAGAATTTCCCGATGTATTTCCGAAAGAATTACCGGGATTACCCCCACATCGATCCGTTGAATTTCAAATAGATCTTGTACCAGGAGCTGCACCAATAGCTCGTGCTCCTTACAGACTCGCACCCAGCGAGATGAAAGAACTGCAAAGCCAATTACAAGAACTTTTAGAGCGTGGTTTCATTCGACCAAGCACATCACCGTGGGGAGCTCCTGTTTTGTTTGTCAAGAAGAAAGATGGTACATTCAGGTTGTGTATCGACTACCGAGAGTTGAACAAACTTACCATCAAGAACCGCTACCCACTACCGAGAATCAACGACTTATTTGATCAACTACAAGGCTCGTCTGTTTATTCAAAGATTGACTTACGTTCCGGGTATCATCAAATGCGGGTGAAAGAAGATGATATTCCAAAGACTGCTTTCAGAACACGTTACGGTCATTACGTGTTTATGGTCATGCCGTTTGGTTTAACTAATGCACAGCTGTGTTCATGGACCTTATGAACCGAGTGTGTGGACCATACCTTGACAAGTTTGTCATTGTTTTCATTGATGACATACTTATTTACTCAAAGAATGACCAAGAACACGGTGAACATTTGAGAATGGTGTTAGAAGTATTGAGGAAGAAAGAATTGTACGCTAAGTTTTCAAAGTGTGCATTTTGGTTGGAAGAAGTTCAATTCCTCGGTCACATAGTGAACAAAGAAGGTATTAAGGTGGATCCGGCAAAGATAGAAACTGTTGAAAAGTGGGAAACCCCGAAAACTCCGAAACACATACGCCAGTTTTTAGGACTAGCTGGTTACTACAGAAGGTTCATCCAAGACTTTTCCAGAATAGCAAAACCCTTGACTGCATTAACGCATAAAGGGAAGAAATTTGAATGGAATGATGAACAAGAGAAAGCGTTTCAGTTATTGAAGAAAAAGCTAACTACGGCACCTATATTGTCATTGCCTGAAGGGAATGATGATTTTGTGATTTATTGTGACGCATCAAAGCAAGGTCTCAGTTGTGTATTAATGCAACGAACGAAGGTGATTGCTTATGCGTCTAGACAATTGAAGATTCACGAACAAAATTATACGACGCATGATTTGGAATTAGGCGCGGTTGTTTTTGCATTAAAGACTTGGAGGCACTACTTATATGGGGTCAAAAGTATTATATATACCGACCACAAAAGTCTTCAACACATATTTAATCAGAAACAACTGAATATGAGGCAGCGTAGGTGGATTGAATTATTGAATGATTACGACTTTGAGATTCGTTACCACCTGGGGAAGGCAAATGTGGTAGCCGATGCCTTGAGCAGGAAGGACAGAGAACCCATTCGAGTAAAATCTATGAATATAATGATTCATAATAACCTTACTACTCAAATAAAGGAGGCGCAACAAGGAGTTTTAAAAAAGGAAAATTTAAAGGATGAAATACCCAAAGGATCGGAGAAGCATCTTAACATTCGGGAAGACGGAACTCGGTATAGGGCTGAAAGGATTTGGGTACCAAAATTTGGAGATATGAGAGAAATGGTACTTAGAGAAGCTCATAAAACTAGATACTCAATACATCCTGGAACGGGGAAGATGTACAAGGATCTCAAGAAACATTTTTGGTGGCCGGGTATGAAAGCCGATGTTGCTAAATACGTAGGAGAATGTTTAACGTGTTCTAAGGTCAAAGCTGAGCATCAGAAACCATCAGGTCTACTTCAACAACCCGAAATCCCGGAATGGAAATGGGAAAACATTACCATGGATTTCATCACTAAATTGCCAAGGACTGCAAGTGGTTTTGATACTATTTGGGTAATAGTTGATCGTCTCACCAAATCAGCACACTTCCTGCCAATAAGAGAAAATGACAAGATGGAGAAGTTAGCACGACTGTATTTGAAGGAAGTCGTCTCCAGACATGGAATACCAATCTCTATTATCTCTGATAGGGATGGCAGATTTATTTCAAGATTCTGGCAGACATTACAGCAAGCATTAGGAACTCGTCTAGACATGAGTACTGCCTATCATCCACAAACTGATGGGCAGAGCGAAAGGATGATACAAACGCTTGAAGACATGCTACGAGCATGTGTTATTGATTTCAGAAACAGTTGGGATCGACATCTACCGTTAGCAGAATTTTCCTACAACAACAGCTACCATTCAAGCATTGAGATGGCGCCGTTTGAAGCACTTTATGGTAGAAAGTGCAGGTCTCCGATTTGTTGGAGTGAAGTGGGGGATAGACAGATTACGGGTCCAGAGATTATACAAGAAACTACCGAGAAGATCATCCAAATTCAATAACGGTTGAAAACCCAAAGTCGATAAAAGAGCTACGCTGACATTAAAAGAAAAGATATAGAATTTGAAATTGGAGAGATGATCATGCTTAAAGTTGCACCTTGGAAAGGCGTTGTTCAATTTGGTAAACGAGGGAAATTAAATCCAAGGTATATTGGACCATTCAAGATTATTGATCGTGTCGGACCAGTAGCTTACAGACTTGAGTTACCTCAACAACTCGCGGTTATACATAACACTTTCCACGTCTCGAATTTGAAGAAATGTTTTGCTAAAGAAGATCTCACTATTCCGTTAGATGAAATCCAAATCAACGAAAAACTTCAATTCATCGAAGAACCCGTCGAAATAATGGATCGTGAGGTAAAAAGAATTAAGCAAAACAAGATACCAATTGTTAAGGTTCGATGGAATGCTCGTAGAGGACCCGAGTTCACCTGGGAGCGTGAAGATCAGATGAAGAAGAAATACCCGCATCTATTTCCAGAAGATTCGTCAACACCTTCAACAGCTTAAAATTTCGGGACGAAATTTATTTAACGGGTAGGTACTGTAGTGACCCGAACTTTTCCATGTTTATATATATTAATTGAGATTGATATTTACATGATTAAATGTTTCCAACATGTTAAGCAATCAAACTTGTTAAGACTTGATTAATTGAAATATGTTTCATATAGACAATTGACCACCCAAGTTGACCGGTGATTCACGAACGTTAAAACTTGTAAAAACTATATGATGACATATATATGGATATTTATATAGTTAACATAATACTATGATAAGTAAACATATCATTAAGTATATTAACAATGAACTACATATGTAAAAACAAGACTACTAACTTAATGATTTTTAAACGAGACATATATGTAACGATTATCGTTGTAAAGACATTTAATGTATATATATCATATTAAGAGATATTCATACATGATAATATCATGATAATATAATAATTTAAAATCTCATTTGATATTATAAACATTGGGTTAACAATATTTAACAAGATCGTTAACCTAAAGGTTTCAAAACAACACTTACATGTAACGACTAACGATGTCTTAACGACTCAGTTAAAATGTATATACATGTAGTGTTTTAATATGTATTTATACACTTTTGAAAGACTTCAATACACTTATCAAAATACTTCTACTTAACAAAAATGCTTACAATTACATCCTCGTTCAGTTTAATCAACAATTCTACTCGTATGCACCCGTATTCGTACTCGTACAATACACAGCTTTTAGATGTATGTACTATTGGTATATACACTCCAATGATCAGCTCTTATCAGCTCATGTGAGTCACCTAACACATGTGGGAACCATCATTTGGAAACTAGCATGAAATATCTCATAAAATTACAAAAATATGAGTAATCATTCATGACTTATTTACATGAAAACAAAATTACATATCCTTTATATCTAATCCATACACCAACGACCAAAAACACCTATAAACACTTTAATTCTTCAATTTTCTTCATCTAATTGATCTCTCTCAAGTTCTATCTTCAAGTTCTAAGTGTTCTTCATAAATTCTACAAGTTCTAGTTACATAAAATCAAGAATACTTTCAAGTTTGCTAGCTCACTTCCAATCTTGTAAGGTGATCATCCAACCTCAAGAAATCTTTGTTTCTTACAGTAGGTTATCATTCTAATACAAGGTAATAATCATATTCAAACTTTGGTTCAATTTCTATAACTATAACAATCTTATTTCAAGTGATGATCTTACTTGAACTTGTTTTCGTGTCATGATTCTGCTTCAAGAACTTCGAGCCATCCAAGGATCCGTTGAAGCTAGATCCATTTTTATCTTTTCTAGTAGGTTTATCCAAGGAACTTAAGGTAGTAATGATGTTCATAACATCATTCGATTCATACATATAAAGCTATCTTATTCGAAGGTTTAAACTTGTAATCACTAGAACATAGTTTAGTTAATTCTAAACTTGTTCGCAAACAAAAGTTAATCCTTCTAACTTGACTTTTAAAATCAACTAAACACATGTTCTATATCTATATGATATGCTAACTTAATGATTTAAAACCTGGAAACACGAAAAACACCGTAAAACCGGATTTACGCCGTCGTAGTAACACCGCGGGCTGTTTTGGGTTAGTTAATTAAAAACTATGATAAACTTTGATTTAAAAGTTGTTATTCTGAGAAAATGATTTTTATTATGAACATGAAACTATATCCAAAAATTATGGTTAAACTCAAAGTGGAAGTATGTTTTCTAAAATGGTCATCTAGACGTCGTTCTTTCGACTGAAATGACTACCTTTACAAAAACGACTTGTAACTTATTTTTCCGACTATAAACCTATACTTTTTCTGTTTAGATTCATAATATAGAGTTCAATATGAAACCATAGCAATTTGATTCACTCAAAACGGATTTAAAATGAAGAAGTTATGGGTAAAACAAGATTGGATAATTTTTCTCATTTTAGCTACGTGAAAATTGGTAACAAATCTATTCCAACCATAACTTAATCAACTTGTATTGTATATTATGTAATCTTGAGATACCATAGACACGTATACAATGTTTCGACCTATCATGTCGACACATCTATATATATTTCGGAACAACCATAGACACTCTATATGTGAATGTTGGAGTTAGCTATACAGGGTTGAGGTTGATTCCAAAATATATATAGTTTGAGTTGTGATCAATACTGAGATACGTATACACTGGGTCGTGGATTGATTCAAGATAATATTTATCGATTTATTTCTGTACATCTAACTGTGGACAACTAGTTGTAGGTTACTAACGAGGACAGCTGACTTAATAAACTTAAAACATCAAAATATATTAAAAGTGTTGTAAATATATTTTGAATATACTTTGATATATATGTATATATTGTTATAGGTTCGTGAATCAACCAGTGGCCAAGTCTTACTTCCCGACGAAGTAAAAATCTGTGAAAGTGAGTTATAGTCCCACTTTTAAAATCTAATATTTTTGGGATGAGAATACATGCAGGTTTTATAAATGATTTACAAAATAGACACAAGTACGTGAAACTACATTCTATGGTTGAATTATCGAAATCGAATATGCCCCTTTTTATTAAGTCTGGTAATCTAAGAATTAGGGAACAGACACCCTAATTGACGCGAATCCTAAAGATAGATCTATTGGGCCTAACAAACCCCATCCAAAGTACCAGATGCTTTAGTACTTCGAAATTTATATCATATCCGAAGGGTGTCCCGGAATGATGGGGATATTCTTATATATGCATCTTGTTAATGTCGGTTACCAGGTGTTCACCATATGAATGATTTTTATCTCTATGTATGGGATGTGTATTGAAATATGAAATCTTGTGGTCTATTATTATGATTTGATATATATAGGTTAAACCTATAACTCACCAACATTTTTGTTGACGTTTTAAGCATGTTTATTCTCAGGTTATTATTAAGAGCTTCCGCTGTCGCATACTTAAATAAGGACGAGATTTGGAGTCCATGCTTGTATGATATTGTGTAAAAACTGCATTCAAGAAACTTATTTTGTTGTAACATATTTGTATTGTAAACCATTATGTAATGGTCGTGTGTAAACAGGATATTTTAGATTATCATTATTTGATAATCTACGTAAAGCTTTTTAAACCTTTATTGATGAAATAAAGGTTATGGTTTGTTTTAAAATGAATGCAGTCTTTGAAAAACGTCTCATATAGAGGTCAAAACCTCGCAACGAAATCAATTAATATGGAATGTTTTTAATCAATAAGAACGGGACATTTCAAAAAAGGGATGCATGAATCGAGCAGAATTCGTTGGCTTTTATAGGCAACTTGATCCAGGGTGGCTCCGCGATTGCGATGGTTTATAGGCTAAGTGCTCCGCGATTGCGGAGGTCAGGAATCCAGCTCATTCATTGAATTTTAAACGTGGGCTGCTGAATTTTTTAATTTATATATATATATATATATATATATATATATATATGTATATAAATTATATAATTATATATATATTATATTATATTCTTGTGCATAGTTGACTTGTTATTTTAGCTCCGTTGAGTCGTACGTTAATACTCGGTTTATGTTTCGGTTCCGGATTTTCGAACGTCCTTTCGTACTTTGCGTTCCGCGACTTGTACTCTTGTAATTTGCGTTCCGCGACTTGTACTCTTGTAATTTTTAGACGTTTCTTATCAATAAATGGAACCACTTGGATTGTATCTTGTACATTTGAGCTTTTTTGTTACGATCGCTCCAAATCCATATGGACGAACATGTCATTCATCGATTTCATTGTGAGGTATTTGACCTCTATATGATACGTTTTGTAAACATTGCATTCTTTTAAAAAGGCACACCATAAATGAATATTTAAATCAAAGGTTTTCGACATCTGATGATTTCTACATATAGACAATCATCGTAAATAATAGTTTAAATAATACTTCAGTTGACAATGCAGTCAAAATAAGATACATGGTGATGATTTGGTGAATGCAACGTTTCCTTGAAAAATATGTCATGTAAGACTCCATGCATATAGCTTGTATAACACATAAGCAAACAGCGGAAGACTTCTAGGAAATCTAAGAATAAACATGCTAACAAGTGTCAACACAAAGGTTGGTGAGTTCATAGTTTTATAGTTTCATATAATCTGTATATAAAGGTGGACCACAAGATTTCAGTTGTTTCATTCAGAAACGTTTATCAAAATATTCTACAAGATTAAGCACCCTGGTAACTAAACTTAACGTATATATAATTTGTACCCTTTGTATAATCATCTTAATAATACACTCAAACCAACGTGTACGCTTCTCAAATAGCATACGTCTGTTAAAAGGCTAGCGCTCTAGCTCGGACGGAGATATCAAGCCCTATGGATCCATATACTACTACTCGCGCCCACCAGTTCTTATAACTGGCAGTTACTAGTTACCAAAGCTAAGGGATTTTCGGTTCAAACTCGGTGTAGAATTTAGTATGTACTTGTATCCATTGCGTTTAAAATAAAGTGCATGTATTCTCAGCCCAAAAATATAGATTGCAAAAGCAATTAAAAAGGGAGCAAATGAAACTCACCTTAGCAGCACATAAAGTTGTTCATCGTAATGTGACCGAAACTCGGATTACCAAATAATCGTAGATCTCAACCTAGAGAACATATGTTGGTCAATAAATGTCTATCAAGCTAGGTCAGGTCATAGTGTATCACAATCCTAATGCTCGAGATCGACATACAATAGTTATCCACAGTCATTTCAAAAAGTCAATTTTGACAGTTGCTTAACAAAATGAGACGTATTTTATATAAGGATTCATTTATGCGACTGGTAATATTCAAAAATCCAATTTATTAATCTTACAAACAAGTTGTTTAATTATCAATTGCAGTTTCAAGAGCAATTCCAATTAATGTCAATCATAATTCAGTTGATCATATCTTTTAATCCGTTCATCGAAACTATTCGATATCTAAATGATAAGTTATTGATTTTTCTCAGCTTTCCAAAAACATGTATATCATATATCTTTTACCAGTAATATATGTATTTAATTCATGATTCATAATAAAGTGTTTAACGACGAAATTAAGCATATGGACATGCAAAAACATTTATACTCGAGCACTAGACATGGATACGCTATTAATATATAAAAGATAAGATATGAATGCTTACGTATCAATATTGAGATTCAATATTGCAGGAAAGTACGTAGACGCAACAAAGATGATAAACACTAGGTTTGACTTGCGAACAAAACCCTCGAACAATACCCATAACCTCCTTAGTAATAACCCATATTTTCCTTAGCTCTATCCCGCTCGAAAACTCATTTTGAAATTGTTTGGCCATAACCTCGTCGTAATATTTTATGTAAAATACTAATAATAACGGTAACGATATCTAATAATACTAATAATAATAAGATTAATATTATTAATCTTAATAATAATAATAATAATAATAATAATAATAATAATAATAATAATAATAATAATAATAATAATAATAATAATACAGAGATAGATAGAAAAGGAAATGAAAAACTGAAACGAACTCGTGTTAATTTATAGATGTGGCCAGATTTTAGACCCCATGCGATCGCATGGTTTTTGTGTGTAATGGCCATGTGATCGCATGGCCTAGGATTCCAGCTCACATTTTCTTAACTTTTTGCTTGTCGACATGTTTTTATATAATATATATAATATATTTAATTTAAATAATTAATTATATATTATATTAAATTCATGTGCATAGTTGATTAATAATTTTAGTTCTGATAAGTCGTACGTCATCACTCGACTTATGTCCCGGTTCCGGTTTCTCGAACGTATTTTCGTACGCTTAGAAAACTTGCATTTTACGTTTCGTGTCACGTACCTTTGTCAAAATATAGCCTTAAATTATCCCTAAATTATATCACTCGAAGTATATCTTAAATTTTCGAGTATTTTGGTCATTTACTTCTATAAATCATCGTCTCGTTATATACATATACATATATACATTTTTATTTTAAAATAGTGTTTTTTTACTGTAGCAAAATAGTAATTTTCGAAAACACTGTAGCTTTTCGGGTACTGTAGCAATTCGAAAATACTGTAGCAAATTAGTGTTTTACTGGTTCATCTTAAACGTTTTAGTTAACTTATCTAAATATCAATCAGATAATCAAACCAATAAGGTTAATGCACAGTATCATTTTCATAACACTTTGTTACGTTTTCAAGTTATAGTATATATATGTATCTATTTACATATAATTGTTCGCGAATCGTTGAGAAAAATCGAAGGGTATTTGAATAGTTTAAAATTTTGAGATTCAACTTCATAGACTTTGCTTATCGTGTCGGAAACGTTAAAGATTAAGTTTAAATTTGGTCAGAAATTTTCGGGTCATCACATTTTTGGTCATTTGCGTCTTCAAATCGTTGTTTTCTTCTTTTGTCTTCGCACTTATTTATTTAAACGATTACAACTTAAAATAGAACAATTGCAACTAAAAACTTTACATATTGGGATGATATTGATACTAAATATATGTTCATTTAGAGCACTATCATCCAGATACAAATCTCTGAATACAAAAAAGCCATATATTTAAAGCGATACATTCAAAACCCAGATACATTAGAGATCTTCTGTCGTGTTGGCTTTCAGAACAAGTTTCATCGACAACCACTTCTACTTGATTCTCTCTTACCACTTGTTCTCCACAAAAATTTCAAATTAATATATTCGGTCGCATCCAATCCAAATAAAGATATTAGCAGGTCTTCTTCAACTAGATAATCGAAATTTTGTTAAACTGAGAATCATTTATGGCTCTTTGTTGTAAAATGAACTGTATACCTAAAAATAATACCTGCAGTAATTCAAGTGTTGCGCATCCAAACCCCTGCCAGAACTTTGAACTCCGTCGCCGGCAGCCTCCGGTACGCCCTCACGTGCTCCTTCACCCTCAAATTGATGGTGGGATATGGTTAACATCAGATCTGGTACGAAATCGAAAAAATCGGCGACCTTAGCTTAGATTCAGTGACTGTGGTGCACAGTGAAAATGGAATCACCCTAGATTCTTGAAAGATGAATAGAGAGTGGTGTGTTTGTGTTTTTATTTGATGATTAGAGGTTTGGATTCTGAAAAGATTTGAAATTTTAGGGAGTAAACAAACGGACGAAATCTGGATTGCATGGTTTCTGGAATGAATTTGTGTTTCTATTCGATAATTTTTGTGTGTTAGATTTAAGTTTTATGGAAGAAGAGGAAGAAAGGAATGAATTTGATTTTATTAGGGTTTATGATTTTGGGACTAAATTGAATATTGAAGAAGAAGATATGTGACGACCCGGAAATTTCTGACCAAATTTAAACTTAATCTTTATATGATTTCGATACGATAAGCAAAGTCTATAATGTTGAGTCTCAAAAACTTTGGAACTATATTCATGTAACCAATTACCCTTTGACTACTCCCGACGATTCACGAACAATTGTGGTAAATAATTATGTAAACACATATATAGATATAAAAATAAATATAAGGGTATACATAATATTTTGAACTAATAAAGTACACTTAATCAATTGGGATAAAAAATGTAATGTATTCGTCTGGATGGATTAGGACGGGTCGCTTCAGTTGGTATCAGAGCGGTGGTCTTAGCGAACCAGGTCTTGCATTAGTGTGTCTAACTGATAGTTGTTTAGATGCATTAGTGAGTCTGGACTTCGACCGTGTCTACATGTCAAAAGTTTTGCTTATCATTTCTAGTCGGAAATCATCTGCTTATCATCCTTAGGAAATTACCTGCTTATCATTCTTAGTCCAGACACATCTTACTGCAATGATTGCATGAATAGTGTATAGACAAAATTCGTATCTTAGCGTATCTGCTAATTCATATCTTAGCATATATGTTACTGTAGACTTTGCCTGACAACTTCCGTAGATTCCTCCGTAACTTATGGGATTTTAGTATTATATATGCATATGTAAATTATGTATTGCAGGGTACTAATCTACATCCTATAATCTATTTCTTATCGAAAATTCTTCATCTGATCGTACGAGATGAATCCCTCAACCAGTTCGAATTCCTCGGATTTCGACAGCTATTTCGATATGGAGTTTCACCTAAGCTCCGAAAGCAGTGTCACCAGAATGAATCAACCAATTCATCTGATGAGTTCGTAGTCGACTTAACCGATGGAGACGAGAAGAAGGCGATCCTTTCCACCAACCAACTTCACCTCTTGTTGAAGAACCTGATGCACTTATCAGCGAACCTATCCGAAACACCATTTTCACACTCATTTCCAGAGTATCTAGCCACGATTATATTCTATCTAAAATTATAAATCTTATTCATCCACTCGTCCGAACCGACAATCATCCCGGTATAATAGAAGAAGTCAACGAGCTTCACGCCCGAGTTGTAGCCTTGAAAAATATAGTGCAAAACGTACCAGCTTCAACAACATCACCGGCACCAACAGTATCACCAATATCAATACCAGTACCACCAACAACCCAAGTTCAACATCTCACACCTCAACATCTCATCATGAACCTTGAGCATAATCATCAATCTGCGAATCGTTCTACATCATGTAGCGACCCGAAAAAATCGTCATTGACGGCGCCGTCTACTTAGGTCCCGTTACGTGGTCATAAGTCTTTAAAACAACGTTTGACCAAAAGATATGTCGCATTCATTTCAAATGTAAAGATTGTTCAAAGTTTATAAGAATTGTTCCACCACAAGTTACGTTACAAAGTTATAAGTACAAATGAAACTTATGCAACATAATTTAAAAGTAGCCAAAAGACGCTCCATGTATGCATATATACTCGGCATCCAATGCAAGTATCAAAATAATGAGCGGAAGCATGTATCACAAAACGTTCAAGGACCTGAGAAAAACATAGAAATCTGTCAACGAAAACGTTGGTGAAATCATAGGTTTAAGTAAGTAAGTGAGTAAAAGTAAGTCGAAACCACAAGATTTACATCAAAGATAAAATAGTAATACATTCTAAAAGTTAATATTCACGAGCACCCAATTATCAAGGCTTAACATTCCGTCCGTTGATACCCCATTCATAGTGCTAGAACAACACTGTTTCTCGAAAATATATTTCATCTGTGGACGGTAGCGAACCGTCCGAGATGAGGGTTTGTCAAACCCATATGGCCATACAACATAAGTTCACGCCTACACTTACACCCTGCAAGTGTAACTAATGATAATCGAATTGAGGATTTCGTTCTAAACTCGTATGTAGAATGTTTGTTTTCCTGTACTTGTGTTCACTTAGTAAAAGAAATGTTTATGTTTTCTCATCCCAAATATAAGTTCAAAAAGAGTAAAAGTGGGACTATGATCTCACCATGAGTGCACGAGTAGTAAAGTACTTCAATAAGTAAACGTGTGCAAAGAACAATGCTAGTCTTGACCTAAACAAATAGGTTGTATCAATAACGATAGTCACGATTGGTCAAAGATGTTCAATTAGTCCTATGGCTCGTTAAGACTCGATCATAATAGCATGTGAATCAAATTGTCATGTTTCATGCAAGGTACAAGTATAAAAGCATGTTAGAACGATTGTACAAACAATTGGTTAAGTTTGATTAAAAGTCAACTTGGTCGGGTCAAAGTCAACGAAAAAGTCAACACGTTCGGGTCGGGTCCCGAACTATTTTTCTGAGGTTTTTAATCATATATGAGCATGTTAGAACAAGTTACATGTGAATCGGAGGTCCATAGCATAGCAAACATTTTTCGTAAAATGACCAACGAAGACAGAAGCTGCCAGTGTATCTGGACGGCATCCAGATTGTCTGGACGGCGTCCAGCTTTGAAGGCTGGGACGGCGTCCAAATAGCTGGACGGCGTCCAGCTTTGAAATCTGGGACGGCGTCCAAGTTTCTAGACGACGTCCAGATTGGTATTCCAGTCTGATGCAGTAAGCTTCTAAGTACACGAACCAAAAACCAAATAAACACAATTTATGATCCGCAAACAATCAAGTCAAGTATTTTATACCGTTGGGAAGGTAATTTGACGAGGAAGACAACTAAACACATTTCACCAATCAATCTACCTATTATAACAACCAAAACCGCATCTAATGCTCAACATTAATCGCATACAAGTTCATAAATGCAATTCAATGATTCGGGCAACCAATTTACATGAATGATATGCCGTTTCGAAGGTAATCAAGCATACAATCCAACTAAACACTTACCAACAATAATCCATGGTATTCAATGCATCAAAAGTCCATTTCAAGTTCATCAAACCCTAACCCAAATTCACCAAAATCATAAATCAAGTTCATGAACTTTTCTAAAGCAACCTACACATCAAATTGAAGCTAGTGATACTAGGAACACAATTAGAACATGAACTTTTAACATCTAACAACATATGATCATCCAAAATTCAAGAACAACACACCAAAATTCAAGTTCATGCTAGTTACACTAAAACAACGAGATCGAGCATATAAATCATATAATCATGTTAGACTTGAGCCATAGACACTAATTAACACTTTTATAAGTTAAAAACATAGAGAACACAAAATCTAGTGATTTTAGGAAGTTAACCAAATGTAATGAAATCGGTATGGAATCGAAGAGGAAGATGCAAGGATCACGAATTTGTAATTTGTTTTGTTGCTAGCTTCCTAATCCGAATTTAGATGATGAATTCTTGTTGGTGTTCTTGAGAGAAAAAGGGAGTAGAAGAAAGATGGAGATGTTGAAATGAGAGGAGGAGGTTGAAGGTTTGACTAGTTGACCTAGTCAAATCTTTGGCCTCTTGGCAAGTTTAGTCCCTCTAATTTGAATCGGGTGCGTGAACTACCTAAACGAGATAATTTAAAACGCGTATCAACGGGAGATGTTATAAACATATAACAGAGTTTAAATTAGTATAACGTAAAAGTAAATGGAAAAAGGCGGGATGTTACATTACCTACTCCTTAAAAGAAATTTCGTCCCGAAATTTAAGTAGGCGTAGTAGTCGTTGTTTCTTCCTCGAGACCTTGCGTTTCCGAATTCACGAATAGATGAGGATACTTCCTTTGCATTTGATCTTGTCTTTCCCAAGTAAACTCGGGTCCCCTTTTGGCATTCCAACGGACCTTGACAATTGGAATTCGGCTTTGTTTTAACGTTTTGACGGAGGTGTCCACAATTTCAACCGGTTCCTCCACAAAATGAAGTTTGTCATCGATAGTAAGCTCCTCGAGAGGGATGACGAGTTCGGGTTCGGCTAAACACTTTTTCAAGTTAGATACATGGAAAGTAGGATGAACGGAACTCAGTTGAGGTGGAAGATCTAAACAATAAGCAACGGTTCCAACACGCTCCAAGATTTCGAAAGAACCAATATACCGCGGATTTAGCTTCCCGCGTTTCCCAAAGCGGATTACACCTTTCCAAGGTGCGACTTTTAACATTACTCGGTCACCGACTTGAAATTCGAGGTCGTTGCATCGTTTGTCGGTATAACTCTTTTAACGACTCCGGGCCGTCCTAAGTCTATCTCGGATTTGAACGATCTTCTCGGTTGTTTCATGAATAAGTTCGGGACTGGTGATTTGTTTGTCGCCTACTTCGGCCCAACAAAGAGGAGAACGACATTTTCGGCCATATAATGCTTCGAATGGTGCGGCGTTAATACTCGCGTGATAACTATTGTTGTAGGAGAATTCGGCGAGAGGCAAGTGCTTATCCCAAGCTTTTCCAAAGTCGACAATGCAAGCTCGTAGCATGTCCTCTAAGGTTTGAATTGTACGTTCGCTTTGTCCATCGGTTTGAGGATGATATGCGGTGCTCATGTCTAAACGCGTTCCCAATGCTTCTTGCAAAGTACGCCAAAATATAGAAACAAAACGGCCATCTCGGTCGAAGATAATCGATAAGGGTACACCGTGTCGGGCTACGATTTCTTTGATGTAGAGTTGTGCGAGTTTCTCCATTTTGTCCGTTTCTTTCATGGCAAGGAAGTGTGCGGATTTGGTGAGACGGTCAACAATAACCCAAATGGTATCATAACCGCCCGTCGTTTTTGGTAGCTTGGTGATAAAATCCATCGTTATCCTTTCCCACTTCCATTGCGGGATCTCGGGTTGTTGAAGCAGTCCGGACGGTCTTTGGTGTTCGGCTTTGACTTTAGAACATGTCAAACACTTGGAAACATAAGTAGCTACGTCCCTTTTGATGTTCAGCCACCAATATAGTTGTTTAAGGTCGTGGTACATCTTATTGGCACCGGGGTGAATCGAGTATCGTGACTTATGGGCTTCATCTAAAATAAGGCTTCGTAGGTCCCCATAACTAGGCACCCAAATCCTTCCGGCGTAATATCGGAGTCCGGTCTCCCTAATTTCGAATCGAGAGACGAGAATGTTCAAGAGCTCGCGTGAAAGGTTTTCATCCTTGAGAGCCTCATCTTGGGCTACCCTAATTTGGCTATTAAGGTTTGTGTGGATGGTGATGTTTAAGGCTCGGACACGAAGAGGCACCGCTCTTTCTTTTCGACTTAAGGCATCGGCTACTACATTTGCCTTCCCGGGATGGTAACGAAGCTCGCAATTGTAATCGTTTAAGGTTTCAATCCACCTTCGTTGTCTCATGTTTAGTTGCTTTTGATCGAAAATGTGTTGGAGACTTTTGTGGTCGGTAAAGATAGTACTCTTGGTTCCATAAAGATAGTGTCTCCACATTTTAAGTGCAAAGACAACGGCTCCGAGTTCGAGATCATGCGTCGTGTAGTTTCGTTCATGAATTTTGAGTTGTCGAGAGGCATAAGCAATGACTTTCTTCCGTTGCATCAATACACACCCAAAACCATGTTTCGAGGCATCGCAATATACAACAAAATCATCATTGCCTTCGGGAAGTG
The DNA here is from genome assembly GCF_046630445.1 of Rutidosis leptorrhynchoides. NCBI lineage: Eukaryota > Viridiplantae > Streptophyta > Magnoliopsida > Asterales > Asteraceae > Rutidosis > Rutidosis leptorrhynchoides. Next base: position 639,941,356 of record NC_092334.1, on the reverse strand, counting down.
ACAAGATAGGAGCGGTGGTTAGCTTTGTCTTCAATATTTGAAACGCGGATTCTTGCTCGGTCGCCCAAATGAATTTCTTTCCCTTGTGAGTTAATGCGGTTAGAGGACGTGCAACTAAAGAGAAGTTTTCGATGAATCTACGATAGTACCCGGCGAGACCCAAGAATTGACGAATGTGAGTAGGAGTAGTAGGAGTCTCCCATTTACTAATGGCTTCGATTTTCGTGGGATCGACTTTAATACCTTGATCACTTACAACATGACCAAGAAATTGAACTTCCTTCAACCAAAATTCACACTTGGAGAATTTGGCATAAAGTCGTTCTTGTCTCAAGAGTTCAAGCACAAGTCGGAGATGTTGTTCGTGCTCTTCTTCATTTTTAGAATAGATCAATATGTCATCGATGAACACAATAACGAATTTATCGAGAAATGATTTGCACACGCGGTTCATAAGATCCATGAACACCGCCGGTGCGTTAGTGAGACCAAATGGCATGACAAGGAATTCATAACTACCATAACGAGTTCGGAAAGCGGTTTTGGAGACATCTTCCCCCTTAACCCTCAATTGATGATAACCCGAGCGGAGATCGATTTTCGAATATACACAAGACCCTTGTAGTTGATCAAAGAGGTCATCGATGCGAGGAAGAGGATATCGGTTCTTTACCGTCAATTTTTTTAGTTCACGATAGTCAATGCACATTCGTAGGGATCCGTCTTTCTTTTTAACAAACAAAATCGGAGCGCCCCAAGGTGAATGGCTAGGTTGGATAAAACCACGATCAAGTAGTTCTTGGATTTGACTTTGCAATTCTTGCATTTCGGATGGAGCGAGTCTATATGGTGCACGTGCTACGGGTGCGGCTCCCGGAATAAGATCGATTTGGAATTCAACCGGTCGATGAGGTGGAAGTCCCGGCAATTCATCGGGAAATACATCGGAATAGTCACTAATAATTGGCACATCATCGATGTGCTTCTCATCGGACTCGACTTTCTTGACATGAGCAAGGATCGCAAAACAACCCTTACGGAGTAGTTTTCTAACTTTAATACACGAAACGAGGTTGAGTCCGGTGCAACTCTTATTGCCATAGACGATCAAAGGTTCACCATTCTCGATAGGGATTCGGATTGCGTTAAGATCACAAAGGATATGAGATTTCGTTTTGGCTAGCCAATTCATACCGATTATTACATCGAAGCTCCCTAGTTCCATAGGTATCAAGTCAATTTCAAACTCATTACCCAAAATGTTTAACGTACACCCCCGGTAATATGTGTCGGCACTCAATAGTTTTCCGTTGGCCACTTCAATGGTATAAGTGGTATCTAGTGGACGTGGTGGAGTATTAAAAGAATGAGTCAAAGTCTTGGATACAAAACTCTTATCGGCACCCGAATCGAATAAACAAGTAACATAAGTGTTGTTGAGAAGAAACGTACCCGTGACTAATTCATTATCATCTCGGGCTTCCTCGGTGTTGATGTTGAAAGCTCGGCCGCGCGTATTGGGGTTATCTTTCCTCTTCGGGCATGCATTTCTATAATGGCCCGTTTGGCCACATTCGTAACAAGTGACCGTTTTTGGAGGATTGGGCCCCTTTCGAGCGATGGGGGCGGCGCTTGTGCAATTGTTGGCCTTATGACCAACTCCTTGGCACCGGTGGCAAATTAGCTTGCCGCATTCACCCGAGTGGTGCTTGTGACATTTGTTGCAAAAAGGTTGAGTCCCGACATAACCTTTCTTGCCGTCGTTGTTGAAAGGCTTTTTGGTGAAGGTATTGTTGTTTTAGCTGCTTGATGGAGTGGCTTCCCATTTTCTTTTGTTGTTACCCGACTTGTCCTCGGCTTTAGGTGCCGGTACTACGATTTCGTCCACCGTCTCTATTAATTTGCGGGCCATGTTCAAAGCTTCTTGATGATTAGGGGGTTTGGATGACATTACTCCGTGTTTGATGCTCTTTGGAAGACCATCCATGTAAAGTTCAACCCTTAAAGACTCGGGGTTCACAAGGTTTGGGCACATCAAGGCTAGTTCAGAAAATCGTTGATTATAGGCCTTGAGATCGTTTCCGACCGCTTTTAGAGTTCTTAGCTCTTGTTCGAGTTTTCGGGTTTCCTCACGCGGAAAGTATTCGGTGATCATCTTTCCTTTCAAATCGGACCAAGAGAGAGCGTGGGCTTCATCGGTACCCACCGATTGTACATAGGTGTTCCACCAAGTGAGAGTGACGCCGGAGAAAGTGTGAGTGGAGTACTTGACCTTGTCTTGGTCCCGACAACCGCTTATGCTAAAAACGGCTTCCGTTTGCTCAAACCATCGAGTGAGAGCAACCGGTCCTCCGGTTCCATCGAAAGTGTGAGGTTTGCACCCCATGAAAGCTTTATAGGAGCATCCCTCGTTTGAGTTACCGGCTCCATTGTTGTTGTTGTTGTTGTGGTTGTTATTATTATTGTTGTTGGATGAGTGACCGGCCATGGCCGCATCTACGGCGGTGGCTATCATGCGTTGTAGAGCTTGTTCGGGAGTTTCACGGCGTGGCGCACGGCGAAGAGGCATTGTTCCTTCAAAACAAAAGAATACCGTTGGTTAGTATTCTAAATAATACTAACCGTGATATGGAATAAAGATAGAGAGAAAATTTTCCTTGACTCGCCTTAAATTCTTTATGCCACAATGTCGGAACGTTCATATGAGTCACCGTAATATAATTCCGGAAATTATATTACCCTGATTCATATGTGCATTCGACATCATTTCATATAGTCAAGGTGGCGTGTCAATCAAATTAAACAACGTGAGATTAAGATGAACTAAGAGTAGATATGAGTAGAAGCGTTCGAGTATAAATGCACAAGTAGTCAAGTAATTCCTACCTCAAGTCTATATGCCGGTTGTAGTCTAGACTCACCAATGTACCCTATGACTCGAGGTTGACACCAATGAACTCTAAATCCCTACAACCAACGCTCTGATACCATCTGTAGCGACCCGACAAAATCGTCATTGACGGCGCCGTCTACTTAGGTCCCGTTACGTGGTCATAAGTCTTTAAAACAACGTTTGACCAAAAGATACGTCGCATTCATTTCAAATGTAAAGATTGTTCAAAGTTTATAAGAATTGTTCCACCACAAGTTACGTTACAAAGTTATAAGTACAAATGAAACTTATGCGACATAATTTAAAAGTAGCCAAAAGACGCTCCATGTATGCATATATACTCGACATCCAATGCAAGTATCAAAATAATGAGCGGAAGCATGTATCACAAAACGTTCAAGGACCTGAGAAAAACATAGAAATCTGTCAACGAAAACGTTGGTGAAATCATAGGTTTAAGTAAGTAAGTGAGTAAAAGTAAGTCGAACCACAAGATTTACATCAAAGATAAAATAGTAATACATTCTAAAAGTTAATATTCACGAGCACCCAATTATCAAGGCTTAACATTCCGTCCGTTGATACCCCATTCATAGTGCTAGAACAACACTGTTTCTCGAAAATATATTTCATCTGTGGACGGTAGCGAACCGTCCGAGATGAGGGTTTGTCAAACCCATATGGCCATACAACATAAGTTCACGCCTACACTTACACCCTTCAAGTGTAACTAATGATAATCAAATTGAGGATTTCGTTCTAAACTCGTATGTAGAATGTTTGTTTTCCTGTACTTGTGTTCACTTAGTAAAAGAAATGTTTATGTTTTCTCATCCCAAATATAAGTTCAAAAAGAGTAAAAGTGGGACTATGATCTCACCTTGAGTGCACGAGTAGTAAAGTACTTCAACAAGTAAACGTGTGCAAAGAACAATGCTAGTCTTGACCTAAACAAATAGGTTGTATCAATAACGATAGTCACGATTGGTCAAAGATGTTCAATTAGTCCTATGGCTCGTTAAGACTCGATCATAATAGCATGTGAATCAAATTGTCATGTTTCATGCAAGGTACAAGTATAAAAGCATGTTAGAACGATTGCACAAACAATTGGTTAAGTTTGATTAAAAGTCAACTTGGTCGGGTCAAAGTCAACGAAAAAGTCAACACGTTCGGGTCGGGTCCCGAACTATTTTTCTGAGGTTTTTAATCATATATGAGCATGTTAGAACAAGTTACATGTGAATCGGAGGTCCATAGCATAGCAAACATTTTTCGTAAAATGACCAACGAAGACAGAAGCTGCCAGTGTATCTGGACGGCGTCCAGATTGTCTGGACGGCGTCCAGATTGTCTGGACGGCGTCCAGCTTTGAAGGCTGGACGGCGTCCAAATAGCTGGACGGCGTCCAGCTTTGAAATCTAGGACGGCGTCCAAGTTTCTGGACGGCGTCCAGATTGGTATTCCAGTCTGATGCAGTAAGCTTCTAAGTACACGAACCAAAAACCAAATAAACACAATTTATGATCCGCAAACAATCAAGTCAAGTATTTTATACCGTTGGGAAGGTAATTTGACGAGGAAGACAACTAAACACATTTCACCAATCAATCTACCTATTATAACAACCAAAACCGCATCTAATGCTCAACATTAATCGCATACAAGTTCATAAATGCAATTCAATGATTCGGGCAACCAATTTACATGAATGATATGCCGTTTCGAAGGTAATCAAGCATACAATCCAACTAAACACTTACCAACAATAATCCATGGTATTCAATGCATCAAAAGTCCATTTCAAGTTCATCAAACCCTAACCCAAATTCACCAAAATCATAAATCAAGTTCATGAACTTTTCTAAAGCAATCTACACATCAAATTGAAGCTAGTGATACTAGGAACACAATTAGAACATGAACTTTTAACATCTAACAACATATGATCATCCAAAATTCAAGAACAACACACCAAAATTCAAGTTCATGCTAGTTACACTAAAACAACGAGATCGAGCATATAAATCATATAATCATGTTAGACTTGAGCCATAGACACTAATTAACACTTTTATAAGTTAAAAACATAAAGAACACAAAATCTAATGATTTTAGGAAGTTACCCAAATGTAATGAAATCGGTATGGAATCGAAGAGGAAGATGCAAGGATCACGAATTTGTAATTTGTTTTGTTGCTAGCTTCCTAATCCGAATTTAGATGATGAATTCTTGTTGGTGTTCTTGAGAGAAAAAGGGAGTAGAAGAAAGATGGAGATGTTGAAATGAGAGGAGGAGGTTGAAGGTTTGACTAGTTGACCTAGTTAAATCTTTGGCCTCTTGGCAAGTTTAGTCCCTCTAATTTGAATCGGGTGCGTGAATTACCTAAACGAGATAATTTAAAACGCGTATCAACGGGAGATGTTATAAACATATAACGGAGTTTAAATTAGTATAACGGAAAAGTAAATGGAAAAAGGCGGGATGTTACACATCATTTATCTTCATTCGACATGGCGATTATGTAATCTCTAATGTTTTAGAGATTATATATTCTTGTTCTAACGGTAAATCAAATGAGTTTAATATCATATTGACTCATTAAATCCATGATTACATCTGAAGAAAATATATATGTATATATATTTTTTCATAAAGACTGTAATTAAAAATTCTTTCGTACAAACTGTTAATGGTGAAAATATTTTAACGGGTAGGTAATACCCGAGGAATATTTAGATTTCACATTAATAAGTACACTATACATTCTTTCAAATCTAATTCAACAGTCATTTACTATCCTATTTACAACCACCGATATACGTATCCGTTCACCGCAAAATAACCCTTTTCATTCAATTTCATATTTGGATTTTGATCTATCAGAATCCAACAAGTGGCATAATGAAGAAAACATTGGACAAAAAATAAAATTTGTTAGAAACAAACAATTTAACTATGAGAAGAATTTTGATAAGAATCCACGCTAACTGTTCCTAGCTAACTGCTAATTCCTTATTACATTTTAATTATCGCAATTTATTTTATCGTAATTTAATTCTCGCAATTTTATTTATTGTCATTTAATTTCTGTTATTTACTTTACGCACTTTATTTATCGTCATTTAATTCCTGCTATTTATTTTATGCACTTTAAATATCGGGACACGTATACAAGGTTTTGACATATCATATCGACGCATCTATATATATTATTTGGAATAATCATAGACACTCTATATGCAGTAATGATCGAGTTCTCTATACAGGATTGAGGTTGATTCTACAATAGTATATATACTTTGAGTTGTGATCGAGTCTGAGACATGTACACGGGTCACGATAAGTATTAACTAATTCGAATATTATATATTAAACTATATATGAATTATTGAATTGCTAACTGTGGACTATCAACTGAGGACTACCAACATTGGACAATTAAAATGAATTAAAATATTGATTATAACATATAAAACTAAACAATTCTTCAAGTTTTCCACTTGATTTCATCTTAAACCTCATTTGTATCTTGACGATTACAATCTGCGTTCAAATCTTTCATGATTCTTGAAAACACCTCAATCGAAAGGATGAACCGACCGCACTTTACCTACGGAAGAAAAGATTGATGCATATAGTTTTACATCTGAAAAACTCTCAGAAACTGAGTAAACATTTAACACGTAGTTGTGCTAATTCCTTAGTGTTATTATTACCCAAAATAACTTGATAATCCCTTTCAAAGTAGCAAATTTTGTCATAGCTCCAGCAAGACAACTTCGACTTTTCGTTCGAAACAACCTTATCATACCCTTGATATATACGCGTACTCTTTTATTGTTACCGGGGAAGCTTTTATATTTCACCATATTACCATTAATGTTTAATCATCTAAAAACACAACTCACTTGAAACCACCTCGGATTGATAACCGACGATTCAGTTATGGTAGCATTAAATGCAGAGGGAACAGCAAAAATTGTAGATGGTCTAAACGGCCAAAAGTTGATAAAAAAGAATGGAAGGTTGGAAACACTCAATAGAAAATTTAGTACCGAAAAGCGGATTATGCGAACCTATGAAAGAAGCCGTGGACAAATCACAAAGACTAAACTTGCCTTCAAAGAATCCAAATGATTCCTGCTGAAATCTTCAGCAAATATCTTACTCCGAAGTCATATTAAATCTTGTGGAAAATCTTTCTTCATCAACCTTCGATCTTAGAAATTCCAAAATATCATCATAAATATCTTCGATATTTCTGAAGATATCTTCATAAATATTCTTGTCCGATATTATCTATCTCTTCGCCTTATCTGTATTACATTAGAAAGGAAACTGTTTTAGTTTTTAAATTCTGAAAAATTCGAATGTAAATTATGAATGTTTTTGAAGTAGTGTTGGAAATTGATGCATGAGTTAGTATAATATAATGACACTTGATCAACATGATTATATTACAGTAAGTCATGCTGAGTTTCTAATGAAATGTGATGATTCACAGACTATAATTTCACCATGTGCAATGTTACACGACTCTTACATTCTATCTAATCTACAAATATATCAAGAACATAATTTCTTGATAGTTCTATCTTTTCTCTTGAATTCTGATAATTTGACAAATCAAATCGTGCTATTTCCTTTCTTTTTCTGCTTATGATCTTAGTCATGTTCATTCGAAACTCCATACCCACAAATTCCGGACTATTACTTGACGTGTTTAATGGATATAAGAGAAAACAGAGCAAAAAGCTTTGAAGTGTAAATGGGGGTATAAATCGCAATAAATAGGAGAAAACATTAACTGTGGATGACAATGATTATAGGAAACAGAAGCAGGGACATCGAAATATAAGGGAAGATATAAAACCCAACAACACAGAAATTACAAACCGTATATGTCGATGCATATAGCAATATAAAAACACGGGAGAACTAAGAACACTATAAAACCCAGAGTATAGTAGAAGTAAATAGATTCTTCCTGCGGCAGGCGAAAAAGAAAAATGACAGATATGAAAGTTAGAAGTATATCGAGAACCAAAACTGGATGGAGCATATTGACGAATGATTCAAAGTATGAATTAAAGGAGAAAGAATAGAAGGTGAAAATCGTAAGGAAATGAAAGGGGTAGATTTATAGTAAAATATCCAACAGAGCAATCGAAACAGATGATCGCATTTAAAGCGGATTCTAAATTCCTTAATTACCGTAGAATCAAATCTTATTACGAAGATTTTCTTCAAATCCCTTGAATTCCGGAATTCAACCGAGATGACATCAAAAGTTAAGACGCACCTTATTTTTCTAAATTCAAAAGTGACTACGTCAAAAGTTAAGACGATACTTTATTTCTTCAATTCACTCTTTTGTGATAGCTTCACTCGTACGCTTCGAATAATCGAATAGATTTATCCATATTACTCAATGATGATAAAACTCTATTTATCGACTCATATTCGTCATAAAAACATTTTATTGTTAGCCATGACCACCTCACTCAAATTTCGGGACGAATTTTCTTTAACGGGTAGGTACTGTGACGACCCGGAAATTTTCGACCAAATTTAAACTTAATCTTTATATGATTTCGATACGATAAGCAAAGTCTGTAATGTTGAGTCTCAAAAACTTTGGAACTATATTCATGTAACCAATTACCCTTTGACTACTCCTGACGATTCACGAACAATTGTGGTAACTAATTATGTAAACACATATATAGATATAAAAATAAATATAAGGGTAAGGGTGTACATAATATTTTGAACTAATAAAGTACACTTAATCAATTGGGATAAAAAATGTAATGTATTCGTCCGGATGGATTAGGACGAGTCGCTTCAAGATATAATTACGCTCATCGTCCTTGTAGTTTAATGATCTTTTTACACCCACATGCTCTGCACGTGATAGGAGGGTAACAGCAAAATAAACAGAAAATAGACGGGAGGACGAGGGATGTAGATTTTTGATACATTAGAGACGAGGGATGTACAAAAAAAAGAAAAAGGACAGGGAGTCAAAGTTGATGTAAAGTTCAGGGACGAGGAATGAAATTTTGTCAATGTTTTATTCTTTATTGTGACCACTCTCATTAACACCGTTCAATATTGTTTTGCTCAACGAAAGGTTTCACCACCGGTAACTTTCATCGTCTCCATAATGAATATCTCCGTTAGATCAATACCATCACAAAAATTTTTAGCCACCGCCATATCTACTCGTTTCAGATTGGGAAATTGTGGATCATTGATTAAATAACTTAAGACAAAAATTTGAAAAATCTCATGGGTGTTTCTTTGAAAGTTTGGGTCGATTTCTAGACAGGTCACCAAATCAAAAGGGCTCACATAAATTAAGATATGCTAAATATGGTGTTAATGTATTATTTGAAGAGTCAAATTGTTGGAATTGGTTGGAGATTTGAATTTAGTTTGGAAGTTTAATTTGAACTGAGATTTTATGAATTTGATTAGAGCTTGTGAATTAGGAATGAAGATGAAGATATCGATGAATGAGAATGGGGAGAGGAAAGAGAAGTAGAAAAGAAAAGCGAAATGGAAGATAACTAAAATTATAAGGACAAAAACACCCTCACATAGATGACACATGACTGAATTTAACAGATTTTTTAACGGACGTCAGGATCAACCACGTAACTTTTACAAAAGATGGTGACCAACCAAGTAGTAAAAAAGTTTAAGAACATTCACACAATTTGTAGGACCAACAGCGTAAATTTGTCTAAAAAAATATATATATCCCTCCCATAAATAAATAAATAAATAAATAAATATAAATATAAATATAAATATAAATATAAATATAAATATAAATATAAATATAAATAAATAACATAATAAAAACAGATGAGAAAACAAAACTCGTACGAAAATCAATATTCCTTCTTCACGTTATTCTGACCACCGCCGGAGTTTTGACGTGTCGATGGCGATGCCGAGAAATCGACGGACAACTTCCCTCCGTGATACCGACAGCCGCCTCGGTTATTCCGATAAGATTGAAGGCACCGGAAGTTGGGACGCTCTTGAGTGGACCAAAATTGAGGTATATAATTTCTTCTTCTTTCTATTCTAACCCTAACCCTAACCGTAACCCTAGGGTTTTTTGTTTATACATTCAATTTGTGCTTATATATTTTTTTATTAATTACAAATTTGTTGCTTTGTTTTTTTGTAATTGCTTTTGTTTATGTGAATTTCACAGCAGCCTGTATCAAGGCCTGTTCCTCACGGTTTATCTGATTTTTTATACGAATCTGAAGAGGTTATTGCTGAGGTAATATTAATACTTTGAATTTGACCTATTATTAGTATTTGTGTTTTTGTATATGCATATCTTTACCCATGATTTATAGTTTGTATGCTTACTACTGTTATTAGCTTCTTGGAAAGTTTAAATTTAGGCTGGATATTAGCACAATGTGAGAAAACATGATCTGTAAATATATTAATCTTTTAAAACCTAGTCAATTTTTTTTATGTTTTGTAGAGTTCATTCGGTTAAATCTTAATCATATATGATCCGGTTGCGGCTTGCGAAGCCGAAAGAATTGCCAATATCACGTATTACTATTGAATAAGGTCACATTATGACAAAGTTACTGCACAGTTTACAAATAAGTTAATCTTCTGAGATATTCAGGCTGCTGAGGGCACCAGGGGCACCTTTATGTTCACCAGTGTTAATACTTAATAATCTTTGGTAGAAAACTAGCAATATTTGTAACATAACATGTCAATGTCATAGTTGGTTGAATTGATGTCTATAGATTGATTAAAAACACTGAGAATATATGATAGGCTATTAGGCTGGTATACTGAAAATTCGACTTTCTCAATTCGTAGAACTTCATACTTTTCTTTTATGTTCATCGTTTTTCAATTCATCTTCATGCGAGTTTCTTGTATCTGCTTGCTCTTGTTTTTTTTTTTTTTTTTTTTAAGGAACTACTCTTATAAAATTTCTTACTTTGCTTTTTAGGGGTATGGCGTTCTTGTTAACACTGATGAAGCTGGTACCTTGTTTGTGACCAATTTCCGTCTTCTTTTTTTGGTAAGTTGTCCATTTACCATTGTTTTCTTGTATTCAGTTATTTACATGGCATTGGTATATGTTACTGATCATACATATCCAGTTCGAGAGTTTTTAAGCCCAATGAATTTGAATATTATACGTAATTATAGAAGGCTTTTCTTAATAAATAATGGTTTTTGAATATGCTTCTTTATATCTATGTTTTTCCTTTTCAGAGTGAAGGATCCAGGGATATTATTGCACTTGGAACTATTCCGTTGGCTACCATTGAAAGATATAATAAGATCGTAAGTCATCCAATTTTTCTTTTGGACTGGTTTGACTTGATCGTTCTGGATTTTTATCATGTTATATAGTAACTGATACTGCACACTGCATGTACTTAAGTTAGGTTTTTGAATACATCACCATTCTAAGCACTTCTATTTCTCTAACGTTTTAAGCAAAGTTACTAGTTCTTAAAGTTGAAATCTGCTATCACTATATCAAACTTCCAGATTTGCTACTTTAACGTTTAATATGTATTCTTTGGTGGAAATGTCAGCGATTTCACAGTTTTCCTGTCACAAATCTCTTTGTTATCAGATGATGTCATACTACCGATTTTTATTCAACTGAATTGTAACCCTACACGCACATAGGGTTAGGTTCAAACGAGAACAAACAAGATAACGAGAACTGCGAGAGAGCTTTTAAATTACATGGTTATTATACATGTAAACGCAGCAAGCTACATATAAATGTTTTCTGATGTTCATACAAAATTTAAAATCACAAAATGCACATGTGAATTATTTAGATTCAAATCGTTATTATTCATCCCGGTGAATGTTTATTAACTCTCATTATGATTAATGGAAAGCTAATAATATTTTCCAACTAATGTTATGATTTAACATGCAGCATAGTTAGTGTTAACTAACATTTATGATGATGAATGTTAACACTTTATTATTAAATTAATAGTCATCAACTAATGTTATGACTTACAAAAGAAATGCATCTGTGAATATATTATTTGCGAAGTTGGTTATGGTTGATATTTGCTGGTAAAAGTAATTATTTGTTGACATTTTGATTGATAAACGTAAGATTGTCCATGATGAATTTGTATTTTTCTCCCCTTCTCAAAAAAGTGATTCCTTCTTGAATGCTCTGCTATATATATGTATATACAAACACTTTGATCCATCCTTAATTTTTTACGTGGAAATAGGTAATAAAGCAGCAGTCGGGCCCTAAGCAATCTGAGAAGACTCCTACGCGAAGGCTTCTTCAAGTCATTGGTATGCTAATAGTCCTTCCATTCATGTAATGTGGTATTTTGGGGAACATGTTTGTTTGACTTCATATAATTATTATCTTTTACCCGAGTATAGTTTAGAGACTTGCTAGTTGGCATGCCTATATGGAAGGAGGATGTGTAAATATGGTATTGGTGATGTATAGCTTAGGATGATTAGTTTAGAGACTTGCTAGTTGGCATGCCTATATAACATAACTGTGGCGTCTTTTGGTTTTTTCTTAGTGATGTGCATTTTTGTACAGTTTGGTTATTTATCTTATTCTAAATGCATGTGTGTGTGCATGCATTTTTGGTAAAACTTTTATAATGAACATCCTTCTGGAGTAGTTATCATATCGTGTGGCAGCTAATGGTATAATAGGATGTAGTTTGTAGTTGGTGTCAAATGTACGTAAATTAAGAATCTAACTTTGCAATGCTTGTTTTGCAGGAAAAGATATGAGAATTATTATATTTGCTTTTCGTCCTAAAACTAAACAGGTAAATTCTTGATACAATTGGGTAGGATTATATATAAGCTTTCTTTCCCACATGATGATTTTATGTAAATATTTATATCTATATTTATGATCGCAGAGGCGGGCCGTATTTGAGGCATTACTAAGATATGCAAGGCCAGCAAGGCTCTGGGATTTGTATGCTTTTTCTTCCGGTCCTTCAAGATTCAGCAATAAGAGTCCTAGAGTGCGCCTAGTGAATGAATACTTGCGCCTTCTTGGCATGGAATCACATAATGCATCATTAAGCTCTATCGAAGATGGTTCATTCACAGTGTCTAATAACTGGTGGAGGATTAGTGATATTAATGCAAATTATGACATGTGTCCAACTTACCCTTTTTCTTTGCTATTACCTAAGGCCGTAAGGTGAGACATGTTACACTTATTCTTCTTTTCTCTTATCAATTAAGTTTGTAATACTTACTCTGTTTATATTCAGAGATGAGGATGTGCTACAAGCTTGTAAATTTCGTGCAAGGTGTAGATTGCCTGCAATAACATGGTGTGATACACGTAAGTAACCAAGTATTGGATATTTGTTCTCATTATACTGATTAACTTCTTTATAGTATCCTTAGTGAAGTTGGTATGCATCTGCTACAGAAAAATGGTGTACTTGTATCAATCATCTTTTAGTATTTTAATGCTGACATTTCGGTTTTAACGGACCCGCATTTGTTAAAATCATATATAGGCACTGGAGCCGTCCTTGCACGATCGTCTCAGCCATTAGTTGGTCTAATGATGAATATGAGGAGGTAATGCTAACTTTTTCTTTTCGATCAGGACACTTTGTACTGTCTAAAAGTTCTTGTTTTGAAAAAGTTTTATAATAACTTCAATGCAGTAATGCTGACGAGAGTCTGGTTGGTGCTCTCTGTACTCAACTTTCTGGTGGAAAAAGAGGCCGAAGGTAAAGCCTATACATACTCTCTTGTTTATATTTTTCTTGTAATAGTTTTTAATCAGATGTTTAAAGTTAATTGTTGTTATGGTTTCAACTATATATGTATATGTATCTTCCTCGTTGCATATTCATCTGTTGAGTATTATTCTATCACTGCATCAATAGTTTACTGTCTAATGTTTATGATTTAAATTTGGTCTGATATAAAGGAATTTTTTATTTTTTTATTTCTAGGAAGTTATACATAGCTGACGCCAGACCCCGCAAAAATGCATTGGCAAATGGGGCAATGGGAGGTGGTTCAGAGTCATCTTCTAACTATTTTCAGTCTGAGGTCTGTCAAAGGTTTGAGTTAAATAATTAGTTCTTCTGTCATGTTAGCCAATCAGTTTTGGGTTGTTAACTATGATTATTTCCACATGCTTTTGTGTTTAGATTGTATTTTTTGGGATCGATAATATTCATGCCATGAGGGAGAGTCTTGTTCGTTTGAGAGACTACTTGGATACACATGGAACTAAATCATCTGATGGGATGTCGTCATTTTTGGTATACCATTGACCCTTTTACCCCTCAGGATTTTACCTTATCAAGGTTTTAAAACATCTTAAATAATAAAAAAAATTTCCAACAGAGAAACGGTGGATGGACGTGGGGTGGAGGAAATCTCAGCAGTATGTCTGCTTCTGTATCAACGCTTGGTGACAGTGGTTGGTTGATACACATCCAAAATGTACTGGCGGGGTCCGCTTGGATTGCTGCTCGTGTTGCCATTGAGTCAGCGTCTGTGCTTGTTCATTGCAGGTAGATATAATCTTGTACTCTTCTAATCACTAACTTTTCATTGTGTCTATGCTTATCAATAACAACAACAACAACAAAGCCCAATACCACATGAGTGGTGTATGGGGAGGTGAGATGTAGACAATCTTTCCCCTAACCGAGAATAAAAGAGAAGTCATTTCTCCACCCAGAGTGAAACACTTTCAAAGTCATCCCTCTCTCTATTCGACGGATATAGAGATTGCTTCCGAGTGGACCTCCGGCCAATAAGTAGGAAAAGATTAAAAAAAGATAAAAATGATAATAAAATAAAATTAAAAAAATAAAATTTAGACGCCATGAAAATGGTAGGATCAAATTTCCATGGGTTTTAAATCCTGTCTGGAATTCAATTTAGGCTCTAAGCGGCAGTCAAGACGCCAGTAAATTAACTAAAAATCATTTAAAAGTTTGATTGACTTAATTGTTTAATTGAGTTCGTGATCTTTTCTTGGGTTGCTTATTTCATTAAAAGGAACTAAGCATTTTGATGTAGTCATCTACTCGGGGAGTACTTGGATGTTGACCAAGTTTGACTTCGACTGATTTTGACCGAGTTTTGACTGGTTTTCCGTATAATCCCGAGTTATGGCCGAGTTTTGACTGAATTATGATCGATTTTTAAAGTTCTGGCCTAGTTTGAACATTTTTTTACCGAGTACTCGCCCTGTTCTTTATGCAGTTTAGTTGCATGACTTTCAGTTATTATTTTATATGTTTCTGACTTTCTTTTGTGAGATTGATCTGTAATTCTTAAATCATATTCTTCAGTAACATGTAATAATTGTGTTATACAGTGATGGATGGGACCGAACAACCCAGCTAGTTGCCCTTGCAAGTTTGTTACTTGATCCATATTACCGCACCATCAAGGGATTTCAGGTATCTAATAGAAAATATCATCACTAATAGTTACCACATCATATATACCATAAAATGTTCCATTTTCATTTTCGACAGGTGAATAATAACCTTGTCACATTACCTAAAATGCATCCCGATCTCTATTTTGATGCAGGCTCTTGTGGAAAAAGATTGGCTTGCGTTTGGGCATCCTTTTTCAGATCGAGCTGGAATGCCAAGCTTATCCGGGAGTGGTTTGGAATTACCGAGGCAATCCTCAAGCTCAAACTTCCCATCGTCACCTATGCGACAACCAGCCGGATCATACCCATCCCAATCTCCAATGTCCTCTCAGAATCAGACACAAACTTCGAATAATTATTCTCCAATATTTCTTCAGGTCGGCCATTTAAATTTCAACGTGTGACATGTGACTTCAAGAATGTCTTTAAACATATTGATTGAGTGTGCTTATGTTTTTGTTGAACAGTGGGTTGATTGCATCTCCCAATTATTGCGAATGTACCCGTTCGCATTTGAGTTTTCATCGGTATGCATTTTAATTCATGGATTATTTTTATGTTTTTTGCTAAAACAGTGGAGTTTCTAAATTACTGTCCTTGACCTTTACTATGGTCTTGCAGGCATTTTTAGTTGACTTTCTAGATTGTACGCTTTCTTGTCGTTTTGGGAACTTCCTGTGCAATAGGTGAGTATGACATTATGGTATATACTGGAGGTAAAATGCCACTCATTTTCTCATAACCGTGTCAATTCAGGTTATGTTTGTATCTATTTTTATTTTTGAAGAATCAAGTTGTTATTTTAGTAAAACAAATTCATGACAAATTAATGTTCTGATAAAAAGAGTGTTGGGCCAGCTCATATTGTTCAAGACAAAAATTTACTCAAAACTGTCTTTTTGCGACCTTTATTGGGTAGTGAAAGATATATGGGTCTCAGTCTGGACTCTTTGGGGGAGTACTCTGGCAGCTCGGGGAGTACTCGGATGTTGACCAAGTTTGACTTTGACCAATTTTGACTGACTTTTGAACAGTTTTGACTAATTTTTCGAGTTTAGGCCGAGTTTTGTCCAATTTTTCGAGTAATCCCGAGTTTTGGCCCAGTTTGATCGAGTTATGACCGAGTTTGACAAGTTGTTTCTTATATTCAGTGAAAAGGAAAGGGAACAATATGGCGTTTCTGAAGCATGTGGATGTATGTGGATGTATTTGGACGATATGCGTGCTTCAGGGGGGAGTTCTCATGTGCACTATAACCTATTCTATGACCCGTCTAAACATGATGGGCCTTTATTGCCACCAGCTGCTGCTTTAGCCCCAACATTGTGGCCCCAATTTCATCTTCGTTGGTCATGTCCTTCTGAAGCTCAAGCTGGGGAGGTCGAAGCTCAATGTAGGAATCTCGTAGAGCAAATTTCTGAACTTCAAAAGGTAATTATTTGATTGTGAATGTCTTTTTGCAATCCCTATAAAGTGTTCGCTTAATGCTTATCCAAAATGTTGAATTTTGGCAATGCTGATAGGTGAAGGACGTGGCCGAAAAGAAAGCCCGAGAAGCGATTGCAACAATGGACGCAGTGAAAGCCGAGATACGTAACGAGAAGCAGGTGAGCAGCTCAGCTGTAAATTTAGCAAGAAAAGCCAAAAGGGAAAACGATATTATAAAACGAGCAATACAATCTCTCGGGTGTAGTATTCACGTATCAGGGAATGATGATTGTACAATCAACATTGAAAACAACATAGTTAACTTACCCGAGAAAATAACATCTTCTCCTTCAACAAGAAAAATAGGAGGTAGTCCGAACTCGTATGATGAAAAGACGGATATGTCCATCTCAGTTACCCTAACCCCCAATCAAGATGACGTTCCCGGAAACCCGCTTTTACGCGTTTGCGAAAATTTATGCCCGCAACGGACGCGAGACGGGTGTAAGTGGCCCGATGCTGGTTGTGCCCAACTCGAGAGCCAATTTGTAGGTTTGAGGGCTAATTATGATGCGTTTGATCGGCTATCTATTTATGATGGTTACTTTCAGCCTGAATGACCAATGTATGGGCCCTTTGAGGAGTATTAGTAGTATGGTGCTGACATCAGACGTGTTGTACAGTCTGAGCTTCTTCTCAAGTTTAATATTATAAATCAGAAGGGGGAATTTTTTTAAGTTATGTTTGATACTAGGATGAATGTACAGGGGGAGTGTTGGGCAGGGGTTTGGTCGAGTCGTAAGTGACCATAACGGTTTTGGGATGTGGTCGAGTGGGTGGTGCAACCATTGTTGCATTGCAAACAAACGAGCTAGTTCATGTTCTTGATGATGCTGCTTTTTAATCTTAGGTGCACTTGTGTACAGATTCTTGATAGATTTACTCATGACCTGAGATGTATAAATAGGCTAATTTCATTATTGATTTTGTTGGTTAATGAAGTGATATAAATGTGCTGGTTCAAGCCAACAGGTTTTGTTATTTTACTTTGCCTGCAAAAGCACTATAATGATTAATTAGAATTCATGAAAAATAAAATTGTTATCTCGGTTGATATGCTCTTTGCGTAGTCAATAGCCTGTTAATACCAACTAAAACCTGTACATGATACTAATCGCCCATTAAATTTTAGCTCAATCTTGCATTACAATTCGATATTCGAGTCTGATTTGAAATGCTGGTGCCAAACATCTTGAACTTTGTGAATTGAAGAAGCTTCACCATTCAAATGATTAGAGTTTTGATCAATTCAAATGATTCGAGTTTTGATCGTTCAAAATTTTAAAACAATTATACGAACTGTCCGAAATCTGAATCTTGACTTCCCTATGTTCATTTTTGTCTGCTAAAGAGAGGGTGAAGTTTAAAAGTACCAACTAAAGCATATGACCAAATTTTTAATTTCAATATTCAGCAGAGTTAATACATGCTAAAGAAAAGAGTATGTGGATGTGCCATATAGCAATTTACTTGCAATTTAACATAGTTTTATACACCTATTCATTGTCTTCAGCGGTTGGTGGTGTTGGTGAATCTTCATTTGACGGCTTCTTATTTATCCTTCTCTCCTTCCATCTTGCCAAAGCCCATTTCATAATGAAAAATCCTCCAATTGCATAAACCTAAATTTAGTCACATATTAAATTAGTCATTATTTGAAAGTATTTCTTTTAGGCAAATTCTCACGCACCCTACATAATTTTACACGAATAATGTAGTAAACAGGATTCACACCCATGACCTCGAGGTCAGGGGCTCCTCGATACCGCTAGGTCAAAGCCTCAAAGGCCCTTTGGTACTTGAAAGTATTTGAGGCACACTTCAAGGAGTTGTAGTTGTAAGTTCGAAATCGTGCAGAAACATCGTATTAGCTAGATGTCTTTGTATTTATGCATAATGATATCTTGAAAAATATGCAAATGGCCACTTAATTAGTACAACATGCAAGCAATGGCAAGATGGGCGGTTTTGAGTAGTTGGGTAATGGGTCATTTTATTACCTGGTGAACTGGCCTTAATGACCAATGAACATTTACCCCCTTTATAAAAGTAATTGTTATGTAAGTTATCATTGCAAAAAACATTGCTACAATAGTACATAAGCTATTAATGTAATAACCATATATGCCTCTATGGGGTTTAAGGTGTTTTAAATGACTTTAGGCACCTTTGAGATTAAACTCGGTAAATAAAAAAACTCTCTATATATTTGACACCTTTGAGATTAAACTCAACCCAAAATGGGTTGTGCAAATGCAACCCTTTACAACATCCCAATTTGTTCGATAACAGAAGGATCACTTTTATTTGCAATATAAAATAATTGAATTTAATTAAGAAGCCCTAGATTTATAACTGAAATAGTTACGCTCTTTATATGTAATCTGCTACATTTCAACAAAACGTCCACACGATGATAGACATGTTCCTTTAACCATATGTTACTTTAACCATGAGTTAGGCGATTTACCTTCTCCTATGTTGACCGTGAGAAGGGTCGGTGGGGGCCGCCAAATGGTCGGTTTTATCCTTTACATTCTACATATGGTAACTACAATGGCGAATCCAAGACATGTTTAAGGGTACTCAAGTGGTACTCAAGTGGTGGTTGTTTACCTAAAAAAAACTAAATTTTAAAAATATATAGGGTCCTATAGTTATAAATTTGAACTATACATTGTATAAAAGTATTTCAAGATAGTGGGGTCCGACCCCACAAAGACATGCTTTAAATTCGCCTTTGCCGCAACTAAGAAAACAATATGAAATTTAAAGAAACCTTATATTCCCAAATAAAGACAACACATGTAGCACATATAAACAACAATCTTACATAATTGCATCCATATCTATCTCTATATGCATAAGATGATGATTGAACATATTTCAAGCACAAAAAAGTTATCCACACCATAGACATATGCCACACGTACTGAATGCCAAATTCATTTATAGCATAACATCATAGATGAAGTCCTTACATTTCATATAACTTACACCAACCTATTTGGTTGAACTCATAAAAATCATGAAAAATATTCTATTATAAGACGCGTTAATCTGTTGGTGATGCACCTTTTAATCATTCACATTCACATCCTTTTCAAAAGATAACTGTTGGCCACGTAATCATTCACAATTTCACATCCTTTTTAAAAAATTAAATAAATAAAACTAAAAATGTCAATAATCCTCTCCTAACACATTATAGATGTGATCATGTGAATTCAAAAATAAACATTAAAATAATAATGATGTAATAATTTGAGATTGATATGAAATTTTTTGACAATTACCTTTCTAAATTATAAAATATAATCAAATATCATAGCTAGGGTTTATATACAGTAAATAGATGATAATTAATTTAACATCAATTAATTATACCTGCCAAAGAACAGCCGGATTCGTATCTTTCTCCATTTCTTCCGATTCAAGCTTCAACGGACCACCATCCGTCGTCGGAGCAACCGGAAACCTAACCGAAACCGGTTTCGTATCCTCCGCCACTTCACTGCCGAGAGAAACAGCATCTCCGGCGGCGTTACTCACCGTTTCAACCTTGGCAGGCGGCGATGGTGGAAATAGTAAACTGAGAACTTCAGTGAACTTTGATATGATTGGAGAGAAAGGATTCGGAGGAAGGTGAGATTTGTCCTCGGGTTTGTGAATGATCGGGGCTCCGTTTTCCGCCATTTTTTTGGTTGTTGTAGTTTTGAAGAAAACGTTAGTTGAGTGAGTGAGTAGGATAACGGTGGAAATAAGAAGAGTTGGCATGAGACGCGTGTACTAGAGGACAGTATGATGTGGGCTTGAGTAGTGGTCCAAAGCCCAAATTTCTTAGTGACAAGTGTCTCTATTTATGGGCTGTCAAATTCATGATTCCTTCTATTGATTCATGAGTCATGGATAAGGTAAAAACAAAATCGGTTTGTTAAAGCTGGGAAAAGTTTTTTTTTTTTTTTTTTTGGAGCGGTAGAAATTAAATAAGAAATAGCAAGAAACTAGAAAAACATTATAAAGAGTACAAAGACGAGTGTAATCACGAAATTCAATCAATAGAGGATTTGTGGTACCTCGAAAAAATCCAATTAAAAAGCGGAAATAACAATATAATCAAAGACATAAGATTTCCGAATGTTATGATCCTTGAAGATGATACCGTTCCTTAACCGCCAAATATTCCAAAGGTCGAGAAAACAACAACTTGGATAAAAAAAAATTTAGTACTAGACGCTGGGAAAGAGTCAATTCATGACTAAAGCTCCTCAACCGAATCCAAAATGGAAAAAGAAATGCCAAGCCAAACACCAATCCTACACCAAATTTGGTATCACAACGAATGAATAAATGATCCCGATCTTCTTCAGACACATCACAAACACATCATAGAGAGCACAACAATCTCTATCAACGGAAATATTCATGTACTCCAAGTTAGACAATATAGGCAACCTATTAAGATTAAGTCTCTAGATAAAAACATTAACCTTAATGTGTACCACCTAGAGCAAACAGTGAATGGAGCATAATTCGATGAAGCAATCAATATACGAGTCTGAGACACCGAGAAAATTTTGAAAGAAGGAATCTCCCATGACCAGCTATCACTTGAATATGAAAAAGATACAAACCCAAGAGCATTAACCAGGTCAATAAATTGAGACTCTTCTATGCCGTACCTAATGGACCGGCGCCAGGCCCAACACACCACACACCATTTGAGAATTTTTCTGCAACAGTAGCGGAATGATCCAGGGCAATGGCATACAAGTGAGGGTATCGAGCAGCAAGCTGAGAGTTTTGGAGCCAGGGATCATGCCAGAAGTTTGCAACATGTCCATTCTTCAAATACAGAGAAATAAGAAAAAATTTATAAAGAGGAAAAATGACTGGTGCAGGCATTAAAGTCTTTTTTGATGAGGAAATATAATCTCAATTAGTACATCTAAATAAAAATATTATTTCTCACTCGAGTTGTTTGATAAAAAAAAAATTATCCGTTTAGGTTTAAATGAAGAATAGAATGTGTAGTTATAGAAAAAAAGCTGAAGGGTAAAAATATTAATATACTTCATCTGTCTCATTTTATGTGTACATATTATTATTTTTTGTATGTACTTCATCCGATGTGGGATCATAACAATCGAATGCCAATTTATGCATTATGACTTTATGAGAAGTGAAGTTCGATGCCCAAAATCCGAGCTAGGCTAGTTGAACTAGCTTGAGAGCTGTTTAATCTGCGTGATGCTAGCGTATCACCGAAATGATATTTGAAGAATGACTTGAGATTGCTAGACATATCAATGACCTACCACAACACCAGATAACCAAGTCAATTGTGCGTTTAATAAAACAAAATGCCTAAGTGTAGAATTCATATTCATAATCTAAATGATTTAAATGTTCTGAATGAACTTGCATCCGAATATTAATAAGTTGTTTGATGGATGAGGTAAAATTACTTTATTACCGTTTTGAATGAATAAAAAATTAAATATACTTGTTTAATAAGTGTCCAGGATATGATTTAGGTAGGATATTACAAAAAATGTAGATTCTTAATGGTTAAGAGAGTGTTTTAACTTTGTTGTTTGGCAAAACTAGCAGGTAGCTGATAGGCGATAGCTGATAGCTGGTAGCTTGTAGAGTTGTAGCTACTAGTTGGTAGCTGTTAGCTGTTTATATGCATTTAGGTGATTGGCAGGGTAACTGAAACTATTAAAAATAAAGAGTAAAATAATAAAAAGCTATGAGTTTTCTCTTAAATGCTCGTTCAATTAGCTTTTTCTCTCTTTAAAAAAGCTTCAAACTCTTGTAATCAAACACAACTTTTACTTGATATGAGTTTTTTCATAAAAAAAACTAAAAACTCCAAAAAGTTTGTTGCCAAACATGCCCTTGGATGATTTAACACTGAGTGTTGACCATTTAGTATTATATTTCATTTAGAACTCACAAACAAACGCGTTAAATATCGAATGATTCAACATTCAACGTTGAACCATTTCAATGGAGCGGTAAACACACACACACTCTCTAAATCTTATACATGAACTTTTAATTACTTTTATCTTAAAAAAGACTTTAATCCCAAAAATAACTTGGGATCCCAAATAATTGAATTTCATACTCAATCCACTAAATATCAAAGAACTAGTTAAAGACCCACGATTTCGCGGGTTTTATGAAATGATAGAGTATTTGTTAGGTTGATTAAAAATCAAACAATATTAGATAAACCACAAAGGGTTGCGATATATTCAATAACATAAATAGACCTCATAATACGTTCCACATATTTAACCAGCAAAAGGTTGTAATAAGAAATGTTTATGAGTAGAAGTATATACTAACCTGAAATTAAACGTTTTTTTTTATCATGGATGGAAATACTAAATTCATGCACATATAAATATTTCATTAGCATGAGCGTCACAAGAATTGACCCATTA
This sequence comes from Rutidosis leptorrhynchoides, assembly GCF_046630445.1. Taxonomy (NCBI): domain Eukaryota; kingdom Viridiplantae; phylum Streptophyta; class Magnoliopsida; order Asterales; family Asteraceae; genus Rutidosis; species Rutidosis leptorrhynchoides. Next base: position 639,918,047 of record NC_092334.1, on the reverse strand, counting down.
TATAGACCCACGAATTCGAGGAGATTTTTGGGGGATGAATCACCGTTGACTTGTATGAATCACTATTTCTTGTATAGTATTATTTAGGTTTATAATAAATTGATTCAGTTGCAATATTAGTGTTACCTGACTTATAATGAATGTAGGTTTTTTGAACTTAAAAACTGTAGTGACCCGAACTTTTTCATGTTTATATATATATTAAATGAAATTGTTATTTACATGATTAAGTGTTTCCAACATGTTAAGCAATCAAACTTGTTAAGACTTGATTAATTGAAATAGGTTTCATATAGACAATTGACCACCCAAGTTGACCGGTGATTCACGAACGTTAAAACTTGTAAAAACTATACGATGACATATATATGGTTATATATATAGTTAACATGATTTTATTATAAGTATGTATCTCATTAGGTATTTTAACAATGAGTTATATACATAAAAATGAGACTATTAATTTAAGAAACTCGAAAACGATATATATAACGATTATCGTTATAACAACGTCTTACTAGGTACATATGAATCATATTAAGATATTGATACACTTGGTTAATTATGTTAAATGATAAGTAAATATATTATTAAGTGTATTAACAATGAAATACATATGTAAAAATAAGACTACTAACTTAATGATTTCGAAACGAGACATATATGTAACGATTATCGTTGTAACGGCATTTAACGGTATATATATCATACTAAGATATATTATATATCATAATATCATGATAATATAACAATTTAACATCTCATTTGTTATAATAAACAATGGGTTAACAACATTCAACAAGATCGTTAACCTAAAGGTTTCAAAACAACATTTACATGTAACGACTAACGATGACTTAACGACTCAGTTAAAATGTATATACATGTAGTGTTTTAATATGTATTCATACACTTTTGAAAGACTTCAAGACACTTATCAAAATACTTCTACTTAACAAAAATGCTTACAATTACATCCTCGTTCAGTTTCATCAACAATTCTACTCGTATGCACCCGTATTCGTATTCGTACAATACACAGCTTTTAGATGTATGTACTATTAGTATATACACTCCAATGATCAGCTATTAGCAGCCCATGTGAGTCACCTAACACATGTGGGAACCATCATTTGGCAACTAGCATGAAATATCTCATAAAATTACAAAAATATGAGTAATCATTCATGACTTATTTACATGAAAACAAAATTACATATCCTTTATATCTAATCCATACACCAACGACCAAAAACACCTACAAACACTTTCATTCTTCAATTTTATTCATCTAATTGATCTCTCTCAAGTTCTATCTTCAAGTTCTAAGTGTTCTTCATAAATTCCAAAAGTTCTAGTTTCATAAAATCAAGAATACTTCCAAGATTGCAAGTTTACTTCCAAGTTTTCTAAATCCATTCCAAGTAATCATCCAAGATCAAGAAACCTTTGTTACTTACAGTAGGTTATCTTTCTAATACAAGGTAATAATCATATTCAAACTTTAATTCAATTTCTATAACTATAACAATCTTATTTCGAGTGGAAATCTTACTTGAAATTGTTTTCGTGTCATGATTCTGCTTCAAGAACTTTCAAGCCATCCAAGGATCCTTTGAAGCTAGATCTATTTTTCTCATTTCCAGTAGGTTTATCCAAGGAAATTGAGGTAGTAATGATGTTCATAACATCATTCGATTCATACATATAAAGCTATCTTATTCGAAGGTTTAAACTTGTAATCACTAGAACATAGTTTAGTTAATTCTAAACTTGTTCGCAAATAAAAGTTAATCCTTCTAACTTGACTTTTAAAATCAACTAAACACATGTTCTATATCTATATGATATGCTAACTTAATGATTTAAAACCTGGAAACACGAAAAACACCGTAAAACCGGATTTACGCCGTCGTAGTAACACCGCGGGCTGTTTTGGGTTAGTTAATTAAAAACTATGATAAACTTTGATTTAAAAGTTGTTATTCTGGGAAAATGATTTTTATTATGAACATGAAATTATATCCAAAAATTATGGTTAAACTCAAAGTGAAAGTATGTTTTCTAAAATGATCATCTAGACGTCGTTCTTTCGACTGAAATGACTACCTTTACAAAAACGACTTGTAACTTATTTTTCCGACTATAAACCTATACTTTTTCTGTTTAGATTCATAAAATAGAGTTCAATATGAAACCATAGCAATTTGATTCACTCAAAACGGATTTAAAATGAAGAAGTTATGGGTAAAACAAGATTGGATAATTTTTCTCATTTTAGCTACGTGAAAATTGGTAACAAATCTATTCCAACCATAACTTAATCAACTTGTATTGTATATTATGTAATCTTGAGATACCATAGACACGTATACAATGTTTTGACCTATCATGTCGACACATCTATATATATTTCGGAACAACCATAGACACTCTATATGTGAATGTTGGAGTTAGCTATACAGGGTTGAGGTTGATTCCAAAATATATATAGTTTGAGTTGTGATCAATACTGAGATACGTATACACTGGGTCGTTGATTGATTCAAGATAATATTTATCGATTTATTTCTGTACATCTAACTGTGGACAACTAGTTGTAGGTTACTAACGAGGACAGTTGACTTAATAAACTTAAAATATCAAAATATATTAAAAGTGTTGTAAATATATTTTGAACATACTTTGATATATATGTATATATATTGTTATAGGTTCGTGAATCAACCAGTGGCCAAGTCTTACTTCCCGACGAAGTAAAAATCTGTGAAAGTGAGTTATAGTTCCACTTTTAAAATCTAATATTTTTGGGATGAGAATACATACAGGTTTTATAAATGATTTACAAAATAGACACAAGTACGTGAAACTACATTCTATGGTTGAATTATCGAAATCGAATATGCCCCTTTTTATTAAGTCTGGTAATCTAAGAATTAGGGAACAGACACCCTAATTGACGCGAATCCTAAAGATAGATCTATTGGGCCTAACAAACCCCATCCAAAGTACCGGATGCCTTAGTACTTCGAAATTTATATCATATCCGAAGGGTGTCCCGGAATGATGGGGATATTCTTATATATGCATCTTGTTAATGTCGGTTACCAGGTGTTCACCATATGAATGATTTTTATCTCTATGTATGGGATGTGTATTGAAATATGAAATCTTGTGGTCTATTGTTACGATTTGATATATATAGGTTAAACCTATAACTCACCAACATTTTTGTTGACGTTTAAAGCATGTTTATTCTCAGGTGAATACTAAGACCTTCCGCTGTTGCATACTAAAATAAGGACAAGATTTGGAGTCCATGTTTGTATGATATTGTGTAAAAACTGCATTCAAGAAACTGATTTCGATGTAACATATTTGTATTGTAAACCATTATGTAATGGTCGTGTGTAAATAGGATATTTTAGATTATCATTATTTGATAATCTACGTAAAGCTTTTTAAACCTTTATTTATGAAATAAAGGTTATGGTTTGTTTTAAAAATGAATGCAGTCTTTGAAAAACGTCTCATATAGAGGTCAAAACCTCGCAACGAAATCAATTAATATGGAACGTTTTTAATCAATAAGAACGGGACATTTCAGTTGGTATCCGAGCGTTGGTCTTAGAGAACCAGAATTTTGCATTAGTGTGTCTTATCGAGTTTGTTAGGATGCATTAGTGAGTCTGGACTTCGACCGTGTTTATTTGAAAAATGATTGCTTAACAAATTTTGTTGGAAACTATATATTTTTAACATGTGAATATTATGTGATATATTAATCTCTTAACGCGTTTGATATTATGTGATAGATGTCTACCTCTAGAACAAGTTCCATTGACTCACCTAATAATAATGAAGAGTCAAATGTAAATTGGAATGATTCGTGGACTGATTCACAAGTTCCCGAAGAGGAACCGGAAGAAGAGTCGGAACCGGAAGAAGAATCAGAACCGGAAGAGGAGGAACCGGAGGAGGAAATAGAACCGGTGGGGGAAATAATAAAACGGTTAAGTAAAAGAAAATCCTCAACCAACCGACCAAGGTTAATTATGGTCAATGGTGTTTCCGCCAAGGAAGCAAAATATTGGGAGGATTACCAATTCTACGATGAATCAGATTCCGACGAGAATTCCGATGATGTTATAGAAATTACCCCAACTGAATTTAAAAAGGCAAAAGAAAATAATAAGGGAAAGGGCATAAAAATAGAGAAATCTAATTCCAACCCCGATGAACTTTATATGTATCGTCAACCCCCGAAGCCCTTAAGTTGTAACAATGACCCGGGAACCTCTAAACCACCAGGTTTTTCTAAACCAATGTGGAAAACGACGGCTCGTATTAGGGGAACATCATATATCCCTAGAAACTTGGCAAAACGAACCAAAACCGAAGAAGAAGAAACGAGCGTGTCGGAATAAGATAGTTGTATTCGTGTGGTGTAATATATGTAATATAGTGTGCTTATGCTTTATGATATATGTAAAAATTGCTTGTATTAATAAGTAATTTTTTTTATGAATCTAACTCTTGTCTATTTTACAGTTTAAAAACACAAAATGGATAGACAACCCAATATTTTAAGAGACCTACCCGGAGACATGATTGATGAAATCTTGTCTAGAGTCGGTCAGAATTCCTCGGCACAACTATTTAAGGTGAAATCAGTTTGTAAGACATTCGAAGAACGTTTCAAGAATGTCTTGGTTTATAAGAGACTTTCGTTTGAAAGATGGGGGATATCACATTGGGAAACCCATAAGTTACGATGTGTTTACTTTGACGCATATATTGCGGGGAACCCAAATGCTATTTTACGCAACGGGTTAAGAAATTATTTTGACTCAATGTATCCGAATATAGGACTTCATGATTTAGAAAAAGCGGCTAACATGCAACATAAAGAAGCATGCTATGCTTACGGGTTAGTAATGTTCGCTTCTCACCAAAGTGAGAATAAGAACATCGGGCTACAACTATTAAACAAAACGTTCCCACAAGTAACGGAGTCGGTAATTGGGGTAAAAATGAGGTTTTTAGATTGTTACGGGACTGTTGGACATTACGTAACCCTCGTCCCTTTGACGACGTTACAACACGCTGTCTTATCAACGGCCATAACGGTTATGTTCCACAAGACCAAGGATGGGAAGTAGTCCTAGTAAAACCAGAATGCATGACTTGTTTCTGGACGTATGAATTACGTGTCTTTATTGCCTTTGCTGAACGACTTGTGTACTAGCTAGAATTATCTTCACAACTATCATGTATCAAAGTTATTGTGTGCTATATTTCATGCTTTATGTAAAATAAGCGGTATTGTAAGTTTGTAAAATATTGTATAAAAGTTTGAACGCGAAATATTATTATAATCAGTTTTTCATATAGAATTGTAGTAGTTGAATTGTATATTAGCTACTAAGTATGAACTTAACGGGTAGGTACTACCCGAATTTAAACTTATAAAATGCTAATATGAAGAAAAAGCTTTTATAAATGAGTTCATATTATGCTACGAAATACTATTAACTACTCTTAATATTCTGTATGATTAACTTGTTCCATTTGACTATTTTGAAGGAAATGGCACCGACTACTCGACACACTGTGAATATGAATGAAGAGGAATTCCGTACTTTTCTAGCTTCAAACATAGCCGCAGTACAGGCTGCGCTACATACCAACAATAACCTTGGATCTAGCAGTACAGGAAATCGTGTAGGATGCACCTACAAAGAATTCACTGCCTGCAAACCTTTGGAATTTGATGGAACCGAAGGACCGATCGGATTGAAATGGTGGACCGAGAAGGTCGAATCGGTGTTTGCCATAAGTAAGTGTACTGAAGAGGACAAAGTGAAGTACGCTACGCATACCTTCACATGTAATGCGTTAACATGGTGGAATACCTATCTAGAGCAAGTGGGACAAGATGATGCTTACGCACTACCGTGGTCAGCATTCAAGCACTTGATGAACGAGAAGTACCGTCCCAGAACCGAGGTCAATAAGCTCAAGACAGAACTTAGAGGGTTACGAACCCAAGGATTTGATATTACCACGTACGAAAGACGATTCACAGAATTGTGCCTATTGTGTCCGGGAGCGTTCGAAGATGAGGAAGAGAAGATCGACGCGTTTGTGAAGGATTACCGGAAAGAATCCAAGAAGATATAAGTTCACACGAGCCCGCCTCCATACAACAAGCATGTAGAATGGCTCACAAACTAGTGAACCAGATTGAGGAAAAAATTAAAGAACAGACGGCTGAAGAGGCCAATGTGAAGCAAGTCAAAAGAAAGTGGGAGGAAAACGGTGATAAGAATCACCAATACAACAACAACAGCAATTACAATAATAATCGCAACAATTATCCCAACAATCGCAACATCAATCGCAACTACAACAAACGGCCCAACAACAACAACAACAACAACAACAGCAACTACAACAATCATCCCAACAACAATAACAACCGCAACAACAACAACAACAATCAGAAGCAGCTATGCCAAAGGTGTGAAAAGTATCACTCGGGGTTCTGCACCAAATTTTGCAACAAGTGTAAAAGAAATGGTCATAGCGCGGCGAAGTGTGAGGTCTACGGACCAGGGGTTAACAAAACGAAAGGAACAAATGGTGTCGAAACGAGTAATGGCGGAGCAAGTAGTGTCGGAGCAAGTTATGCCAATGTAGTTTGTTATAAATGTGGAAAACCGGGCCACATTATTAGAAATTGCCCGAACCAGGAGAACACGAATGGACAAGGCCGCGGAAGAGTTTTCAATATTAATGCGGCAGAGGCACAGGAAGACCCGGAGCTTGTTACGGGGACGTTTCTTATTGACAATAAATCTGCTTACGTTTTATTTGATTCGGGTGCGGATAGAAGCTATATGAGTAGAGATTTTTGTGCTAAATTAAGTTGTCCATTGACGCCGTTGGATAGTAAATTTTTACTCGAATTAGCAAACGGTAAATTAATTTCAGCAGATAATATATGCCGAAATCGAGAAATTAAACTGGGTAGCGAAATATTTAAGATTGATTTGATACCAGTAGAGTTAGGGAGTTTTGATGTAATAGTTGGCATGGACTGGCTGAAGAAGGTGAAAGCAGAGATCGTATGTTATAAAAATGCAATTCGCATTGTACGAGAAGAAGGAGAACCCTTAATGGTGTACGGAGAAAAGGGCAACATGAAGCTACATCTTATTAGTAATTTGAAGGCACAAAAACTAATAAGAAAAGGTTGCTATGCTGTTCTAGCACACGTCGAGAAAGTACAAACTGAAGAAAAGAGCATCAATGATGTTCCCGTCACAAAAGAATTTCCCGATGTATTTCCGAAAGAATTACCGGGACTACCTCCACATCAATCTGTTGAATTTCAAATAGATCTTGTACCAGGAGCTGCACCAATAGCTCGTGCTCCTTATAGACTCGCACCCAGCGAGATGAAAGAACTACAAAGCCAACTACAAGAACTATTAGAACGTGGTTTCATTCGACCAAGAACATCACCATGGGGAGCTCCTGTTTTGTTTGTCAAGAAGAAGGATGGTACATTTAGATTGTGTATTGACTACAGAGAGTTGAACAAACTTACCATCAAAAACCGTTATCCACTGCCGAGAATTGATGACTTATTTGATCAACTACGAGGCTCGTCGGTTTATTAGAAGATCGATATACGTTCTAGATATCATCAAATGCGAGTAAAGGAGGATGATATTCCAAAAACTGCTTTTAGGACGCGTTATGGTCATTACGAGTTAATGGTTATGCCGTTTGGATTGACTAACGCACCAGCTGTGTTCATGGACCTTATGAACCAAGTGTGTGGGCCATATCTTGACAAGTTTGTCATTGTTTTCATCAATGACATACTTATTTACTCAAAGAATGATCAAGAGCACGAAGAACATTTGAGAAAAGTGCTAGAAGTATTGAGGAAAGAAAAAATGTACGCTAAGTTTTCAAAGTGTGCATTTTGGTTAGAAGAAGTTCAATTCCTCGGTCACATAGTGAACAAAGAAGGTATCCAGGTAGACCCGGCAAAGATCAAAACCGTTGAAAAGTGGGAAACCTCAAAAACTCCGAAGCATATACGTCAATTTTTAGGATTGGCTGGTTACTACAGAAGATTCATCCAAGATTTCTCCAAAATAGCAAAACCCTTGACTGCATTAACGCATAAAGGGAAGAAATTTGAATGGAAGGATGAACAAGAGAAGGCGTTTCAATTATTGAAGAAAAAGCTAACTATGACACCTATATTGTCATTGCCTGAAGGGAATGATGATTTTGTGATTTATTGTGACGCATCAAAGCAAGGTCTTGGTTGTGTATTAATGCAACGGACGAAGGTGATTGCTTATGCGTCTAGACAATTGAAGATTCACGAGCAAAATTATACGACGCATGATTTGGAATTAGGCGCGGTTGTTTTTGCATTAAAGACTTGGAGGCACTACTTATATGGGGTCAAAAGTATTATATATATCGACCACAAAAGTCTTCAACACATATTTAATCAGAAACAACTGAATATGAGGCAGCGTAGGTGGATTGAATTGTTGAATGATTACGACTTTGAGATTCGTTACCACTCGGGGAAGGCAAATGTGGTAGCCGACGCCTTGAGCAGAAAGGACAGAGAACCCATTCGAGTAAAATCTATGAATATAATGATTCACACTAACCTTACTACTCAAATAAATGAGGCGCAACAAGGAGTTTTAAAAGAGGGAAATTTAAAGGATGAAATACCCAAAGGATCGGAGAAGCATCTTAATATTCGGGAAGACGGAACCCGGTATAGGGCTGAAAGAATTTGGGTACCAAAATTTGGAGATATGAGAGAAATGGTACTTAGAGAAGCTCATAAAACCAGATACTCAATACATCCTGGAACGGGGAAGATGTACAAGGATCTCAAGAAACATTTTTGGTGGCCGGGTATGAAAGCCGATGTTGCTAAATACGTAGGAGAATGTTTGACGTGTTCTAAGGTCAAAGCTGAGCATCAGAAACCATCAGGTCTACTTCAACAACCCGAAATCCCGGAATGGAAATGGGGAAATATTACCATGGATTTCATCACTAAATTGCCAAGGACTGCAAGTGGTTTTGATACTATTTGGGTAATAGTTGATCGTCTCACCAAATCAGCACACTTCCTGCCAATAAGAGAAGATGACAAGATGGAGAAGTTAGCACGACTATATTTGAAGGGAAGTCGTCTCCAGACATGGAATACCAATCTCTATTATCTCTGATAGGGATGGCAGATTTATTTCAAGATTCTGGCAGACATTACAGCAAGCATTGGGAACTCGTATAGACATGAGTACTGCCTATCATCCACAAACTGATGGGCAGAGCGAAAGGACGATACAAACGCTTGAAGACATGCTACGAGCTTGTGTTATTGATTTCGGAAACAGTTGGGATCGACATCTACCGTTAGCAGAATTTTCCTACAACAACAGCTACCATTCAAGCATTGAGATGGCGCCGTTTGAAGCACTTTATGGTAGAAAGTGCAGGTCTCCGATTTGTTGGAGTGAAGTGGGGGATAGACAGATTACGAGTCCGGAGATAATACAAGAAACCACCGAGAAAATCATCCAAATTCAACAAAGATTGAAAACCGCCCAGAGTCGACAAAAGAGCTACGCGGACAGTAAAAGAAAAAATATAGAGTTTGAAATTGGAGAAATGGTCATGCTTAAGGTTTCACCATGGAAAGGCGTTGTTCGATTTGGTAAACGGGGGAAACTAAATCCAAGGTACATTGGACCATTCAAGATTATTGATCGTGTCGGACCAGTAGCTTACCAACTGGAGCTACCTCAACAACTCGCGGCTGTACATAACACTTTCCACGTCTCAAATTTGAAGAAATGTTTTGCTAAAGAAGATCTCACTATTCCATTGGACGAAATCCAAATCAATGAAAAACTTCAATTCATTGAAGAACCCGTCGAAATAATGGATCGTGAGGTTAAGAGACTGAAACAAAACAAGATATCGATTGTTAAGGTTCAATGGAATGCTCGTAGAGGACCCGAATTCACCTGGGAGCGTGAAGATCAGATGAAGAAGAAATACCCGCATTTATTTCCAGAAGATACGTCAACACCTCCAACTGCTTAAAATTTCGGGACGAAATTTATTTAACTGGTAGGTACTGTAGTGACCCGAACTTTTCCATGTTTATATATATATTAAATGAAATTGTTATTTACATGATTAAGTGTTTCCAACATGTTAAGCAATCAAACTTGTTAAGACTTGATTAATTGAAATAGGTTTCATATAGACAATTGACCACCCAAGTTGACCGGTGATTCACGAACGTTAAAACTTGTAAAAACTATACGATGACATATATATGGTTATATATATAGTTAACATGATTTTATTATAAGTATGTATCTCATTAGGTATTTTAACAATGAGTTATATACATAAAAATGAGACTATTAATTTAAGAAACTCGAAAACGATATATATAACGATTATCGTTATAACAACGTCTTACTAGGTACATATGAATCATATTAAGATATTGATACACTTGGTTAATTATGTTAAATGATAAGTAAATATATTATTAAGTGTATTAACAATGAAATACATATGTAAAAATAAGACTACTAACTTAATGATTTCGAAACGAGACATATATGTAACGATTATCGTTGTAACGGCATTTAACGGTATATATATCATACTAAGATATATTATATATCATAATATCATGATAATATAACAATTTAACATCTCATTTGTTATAATAAACAATGGGTTAACAACATTCAACAAGATCGTTAACCTAAAGGTTTCAAAACAACATTTACATGTAACGACTAACGATGACTTAACGACTCAGTTAAAATGTATATACATGTAGTGTTTTAATATGTATTCATACACTTTTGAAAGACTTCAAGACACTTATCAAAATACTTCTACTTAACAAAAATGCTTACAATTACATCCTCGTTCAGTTTCATCAACAATTCTACTCGTATGCACCCGTATTCGTATTCGTACAATACACAGCTTTTAGATGTATGTACTATTAGTATATACACTCCAATGATCAGCTATTAGCAGCCCATGTGAGTCACCTAACACATGTGGGAACCATCATTTGGCAACTAGCATGAAATATCTCATAAAATTACAAAAATATGAGTAATCATTCATGACTTATTTACATGAAAACAAAATTACATATCCTTTATATCTAATCCATACACCAACGACCAAAAACACCTACAAACACTTTCATTCTTCAATTTTATTCATCTAATTGATCTCTCTCAAGTTCTATCTTCAAGTTCTAAGTGTTCTTCATAAATTCCAAAAGTTCTAGTTTCATAAAATCAAGAATACTTCCAAGATTGCAAGTTTACTTCCAAGTTTTCTAAATCCATTCCAAGTAATCATCCAAGATCAAGAAACCTTTGTTACTTACAGTAGGTTATCTTTCTAATACAAGGTAATAATCATATTCAAACTTTAATTCAATTTCTATAACTATAACAATCTTATTTCGAGCGGAAATCTTACTTGAAATTGTTTTCGTGTCATGATTCTGCTTCAAGAACTTTCAAGCCATCCAAGGATCCTTTGAATCTAGATCTATTTTTCTCATTTCCAGTAGGTTTATCCAAGGAACTTGAGGTAGTAATGATGTTCATAACATCATTCGATTCATACATATAAAGCTATCTTATTCGAAGGTTTAAACTTGTAATCACTAGAACATAGTTTAGTTAATTCTAAACTTGTTCGCAAATAAAAGTTAATCCTTCTAACTTGACTTTTAAAATCAACTAAACACATGTTCTATATCTATATGATATGATAACTTAATGATTTAAAACCTGGAAACACGAAAAACACCGTAAAACCGGATTTACGCCGTCGTAGTAACACCGCGGGCTGTTTTGGGTTAGTTAATTAAAAACTATGATAAAATTTGATTTAAAAGTTGTTATTCTGGGAAAATGATTTTTATTATGAACATGAAACTATATCCAAAAATTATGGTTAAACTCAAAGTGGAAGTATGTTTTCTAAAATGGTCATCTAGACGTCGTTCTTTCGACTGAAATGACTACCTTTACAAAAACGACTTGTAACTTATTTTTCCGACTATAAACCTTACTTTTTCTGTTTAGATTCATAAAATAGAGTTCAATATGAAACCATAGCAATTTGATTCACTCAAAACGGATTTAAAATGAAGAAGTTATGGGTAAAACAAGATTGGATAATTTTTCTCATTTTAGCTACGTGAAAATTGGTAACAAATCTATTCCAACCATAACTTAATCAACTTGTATTGTATATTATGTAATCTTGAGATACCATAGACACGTATACAATGTTTCGACCTATCATGTCGACACATCTATATATATTTCGGAACAACCATAGACACTCTATATGTGAATGTTGGAGTTAGCTATACAGGGTTGAGGTTGATTCCAAAATATATATAGTTTGAGTTGTGATCAATACTGAGATACGTATACACTGGGTCGTGGATTGATTCAAGATAATATTTATCGATTTATTTCTGTACATCTAACTGTGGACAACTAGTTGTAGGTTACTAACGAGGACAGCTGACTTAATAAACTTAAAACATCAAAATATATTAAAAGTGTTGTAAATATATTTTGAACATACTTTGATATATATGTATATATTGTTATAGGTTCGTGAATCAACCAGTGGCCAAGTCTTACTTCCCGACGAAGTAAAAATCTGTGAAAGTGAGTTATAGTCCCACTTTTAAAATCTAATATTTTTGGGATGAGAATACATACAGGTTTTATAAATGATTTACAAAATAGACACAAGTACGTGAAACTACATTCTATGGTTGAATTATCAAAATCGAATATGCCCCTTTTTATTAAGTCTGGTAATCTAAGAATTAGGGAACAGACACCCTAATTGATGCGAATCCTAAAGATAGATCTATTGGGCCTAACAAACCCCATCCAAAATACCGGATGCTTTAGTACTTCGAAATTTATATCATATCCGAAGGGTGTCCCGGAATGATGGGGATATTCTTATATATGCATCTTGTTAATGTCGGTTACCAGGTGTTCATCATATGAATGATTTTTATCTCTATGTATGGGATGTGTATTGAAATATGAAATCTTGTGGTCTATTGTTACGATTTGATATATATAGGTTAAACCTATAACTCACCAACATTTTTGTTGACGTTTAAAGCATGTTTATTCTCAGGTGAATACTAAGAGCTTCCGCTGTTGTATACTAAAATAAGGACAAGATTTGGAGTCCATGTTTGTATGATATTGTGTAAAAACTGCATTCAAGAAACTGATTTCGATGTAACATATTTGTATTGTAAACTATTATGTAATGGTCGTGTGTAAACAGGATATTTTAGATTATCATTATTTGATAATCTACGTAAAGCTTTTTAAACCTTTATTTATGAAATAAAGGTTATGGTTTGTTTTAAAAATGAATACAGTCTTTGAAAAACGTCTCATATAGAGGTCAAAACCTCGCAACGAAATCAATTAATATGGAACGTTTTTAATCAATAAGAACGGGACATTTCAAAAACAATATATATAAAATAAAATCGAAAGTCTAACACTATAAAAAATGCTAACATCCATTTCGCCAGGAAAAGACTCGCGGATTCGCGGGATTGGTTAAAAAAAATTGTTGTCATAAAGTAAAACATAAGGTTTCATGTAGTCGTATCTTTTCTTTGATTTTATAGTATATGATATGCGATAGACATGAAAAATAATATGATACACTTCAAACATATCTTTTTGGGTGTCATGTGGTGGCTTGCAGGTACCTGCATACAGTAGGTGGCGACAAATACTTTTACCAACAACTACTTTTATCAACATACTGTACTACCACAAAATTTTCACAATAATATTAATGGGTCGTGCGTTGCATCGGTATTTTGTTAACAATGCTAATAGGTTAACAACACAAATTACTTGACATTGAAGTTGTAGTAAGAGTAAACACAACCAATACTTTTATAAAACTGCTTCTAGATGATAAATATATGTATTACAACATCTTCTGCCTTTTGTTTCTGATGTTGGATACATTAATAATCAGCTACTTTTGTTGGTATATTTGCTTCTTCATGTTGCAGAGAAATTGCATGCAAATGGCTAAAATCACAAAAGACCAAAAAATAATGTAATAATAAACACTATATAACATAATTAATACCTATAAGTGGAGGACTCGTCTTTCAATAGGAATTGAAATGAAAACGTACTCTGATATTCACTCCGATGTATACAATTTTTCTTCATACTGTGAAAATATTTCAAAACAAAACTATGAGTAACTTAATGACTTAAAAGATCATCAACAATGTTTTTTCCAACTTTTTAATGACTTTTCTGGTAGTATGATAAAAGGCATTATAACAATGGAGATAACTAACTCTGACATTAGTAACGTGAGTTTGACCGAGTTATAAGAATAACACAATTCAAATGAATAAACTTACTCAAATAACCCTATAAACACAAATTAATAAGCATTCTCAATAAACACTTATTTTCTTTTTTTAAAAGAGTTTCCTCACATACTTGTTGATCTGATGGCCAAACATAATTTATTTGAATCTAAATGCTGTACTGACATTAATTATATATATATATATATATATATATATATATATATATATATATATATATATATATATATATATATATATATATATATATATATATATATATATATCATGCTGGTGTCTTTTGCTTTTCTCCTGTTATGCTAGGAAGGGTACCCGAGTAGCAGTTGCAATTAAATATGAAGTACTTATAAGAGGTGAGAATTCGATGTTCCGTTATCTCCACCCTTGAAACACTACACCGTCTTCTAATTCTATTCGTAGCCGATCAGACTCTTGAAGTGCAGTCCAATATTGCCCCTTGATCAGTTCCCTAGCTAAATCTATTTCCATGTATAATCTGTAATTGAGATCTTCAAACTAAAATTACTGGCTATTTCACAAAACATTAAATATTAGAAGAATGCTAACGGAGATGACAAATGGGCGGGTTGAGTAAATATGTTATATTAGGATGATTTAAAACATTCCATCTTTAACATGTTTATAACTAATTTATATGACAAATAAGACTAATAATTTTTTTTATCATTCCAATGATAATTTACGAATTTTATGATAAGGCATTACAAAATACACTTTGTGCAACTTGTGATAAGTTGATATGTTTCCCTGCTCTCTTATACGAATATATACATGTCCAAGGGGTAATTCGCTTGATTGCTTTCTTTGATTTAATTTTCAGACTCTTATTTACCTTAAACTGTAATGAAGACTTGCTAACTTCTTGAGATGATATCCCTGATCCTGCAGACACACATACAGAATGCTGAGCGTACATCAACGAATCACAGCAAAGAGTGTAACCAAGTCAAACCAACTCAACTCATAAATAAAAATAATTATAGTAAAAATACATCATATTATACATAATATACAGATTACCTATTTAATTAGTAAAACCAATGTACAGATTACAGATCACATATAATAATATTAGGTAATCCTAACCTAAACCCTAAACACTATAATCTAAACCATAAAATCTAAACCTACACCATAAAATCTAAACCCTACACCTTAAACCCTAAACTCTTCCAAATCCTTTTATTTTAAAACTAAATTCTAAATCCTAACCCTAAACCTTAAGCCCTAAAATCCAAACCCTAGAATCTAAACCCTAAACCTTAATATAAACCCTAAATCTAAACCCAAAATCATAAAACTAAACTCTAAACCCTAAAATCTAAACCCTAAACCCTAAATCTAAACCTTAAACTCTTACCTAAGCCTTAGACCCTAAATCTAAACCCAAAACCCTAAACGTAAACTCTACACCCTAAATGTACACCCTAAACCTAAACCTTAACCTAAAATCCAAACTCTAAACCCTAACCTTAAACCCTGGAATATAAACCATAAACCCTAGAATCTAAACCCTAAACACTAAATCTAAACTCAAAACCCTAAACCCTAAATCTAAACCCAAAACCCTATATCCTAGAATCTAAATCCTAAACCTTAAACCCTAAATCTAAACCCAAAACCCTAAAGCTAAACTCTAAACCCTAAACCCTAACCTAAACCTTAAATGCTAAATCTAAACTGTAAACCTAAACTCTAAACCCTACACCCTAAATTTAAACCATGAACCCTAACCCTAAAACTCCAAACCCTAAGCCCTAAAATATAAACCCTAAACCTAGAGTCAGTTTACAGTTTTGATATAACGTATATAATAACAAACAACTTTGGTTAGTAGTTATTAAGCATTCTTGGTTGTAATTGGTGGTTGAGTGTGTTGTTGGAAGATGGATGGGAAATTGGTAGAAGAGCCAATGTGTAGTGTGCTTGCTGCAAATGTTAGTTGTATTAGTTTTATGTTAGTATAATAATAATAAAATAAATAAATATATAAATAACTAATAAAAAATAAATAAAAAGAATTAAATCATAGTTAAAAATATAGTTTTGAAAGGATTGGATTTAAATACTAAAGCCAACGAATTAACGACAGGTTTATATAATTTTTTTGTGGACGTGAGGTAACAATAACTAATAATTGTGTTTGACATGATCTGTGTGAAATATCTATTTGCTAGTGTCTTTTTATATGGTACGTTTTATGCAATCAACAAACATTGCAAAACTTTAGAAAGTGATAATATAAAGTGTTCGACCTGTTATACATGTAGTAGGAGTACAGTTGGCTGCGATAAGTAACATTGTTTTAGCAATATACTTTGAAATTTTGGGTGAGTAAAGGGTTTTTCTCCTGTGTTTGGCTGCATATAAGACAGGGTACAAATTTGTGTCAATCTAGCCCAATCTTTTTAGATCCATACAATAACTATCTAGTTCGACCCATTACCCAACCACCCATTTCACCAATCTCTATACATTGGTCTGAAGTATAGTTACTATGTAAATTTAGGAAGAATTTAAGAGTCTCTGTCCATCAAGATTATCAGTGGCGTCATTAAGTTCACTTTAAGTTGACACAGTTACCCTAAATCTTTTTCTATAAAAAATTGTCGGGAGAAGGGGAACTGCTTTAAACAGCTCTTCTCCAAACGGATACATGAATCACAAATAAAGCAGAACTGACAATCAGCAACGTCATCCAAGCCGCTAATTAGAGCAATACGATACAGAAAACAAACGTATACCTCGTAAGAAATAAGAAAAAAGATGTCACTAAATACCAAAATAGATTAAAATGAACATTTAAATAATGACATGTGTAATATCCTTCATTAATCATCTTGAGCCAACAACACAATAAATTCATCAGAATCATCGGCATTATACACAAAATATAATCCTTACCTGGGAAACAGCATTATATCATTGTGAAGAATGCCCAAGGATGTTACTTTAAATTATATAGCTTATATAATCTCACATAGAACTTCTCTTAGCAATTAGCAGGCAAAGGAAGGAGTAGAAAATCCTAATCGTGAAATGTCGTATATCTTGACAGTCGTTAGGAACCTATTCTTCGGGATTCAGACCTTCTCTCTCTTTCGAGTTCATACGGTGGCCTACTATCCAGTAGCGGAACTTGAATTATAGTACCGGGGGGACGAGATCGTCAATTCATAATTCATAGAATATAAAGAATCATAAAACTGTGAAACGATAAACGCAAAAGGTGAACTTTATATATCAAAATAGCATCATTGATGTACTTTATATATCAAATAACATCATCATCGGTTAGCACCTAGTAATAAGCAACTCAAAATAAATACTTCGTATAAAACAACCAATTAACGAACAATGCACAACGATCAAAATTCAGCTCAACGATCTCTATGGTCTTTAAATTCATTGACTATATCTCCTAAATCAAATCTTTTAGCAATATCTTTTTCTTTGTAAACCACCAAATCTCAAAGGAAAAAAAAGGTATGTTACCATAATTTTCCTAAGAAGCTCTCAACCGCTTCAAAGTATTTCCTTTAATTAAATAGCTAACTATTTTAATTAGAAGTAAATGAAAACAAAAAATTTATCCAGCTGCCCAACCAACTAAAGTTACCGAAATTTTCACAAGCGAACCATAAAAACCAGAGCTATTGCACAGAATCAACAAAAGTAATCAGGCTATATAAACTAAGTACCTAATTGCAGATAAAATTCTCTTTGGTACATAGATAACAAAGAGTGTGTAGGTTTCGTTCTCTATTTAAGCTATATAATACATATGTGTATTTGGTCTATATAATACATATGAGTATCATATGGCAATTTGTATAACATATGTAGCAAACTGTATTCAGGCTATATATAATATCTATGCGTATTTTGCATTGTAGAAGCAAATAATGAAATTCGGCTAAGAGACAACTGATTGTCGTTCCGAAATTACATAACTAAAAAGAATTGGGTTACACAAAATAATTCAAACATTTCAGTTAGCTTTGCGTTAATGCGGGAAAGCAATAATTAGACTGATTTAGTTTTAATCGTAGGTGCAGAAATTTTATTAGTGGGATATTTAGCGGACTGCGTGAATAACATTTTTTTGTTGATCTGTGGAAGAAATTGTGGCATGTAGTTATCGAAGGAACAACCTGTGTGCATTCTGGTGGTGTCTTTGTCGTATTGATGACTACGGTTAGGTCTGTGAAAAATTACAATCGGAGTGAAATAAGTTATAACAATCGCCATGAACGTGAATTGAGCCCCCAGCCACCCGAACCATTATTTACATTATTTTTCATTCCACAGCCACATAAGGTAAACTAGTTAAAGACCCGTAAATTCACGGGTTTGTTTAAATCAGGTACATAAGATTTCTGAAAAATTAACATTAGTACATTCAATTTATACGTCGTTTCAACGGTTATCACAAACGGAGCACTTCACATAGTCCAAGTCAATTCCCCATTTATCCAACTCAAATACAACCATCACCTAATTACCTAATCTAATATAATAATGATAAATTATCTATCTACTACAACCATTATTATTAACTTCTCCGTATTACGTACTACGGTAATAATAAAGCTATAACCACATTGTTTAAGTACAAACCAATTTCTCTTTAAAACTGGAGGTAATACTTCGAATTAAACTTCTAAATAATCTCTGAATAAACGATTCCCATACCAACAATTGGACTTTCCACAATAACAAATAAAATACCCATTTCCAAAGTGGCCAAATGGCCAATACTCCGTATTACACATTGATCAAAATTGGGTGAGATTAATAAATCACCGTATATTCAACATGTTGCTTCCAAACAATGCACAAGCTCATCCAACAATATTAATATCCAACAGATCTTGAACCATTAAAAACCACAACCATGAACACAATTACATGGCACCTGCATTTGAAGTTTTACGAATTGGAAGAAAAAAGTGAAAGATTGTTACATAATTCATTTACTTTGACACCTAAATTTATTGAATTATGAATGTATAAAAAGTGATGTTAGAAACTCAATGTTACTCCCTACCGTAAACAAAATATACTTTTTGATTGTACAACTTAAATGAACTTCATAAGTTAAAAATTCCAATACTTAATTCTGGCACCTGCATTTGTTCAAATAAACAGGAGAGATAGGCAGTTTTAACAGGTGTAGTAAGCTTTGAATCATATTAACATGGACAAAAAAATTGTCGAGCAATTGCAATTGTAAGTTTCAACTTGTACATGAAACTATATCTGGACAAATAAATTTACAGGGCGCTTCATTCAATTGGATTTATAATTAAAAGTAGTTGTTTTCTAAAGTAAATATAGAGTAAGAACAGATACAAGTTTACAAATATAACACGTACCATTCAACCCCATATACACCTTTCTTGATCTCCTACTATACATGTTGATTGACCTACATCTCTATTATGCATCATTTGTTATGACCCATTTTGACACCCGTAATCCGGAAAGACGTATGAAGATCACCACTTCCATAACCCATAAAACCCTTTCACCTTGATGCCATTAAAATACGATGGTACCTTAGAAAAAGTTAAAACCTTCTGAACGTATAGATAAATAAAAATTACACCAGCTTCACACCAAATTTACTCCAAGCTATTATTGAATATAAGCACAAATTTTGTTGATTAACAATAAACATATCACCAATTACAAACAAATAAACAAATCTAATCTCTTAGCTAATAAAAACTGTTAGGAAGAGGGGATCGCCTGGACGTTGGGAGATATAAATTTGAGAGAAAAACAACTCTATTACTCACAAGAATAGATTTACAGAGTATTACAAAACTCTTACAAAAAAACTCTCAAACTCACACACACTCTCTCTAGGTTGTGATTACACTTCTCTGAGTGATTTAGAATGATTTACAACTGAGGTTTGCACCTCTATTTATAGTAAAAATTCTATGGCGGTAGAATGGTGTGAACGGAGAAGGTTGGCGGCCGTCATCATCATCAACTTTGCTACCTCCATATGAGTTGTCAAGGTTGCCTACTTTGAATATCTAGAAGGTGGGCTTCTAGATTGTAGGCTGGAAATCTTCAATTCTCCCCCTCCAGCCGAATCCACAAACATTCCAGTTATGTCTCTGCATAACTCCAACTTCTCTCGAGTCACCACCTTTGTTAACATATCCGCAGGATTCTCCTTTGTATGGATCTTCACTAGTCTCAACAGTTGTCGATCAATTACCTCGCGTATCCAATGATATCGAATATCAATATGTTTTGTACGAGAATGGTACATGGAGTTCTTGCTCAAATCTATAGCACTTTGACTGTCACAATATACCTTGTACTCCTTTTGCTTGATTCCAAATTCTTGAAGATAACGCTTTAACCACAACATTTCTTTTCCAGCTTCTGCGGCAGCAATATACTCTGCTTCAGTTGTGGATAATGCAACACACCTCTGTAGTCTTGACTGCCATGAAACAGCTCCCCCTGCAAAAGTGTAAATAAATCCTGAAGTAGATTTCCTACTATCAGGATCTCCGGCCATATCCGCATCTGTATAGCCTTTCAAGATTGGATCAGCTCCCCCGTAACAAAGACATAGATTCGTTGTACCCTTAAGATATCTGAGAATCCATTTTACCGCATTTCAATGCTCTTTCCCGGGGTTGGAGAGAAAACGACTCACTGTTCCCACTGCGTGAGCAATATCGGGCCTCGTACACACCATTGCATACATCAAACTTCCAACTGCTGAAGAATATGGTACTAAAGACATCTCCCCGATCTCTTCCTTGGATGAGGGACAAGAACTCTTGCTTAACTTGAAATGGTTGGCTAATGAAATGCTAACAGGTTTGGCATTGTTCATATTGAAACGTGAAAGCACTCGTTCAATATACTTCTCCTGAGATAGCCATAACCTTTTATTCTTCCTATCTCGGGTTATCTACATTCCCAAAATCTGTTGAGCCTGTCCTAAGTCTTTCATGTCAAAAGACTTAGAGAGTTCCTTCTTCAGCTGGTTGATCTTCGTTACGTCTTTTCCTACGATCAAAATATCGTCTACATAAAGTAGAAGAGCAACGAAATCTCCTTCAGAAAACTTCTGAATGTAGACACACTCATCTGCTGCAGTTTTCTTGTACCCGTGACTCACCATGCACGAGTCAAACTTCTTGTACCACTGCCTAGGTGCCTGCTTCAAACCGTACAAACTTTTCTTCAGCCTGCATACGAGGTTATCTCCTGAAACCTCAAAACCTTCTGGCTGCTCCATGTAAATTTCTTCATGTAAATCTCCATGAAGAAAAGCTGTCTTTACATCCATCTGTTCAAGCTCCAAGTTCATACTTGCGACTAATCCAAGTATGACTCTAATTGAAGTCATCTTGACTACTGGTGAAAATATCTCGTCAAAATCAATCCCTTTCTTCTGTTGGAATCCTTTGACTACAAGTCGTGCTTTGTATTTCACCACTTTTCCACTACCATCCTTTTTCAGCTTGAACACCCATTTATTTTTCAGTGCCTTCTTCCCGCGTGGAAGTTCTACAATCTCATAAGTTTGATTTTTCTACAGAGAATCCATCTCATCCTGCATTACGAGCAACCATTTTTCTTTATCCTTATGAGTTACTGCTTCATGAAAACTCTCCGGTTCTCCATCTTCAGTAAGTAGAAGGTACTCGGATTCTGGATATCTACTCGATGGAATCCGACCTCGTTCAGATCTACGAACTTCTGGAACATTCTGAGGAGATCCACCATCATCTTGACCTTGTGATGGTTCTGGAACGTCTGGCAGATGGAGTTGTGGCTCCCCCTGCTCAGCACCGTCATTTTCCTCATTATCTTCTACTTCTGGCATTTCTTCTTGCACTGAAAATTCATTTCTCATGAATGATTCCGTTGTTGCCTCTGGCACCTGAGCAGCAACATTTGTCTTCTGAGATATTGTGGGCTTTTCAATATCTTCTATTGTCTGGCTTTCATGGAACACTACGTCCCTACTTCTGATCACCTTTTTCTCCTTTGGATCCCATAATCTGTATCCAAATTCTTCATCTCCATAGCCTATGAATATGCATGGAGTGGTCCTTGCATCCAGCTTCTGCCTGAGCTCCTTGGATACATGTGCGTACGCCAAACATCCAAATACTCTTAAGTGAGAGTATGATGGATCCTTTCCAGACCAAAGTTTCACCGGAACTTCAAAATTCAGTGGTACTGATGGAGATCGGTTGATCAAATAACAAGTGGCTCTGACTGCTTCTCCCCAGAATGGCTTTGGCAGCTTAGCCATATTGAGCATGCTCCGAACACGTTCCATGATTATTCGGTTCATTCTTTCTGCTATACCATTATGTTGAGGGGTACGTGGGACCGTCTTCTCATGTCGGATGCCATATGATCTGCAATAGGCATCGAACTGTCTGGAAGAGTATTCACCGCCGTTGTCGGATCGAAGACACTTTAACTTCTTTCCTGTCTCACGTTCTACCATGACATGGAACTGTTTGAAGTAATCAAACACCTGGTCCTTCGTCCGCAAGAAATATACCCACACCTTTCGAGAAGCATCATCGATAAACGTTAGAAAGTATCGGTTGCCGCCAATTGATTCAACCTCCAAGGGACCGCAAACATCAGAGTGTACCAGATTGAGTAACTCTGATTTTTTCGTTGAAGAGGAATTAAACGAGACTCTATGCTGCTTACCAAACAGACAATGATTGCAAGGATCTAGCGCAGCATCCTTGTCTACATTGATAAGCTTCTTCTTTATTAGGGTAGACAACCCTTTCTCACTCATGTGACCGAGTCTCTGGTGCCATAAATTTTGTGAAGCCTCCTTTTCTGCAACATTAATAATGTCTGTGCAGATCTTCACATGAGTCTTGTAAAGTGTGCCACAAATGTGTCCCCGAGCGAATATCATAGCGCCTCTTGACAATTTCCATGTGCCTCTACTGAAATGACTATCATAGCCCTGTTTATCGAGAGCTACTCCGGAAAGTAAATTCAGCCGAAGATCTGGCACATGGCGGACATCCTTCAAAGTGATTGTGCTCCCGGAACTTGTGTTTATCTTGACATCACCAATTCCGACAATCTCAGCTGAACTGGAATTTCCCATCTTCACAGCTCCAAAGTCTCCAGCTTTGTATGTTGTGAAGTATTCCTTGTATGGAGTCACGTGGTAGGAAGCTGCAGTATCTACCACCCATTCTGTGTCTTCTCGTGAGACGTGAAGGCATGTCTCATCATGGGTTGAATAATAAGCTACATCACCTGTGATAGCAACTAATGTTTCTCCACCCTTATTCTTCGGCTGCGAACTGCTTTGACCTTGTTCCTCTTTTAATCTATAGCAGTTCTTCTTCATATGTCCCTCTAATCTACAATGATGGCATTTATATGTTGGTTTTCTGCCATCAGCTGACCTGCCCCTGCTCTTGCTTCTGCCTCTCCATTTATTTTTGCTACTCATTCGCTGTCTCCCCCGATTCTCTGTGACAAAGGCATGGGTCTGATCTGTGCCCATGTCTTTTCTCCTTGCCTCTTCACTGAATAGGGCATCCTTGACCATTGACATGGTAAGTTTGCCATTCGGTGCTGAGTTGCTGAGTGTTACTACCAGCGTTTCCCAACTATCGGGAAGGGAACTAAGTAGCAGTAGCGCCTGAACTTCATCGCCAAGCGGCATCTCTACAGACGATAACTGGTTGACCAAGTTCTGAAACTCACTGGTATGCTCGGCAACTGAAGTTCCACTTTTGAGCTTCATGTTGACTAAACGCCTCATTAGCAGGGCTTTATTCCGAGCAGTCTTGGCCTGGTACATGTCCTCCAACTTTTTCCAGAGGACATATGCGTCTGTCTCTTGTGCAACATGGTGGAAGACACTATGATCAATCCATTGACGGATCTGACCAATAGTTTTTCGGTTTGATTTCTTCCACTCTTTCTCTTTGGCAGAATCAGGGTTTATACTCTTCAATTCAATTGGATCGAACAAATCCTTACAGCTGAGGAGATCTTCCATCCGAGGTTTCCACAGCATGTAGTTTGTGGCTGTGAGCATAATCATAGCTCCTGAAAATGATGTTGACTCTTCTGTGGACATTATCACCTTACAAATAATTTTTCAACACAAACGGGGTTGAATTGTAGAAAACAGAGATCACCGTTACGTCCGAAACGGTTGAAAATGGTGGAATAGACACTTCGCGGCTTAAATTCCACTTACGGGGCAAAATTATAATTTGTTATAAACTTCAGGGACCAAAAATGAAATTCTGAAAATTTCAGGGACCAAATTGTAAAATTTCAGAAATGCTACAGTACCGCTACAGTACTGCTACAGTGACTTGCTACAGTGCCGCCAGCTGCTACAGTGAATTGCTACAGTGATCGTCTTCTCCGGCGAAAATTCCGGCACCGGTCGTCTTCTCCGGCGAAATTTCGGCGAGTTGACCAAACTTTGACCGAGTTTTCTGGGCTCGTTATAACTCCGTTTAAGTCACCGTTTTTTGCGTTGGACTCGGTTCGACGAGACGAATCCAATGGTACACTCAAAATTGGATTTTGAGAAAACTTCAGAAAACTCAAAACTCGACCAACGTCTCTAACCTGGCTCTGATACCACTTGTTAGGAAGAGGGGATCGCCTGGACGTTGGGAGATATAAATTTGAGAGAAAAACAACTCTATTACTCACAAGAATAGATTTACAGAGTATTACAAAACTCTTACAAAAAAACTCTCAAACTCACACACACACTCTCTAGGTTGTGATTACACTTCTCTGAGTGATTTAGGATGATTTACAACTGAGGTTTGCACCTCTATTTATAGTAAAAATTCTATGGCGGTGGAATGGTGTGAACGGAGAAGGTTGGCGGCCGTCATCATCATCAACTTTGCTACCTCCATATGAGTTGTCAAGGTTGCCTACTTTGAATATCTAGAAGGTGGGCTTCTAGATTGTAGGCTGGAAATCTTCAAAAACACC
Source organism: Rutidosis leptorrhynchoides (assembly GCF_046630445.1). Classification (NCBI taxonomy): domain Eukaryota; kingdom Viridiplantae; phylum Streptophyta; class Magnoliopsida; order Asterales; family Asteraceae; genus Rutidosis; species Rutidosis leptorrhynchoides. The sequence goes on along the minus strand of NC_092334.1, from coordinate 639,892,468 downwards.
ATAAGAAAAACAAATTCATGCCCCTGTATATACTACATATATCATATAGCCACTAAATAATACTCTAATAGCACTTCCACAAACATATGCAACACATAGTAAACCCAAATAGCAATTGAAGTACTTAATTACGGTGTAAAATGATTAAAGCTAGAAGAAAAAAAAATCTACCTTATCTTCGGTCCGTTGATCATCCTCAAAATCGCCTTCATCATATTGAAGACTCGTATGCTTTAACATTTTATAAACTACTTATACCTGCCATTATTTAAAGTTACTTATTACAAACAACAAACCGATATACAAAAATCAACACTCCAAATCTGAGTATGTGTGGTTTGTATGGACCTAACATGAAACATAAAACCATTGCGATGTAGTCAGGGGAGAAAAAACAAAACTCGAATTTTCATTTAGGGATTTCATCAAACACTTGGTATTCATATAAAATATTTGACATTTCATCAAACACTTGTTGTTCAACAAACATATATAAAGCTCATATCATGCAACATAAGATTAACCACCAAAAAGTTCATAAAAGAAAAAATAAAGAATATCAAACAAACCTTTGAGGAGCGTTAGTGAGTTCTCTAGCATCCATTTAAATCCCAAGTCAATTTCCTTCAAGGTGTGATTAGAAATTCTGAAAATCATTATTCAAAAATCAATAATAAGTCCATAGAATATTAACATACAATCAAAGATTTATACAAAAGATTTAATTGAAAATCTAAACACAAACCTGATTTTGTTAACAATCGAAGATTTATTAACGAATTGCAAACCTGATTTACATAAACGAATACAATTTTAACATTCAAAGCTTTATACAAAAGATTTAATAGAAAAAGGAAACACACACCTGATTTTGTTAACGATTGCAAGTGTTTAAAGAGAGAATAATCATATCAGGAAAGAAGAAAAATTTGAGTGATTGCTTCGTTGTTAGATTCGGGATATAAAAAGGATGAATTCGAATTCGAATTTGAAATAGTCTGTAGGATTCATAGTTAAAACTGCAATATATGACTCCGTATTATAGTCCCAAGACAACAACAGGTAACCATTTTAGCAGATTAGGCTCAACTCCCTATATATGTGCTGCTTTATTTTTATTTTTTAAAATAGTTAATTAATTAATTTAATTGTTGGATAATTACATCATAATTATTTCCTCAAAATAGCTATATACTGCCACGTGTCCCAGATTTATATTTTAATGACTGAGTTTAGCTATGTAATGACGTCAGCGAAATTGAGTTTTATAAGAGATTATAGAAGATATAGATATAGATGTTGTTGTTCATGTATACATCAATAGAATGTTGGTGTTTTATTAGTTACCTGATTATGCAGTACTAGTTATGATCAAAAGGGTCGGCTACTTTGATGATTCAACGCCTTGTATCCTTGTTCACCCCTGGCATCATTATACAACAATATCATATCATAGTGAATTAATAAGGATAATAAGTGTACAAAACTCATGCCCATTCATCTATAAATTCGAGTAGCGTACTAAGATTTATACCAATGTAAAATGGATTTATGTAATCATTGATTCATTAATGTAATTATAAACATTTGGTTTAAAAAATTAAACCAACTGAGGTTGGAAATATAAGCCTACATTTGTGATTTTATCGAGAATGGTTAAAAGGTGAAGTCATTGACTTCGATTCGAGTCCTCTGACCACCTCTTTAAAATACAAAAGTCATATGAAATACAATTAATATATAAATTTCTTCAACTGATCAATCCATTTAAAATGCTCAAGTACGATGATACTCGATGAAACCAAAATTAGCACTTAAGTCATATGAAGAACAATTATGAATGGCATACTGATAGAATCATTAGTGCCCATCAAGCATACATAAATCAATATTTAGAATACTCAATATGAAATAAATTTTCATTACTAAAATGACAAATTAATAATATATCCACCACTAATAAAGCTAACAGCTATATGACCTCATTTCTTAAGCAAACAAACCAAAGAATAATATACATGAAAGGTAAATACCCATATCATTCGTTGTTGAGTTCGAGTAGCGGACGCTCCATAATGTAAATTTTTTTTTCTTGCATTTCATTATGGCTGCATTTAACCATATCATAGTCTATGGTATAAACTATCAGTAGGTTCATATATCCAACAAAATGTCTACTGAAAATATCGATAGTTTCATTATCTATTATAATGTAGACTGCTGAATTTAAGCCATTGAAAATATAGAATAGAATACAAAAAAAAAGGATCAGAATTAAGGTATAGCTAAAATATTGCATATCAAAAAAACATGTGGTAGCTACAAAGTCACGGTGCTAATATTAGATTATTTGTGGCAATAAAACTAATTGAAAGATTGATAGTTGTCTTACATCAGTAAGCAGTGTTGAAATTCCTCGGTGTCAGGATTTAAGTATATGTGGGTTGAGGAGATTCCAGATAGTTGTAGCTGCTTGGTGACTTTCTCGCATAAACGTTTTTGGTTAGGTAAGTATACATATTCGTTAACAAAAAGCACATCAATCAACACCTTATATAGTCTACTTGTTTATCACTGAAAGATAGAAAATTAAGAGTAAACTTTATAACATAATTCAGACAATAGTAGCATAGCATTTGTTTCAGTAAATTTACATTACGTTTAACACACATTTGTAAGTAGAACAACATGAAAGTTTTAAGCAAGTATAGCATCGGATTTAATTATAGTAAATAAATATAATACACGTTCAAAATGATCATATCAATCTGAAAAGTTGAAAATTCCACCACCTCAAAACCCGATTTTTAACCTAATACACTGCGTCTAAACTACTAAAAGAAAAAAGGATACCAAAACAATTAAGGTGCAAAAATATTCGTAGATAGACAGGTATGTCATACGTAAAAGGTACCTTTAACTTCTTTCAACTGAGTTCTAATCATCATTATCATCACATCATCATCTCTGATACATCAAACACAATGATAATCTGCGAATTAGGTTTTTGAATCAACATGCTAAGATTTGAAAACATTAAATGGGTCCATATTACCACATCTAACTAAATACATACTAAACATACCATTCTAAATCTAAGTTTTTAACATCAATAATTCACTCAAATTAAGGGTTCATCTATCAGTAGTTTCATATATAAATATAAAACAATTTAAAGCATAATTTAATCTTTGTATCAGATTGTTCATCATCAACAGTACAATCCTCTTTTTAGCATCATCGTCTGTAAAACAACAAAAACCCAAAAAAACACAAATAAAAAACCTTACTTTTAATTAAAAAATTGGGTAAACGAAATCGAAATCTAAGAATAAGTAATACATATAACCTGATTAACTTTTCACCTTCAACTGAGTACTTCAATTGATGATTGTAATGACCCTAGATTTTCCAACGTTTATTTATTAATAATTATTATTATTAATACGAGTGATTAAATAAATGTATGTTATTACATTTACATGTTGCCATGATTGCCCGAACTTGACTTTAATTGCCCGAAACGTCTTTGTGACACCTGGAACTTACACGAATAATATTTTCAAGTATTATTTACATTCATGATTAATTTTATTAATCATTTTAATTAACTATGGTGATTAGTTAGTTACTTGAACTTTAATTGGATTTAATTGTTAATTAATGGAACTTGGGCTTGTTTAAAGTAAATGGACTCATGATATTGGGCTTCCAAGCCCACCCTACCTTTTAAATTGACTTAGTTAGCCCACTCTTTCATGTGTAAGTACCAAATTAAATGTGAACTAGTAGTTAGAATACTTGGAATCTTGTTTGCACACAATCCCCATGAAATCAACTCCATTAACCACCTTTTATGAGCTTTACATACATGAGACTAGTGGATTTTGGCCTCCTCCCTCCCCCACACTTTGGCCGTCGGTTTTGAACATCAAGGAGGAGTTCAAATAATTTTTTTTACTTACTTAATTCACTAGTATTCATCATTCATTTTCACACACATTCTTATTTACATTTTCCTTTCAACTTTTTCCTCTCAACTTTCTCTTCATTCTTGTAAGTTACAAGCTTTCTTTCTCCTTCCTTTTCCTCCTAGAAACCGAATACATACATGCAAATCATCATCATCATTTGTTGTTTGCTACTTGTTCTTGATTATTATTTAGTTACATGTATTTGTAGTTACTTTACTTACTAGTTTCCAAGAACCAAACTTTCTAGTTTGATTCTTCATTTTATCTTGTTATAACAAGAACAACAAGAACATAAACTTACTAGTTTATGATTCTACTTTTAATGTTTCAAAAAAATTTAGAGTTCATGTGTTGCAAATCATACTTGTGAATCATGTTTGTAAACTTTAAAGTTTACATTCTTAAAGATCAAATTTTGGTTTGAATCTTTAAAGTATGAAACCCATGAACTTATTTACTTGTTTATTTAGTTTTACTTGCACTCTAATTTTATAATTTTGGTTGTTGTTGGTCAAGTACTATAAGTTAGTCTTGATCTCATATCTCTTGGAACTAAAGGTTAACTTTGAAAGTTCAAGAACACACAAATAAGTTTTCTTTAAATATAACTTTGTACACTTATGTTAGATCTAGACTTTTGAGTCTTGGATCTTCAAGATCAAACTAAGAACTATGTTCTACAACTTAAGATCTTGATTTCATAAGTTCACTTTCAAGTTTGTAACTTATTATTAGTCTTAAAGTTCATGTATGTGTTAGATCTAAGACTTTGATGTAACTTTGGTTCATCAAAACACTTGCAACACTTAAGTGAGTTGTGCTTCATGTCTTAGACTTACACTTGGGTTATGATGGTCAAACCATGGTAAAGATGATGTAAACACATCAATGAGTTGTACACTTGAAGCTATATGCATCAAGGACGAGAACCATGATGAACATCAAGCACCAAAACCCACCGGAACCCATTTATCTTTCTGTTTCTGTTTACAGCCTACTGTTCTGCTGTTTCTGTAACAGACCAGTAAACCTGGGCTGCTGTAACCTTGATTTACAAATAGATCTTTTCGAGTAGATAACTTTTCACATAGGACTCGACTTAATCCGAGTTACGGTTTAGGATTTATGGCCCTCCGATCGTCACTATGTCCTTTAACGTTGTGCAGAAATTTCTGACCTACTCGCACTTAGACCGTCGCCACGGTCAAACGAAGACGAGTTTGCTTCTGTAAATTTTACCACACTTAAAGGACTCATATATGGAGCCACAGCCACTGGTCTCACCTTATTTCAGTAAGGGTAGAGGCCGTGGTGACTGACCAAATCAGCCTTTGTTTTAAACTACTTTCGTAAACGAAAATTACTTTATGCCTTTTGTTTGATGATGAATGATGATGACCCTTAAGACCTTATTTACATACTTTTAAACCTATTCGGACGATTTACTAACTTAGTACTATTTGACTTAGGTTGAGGACTTTCGGACCGATTACTTGCACACTTTTCCCGACTCGACTTTACGACTACATTATCATTGTGAGTTATAGCATTTCCTTTTTACTTTAACTATTTTGGGAACTGAGAATACATGCCCATTTTACATTTTACATACTAGGCACGAGTACTTAAACTTATATATGTGTGGGTTATACAACGGCATAAACATTCCCTTTAGCTCGGTAACGTTTAGTCATTGGTTTTTGAACCGGTGAACGCTAATCTTAGATATGGATCCATAGGGTTTGACATCCCCACTCGGGCTAGTAGCGCTAGAATTTAACGAGTGTTTAATACTTCGTAGACATACGCACTTGCCAAGTGTACTTTCAGGGGGTATAAACGTTAAGTTAGTTACCAAGTGCCCACGGTTAACATATACTTTATCATACTATTTTGAAACGCTCTTTGTAGCACTGAAATCTCGTGGCCTACCTTACTTACTGTTATACTTAAACTATAGCTCACCAACCTTTGTGTTGACATTTTTAAGCATGTTTTTCTCAGGTGCTTGAGGTTAGCTTCCGCTGTGTACTATTCGTGATGTAGACACCCGCTGCTTAGAGTTGTCATCGCATGAACTACTTTACCTTGCATTCAAACTTTAGTACTTTTGAACTATGACTTGTAACGATCATTGTGGTCACATACACTTATTATTTGCTTCTACTTAGTGAAGTATGCTTTTGGATTGTAAAACATTCGATGTTGGTTTAGACATCACTTTATTTATGAATGCAAACTCTTTTTGAAATCGCATATAGTACTTAACCTTGTAATGATCCTGTTGTTGATGATTCGTACACGATGGTTTTGTACGGGGCATCACATTTGGTATCAGAGCGTTGGTTATAGGGAATTAGGTTGCATTAGTGAGTCTAAGACCGACCCGAGTAGGATTCACTAATAGGACTAATCTACAACTTGCTAGTTTACGTGTTTCCGCTGAACTTACTGCATGTTGCTGCTTACTGTTACTGCTATATGCCGTATGCTACTACATGATTTCACTACTACATGCTATTACTTGCTTTCGATTGCATGCTACCTTCGTACGATTTGCTGTTATTGCCATGCTACTTATTGTTATACATGATTTAAACTGTTGGCATAATACGTGCTTGCTTTATGACTTACTGACATGGAAAATTTATTTTCCTTGTTCAGATGTCGGATGTACCACCTGCTAGCGTTTTGGGTAGTTTAGACTCTTCAGCTACTCCACCTAACACCGTTGCCGATCCACCGATCCCGATACGCACGAGTGACCCCGGTGCTTCATCTTCCGGGACTAGCAGCCAGCCGCCTGCACCAGTGGCTACTATTGACGGACACGCGGACCCTACAGAGATTCCAGCTCCGTCTGCTCCCGGATCCTCGGAGTCACAGCCCCGCATCGGTGGTGTTGCGATCCCCGCGGAGTTCGGGGAAGGGCCATTCCGTAACCATATGCGCATGCCGTGCCGACGCGCTCCAGATGGACGTTTAGTGCCAATTCCGCCATTCAGATACAGACAGATGATGGCCGCTCATGGACGACCAGTTCAGCCACCCGTGTCACCACCACATGATTCTGATGATCCTTCATCCGATGACTCCTCTACAGATGACTCCAGTGACTCCGACGAAGAGAACCTTGATGACGTACCTATACAGGCACCCTCCACCCCGCCGAAGAAGCGATACCGTCCTGATGGCACCGTCATTCCAGGGGTGAATGGAGGTCGTGCTTTCACTGACACTTTTGGTCGGCGTCGTAGGGTTACTGCCCGTAAGCGGCTTGTGCCGTACCCTGCCGACCCACTCATACGTAAGGCACCTCGTTACGTGCTGACTATTTCTGGAGCCGGGACATCTGCACCCCGTTTCGTGCGGTCTGCACCACCCGCACCACCGGCACCACCTGCACCACTCGCGCCACCGGCACCACCAGCACTGCCTGCCCCACCATCTCCCACAGTCGAGGAATTGACAAGGGAGGTGGAGATCCTCCGAGCTCGGGTAGCTGAGCTTGAGGAACAGATGTCTCAGGTTATGGACATCCTTCACCCACCTTCACCGTAGGACTTTTGTATTTAGATTTCGTTATGTAATCTAGTTGTAGTTTATTGTATTACTCATGTATTGTACGAACTTATTCAGATGTATGAAACTTATTATTATTAATGAATGAAACTTTGCGTTATTTAATTCTTGCACGATGTTCTATTTACATTACTGTACGATGATTCTGTGGTATTTGTACCTAGATGCGTTATTTAATAGCATGTGATGTTTTGATTCCATGTTGGTTACTATATACTGTATTATTACTACTTGCATACTGGATTTTAACTTGAGTCAAAAATTTTGTTTAGAACATCATGGCTAACGGTCGATACACACCTACTGCTGCTCAAATTGAAGAGATGATCCAAGAACGTGTAGTCGCAGCCCTAGCAGAAAGAAACCTCCAAACTCCACCGCCACCACCACCGGTTATCCCACCCGTTCGAAATGGGTGTACTTACAAGGAATTCCAGAGCTGCAAACCACATAACTTCAGTGGAACCGAGGGACCGGTTGGTCTCACCAGATGGTTCGAGAAACTTGAATCAGTATTCCGAGTTAGCAACTGTTCGGGGGACAGCAAAACCAAATTTGCTTCATGCACGCTATATGACGGCGCGCTCACATGGTGCAACACAATGGCACAGGCACAAGGCATTGATGAGGCGTATGCTACGCCATGGGAGGAATTTAAGTGTGCTATGATTGATGAGTATTGTCCGAGAACCGAAATCCAAAAGATGGAAATGGAATTCATGCAGTTAAAGGCTGTTGGGAACGACCTTGATGGTTACAACAGGAGATTTTTAGAACTAGCCCTGATGTGTCCGGCAATGGTCACCCCAGAATTCAAGCGAATGGAGAGATACTTCTGGGGACTCCCTAAGAGCATTAAGGGAAATGTTACCTCGTCCAAGCCACCGAATGTTCCCGAAGCAATGCGCATGGCACATACTTTAATGAATCAAATAACCATCGATGAACCGGAGAAAACTAAATCTGAAGCGGGTACTAGTGAGAAGCGCAAATGGGATAATCACAACAGCAACAACAACAGGGGAAGAAACTATGAACAGAACCCGACGAAACGACATGAGGGTTTCAGAGGAAACAACAACGGTGGAAACCCCAACCCCAACAACAACACCAACTCCAACCCAAACTACAAGGGAACCCTACCTCAATGCAAGAGGTGTTACAAACACCACACTGGGTATTGCAATGTTTTCTGCGAGAATTTCCAACGGTCTAGGCATGTTGGAAAAGACTGCAAGGTCACCACTTTGAATGGGAAGCCAAACACCAACGGGCCGAAGAAGTGTTACAAATGCGGGCAGACGGGCCATTTCAGAAATGCATGCCCAAACAAGCGAAAAGATGGCGGACCACCCCGCGCTAGAGCTTTCAATGTTAATGCAAGGGACACACGCGAAAACCCTGATGTCAAAGCTAAGGGGTATAAAATACTATTAAATTTTAGCAGGAAATACTATTAAATACGATACAATTTTACACAAGATATTTATTTATTTATTGAATGGATATACTTAAACCTTGCTACAACACTTATAGGCAGTGTACCTAAACGTACAGTAGTGTAGTTTTTAGTAAGTCCGGTTCGTTCCACAGGGAATCTTTTTCACAAAGCTTAACGCTATATTAGTTTAAATTTATAAAAATACAAATATATATAAGTAATATTATTATTATAAAGGGGGGTTTTTACCGTTTAATGACCGGTTTGTCGATTTTAAAACTTTAGTCGCAGTTAAAACCAAATGTAAAATAATAAATAAATACAAGACTTAATTTAAAGCGTAAAGTAAATAACGATAATGAAATTACGAATAATAAAAGTGCGATAAAATAAACTTGCGATAATTAAAAAGTACGATAATTAAAAGTGCAATTTAATACAATAACAATAAAAATGTGATAATTAGAAGTGCAATTAAATATAAAATAAAGGAAATTAAATATGAAATAAAAGAATTATGCTTATTTAAACTTCCATAATCATGATGTTTGACGTGTTGATTTTAGTTTTATGCCCATGGGTTAATTGTCCTTTGTCCTGGAATATTTAATATGTCCGTCTGGTTTTTGTCCATAACAGTCCATCAGTCATAAATATAAAGTGCGAGTGTCCTCGTCAAATTATTCTTATACCCGAAGTTAAATATTCCAACTAATTGGGGACTTAAACTGTAACAAGATTTTAATACTTTGTTTAATAATTACACCAGGATGTCGACTGAGTGTAACCCAAGGTTTTAATATTTTGTTATCAATTATACCAAGTGTCCTTGTACATAATTTCACCCCTGTTTTAATTATTCTAGTGGCTATTAATCCATTCCCGTGTCCGGTTAAATGAATGATTATTCGTACATATAAATACCCCGCCCATCGTGTCCGATCGAGTGTATATGGTAATTTATAAGTACGTCCAATTGTAAATCTTTATATTAAAAATAACAAACTATCATTTAGTTAAACAAATATAAAGCCCATTAATAGCCCATAGTCTAACTTCCACAAGTGTCGTTCTTTTGTCCAAACCCCAATTATGGTACAAAGCCCAATTACCCAATTTTAGTAATTAGCCTAACATCATGATTACTTTCGGATTAAATAAGCATAATAATAACTTAGCTACGAGACATTAATGTAAAAATGTTGAACATAACTTACAATGATTAAAAATAGCGTAGCATTACACGGACAGAATTTCGACTTACACCCTTACAACATTCGCTAACATACCCTTATTATTAGAATTATAATTAAAATTAAAATATAAATATAAATATATTTACGTATACATATATAGAGAGAGATTGAATTTGGATGGTTTTTGCGATCAAACTGCGTTTGCTTTTATAGGGAATTGAGTTCAGGGGGTCTCCGCGACTCGCGGCATTTTTTGCCTTCAAACTCCGCGAGTCGCGGAGTTTGAAATTCCAGCTCATTCATCCTTGGCTCTTTGTTTGCCGACGATTTATTTTATTAATATAATATATATATAATTTTTAAGAATTATTTATATATTATATTATATTCATGTGCATAGTTGACTTGTAATTTTTAGTCCGTTGCGTCGAGCGTTGAGAGTTGACTCTGGTCCCGTTTCCGGATTTTCGAACGTCCTTGCGTACTATTTTTTATCTTGTACTTTGCATTTTGAATCTTGTACTCTTGTAATTTCGAGACGTTTCTTATCAATAATTGGAACCTCTTTGATTGTATTTTGTACTTTTGAGCTTTCTGGTCGTTTGCGTCTTCAATTCGTCGAATCTGTCTTTTGTCTTCACCTTTTAATATTTAAACGAATATCACTTGTAAATAGAACATTTGCAACTAAAAGCTTGTCTTTCTTGGGGAATAATGCTATGAAATATATGTTCGTTTTTAGCATTATCAAATATTCCCACACTTGAGCGTTGCTTGTCCTCAAGCAATATAGTCTTGAAATACTAGAATCACTTATTTATTCTTCACACTTTGTACATCAGTGATTTCTATACGGCGGTATAAACAATGGTAGTAATGATATGGTTTACAGTCCCACATGACTATAAAAATTTAGATCCATTAAGGAAATTGGATCTTTATAAAAACATTTGATCTTTTGAAAATTAAATCTAGTTTTTACCCTAGATAAGTTTTTCGGAATAACCCTTCACCGGTGTTTGAAAAATATTTTTGTGGGTTTGGTGGGTTTCATATTTGAAAATTTTAGCTCAAAACTTATGGTTTTGTGTCACCCACTTGCTAACCTTGTATTTGGAAAGCAACACGTCCAGTTTACTTGTCCCGTATATTACCTTTCGGTAAACTACCGTCCGGTTGTAAAGGAAAGCGTTGAACAAGCAACTGTTAAGGCAATGTCCCCTGACATGCTTTTGATTATGGTTTATAAACGTGTCGGACGCAATTACTATCCTTTGTAGGAGCAATAGTAAAGCTCACCCTTTTAATTTGTCGGTCTGGCACAAGGTCCTGTCTTTGACCATGCTATGCAACTACCGTTCTTACGGTTGACACCCGATTTGGTTCAGATGACCTAATGAATTCTAGATGAATTCCTAGGATTTTACGTTCAATGGTAATGAACGCATTGAAAATGGGTTTTCAGAAAACAAATCGGTTTGTAATTTTGATCAAAATATTTTCTCGTTCAGGCTCGAGTTTAGATATCATTGAATTCCATGAGTTTGAATTCTCAATCTTTAAGGTCAAACTCTAGGATTGAGTAATATCAGGCTTAAAAGCTGATTTTTAATCTTTAAGGAGATTATCCTTTCTGGGGATCTGATTCATTAGTCTTATCCAGCTAATTTGCACGGTGCCCCCCCATTGTACGAGATAAATCCTTCTCATGGTTAGGATAAATCTGACCACTTGGTGACCCTGTTTAATGCTGAGGTCCGTGGATTTCCTGCTGATTTTAGTAATGACTTTTCTAGATTTTTCGTCAACCTACAGCTGGTCTGGACGACAACTTCCTGACCTAAATCAAGAAGCGCGTTTCTTTTTTGGAAGACTTTACTTCCTTTTAATGATGGAATTGATTCATCGTGTAGATCCATCTTTCTTACAGTAAATCAGGTAAAACTTTTTAGTTTAGTCCAAAGCAAAAGTATTTTCAGTTATTTGTACAGAAATATGTGACATATGTTTAAAATATCTTGGTAAATTTTCCCACACTTGGCTTTTTATTTTCCTTTTTATTGTCCTCTATTCCATTTTAAATGAATTTTAACATTTTGGTTTGTTTCTCAATTTATGTCCTTTACGAGGTTACAATAATTTCGGTGTGTTAAAACCTAGTTTTATCGTTCATAAATATGTATAAACATGATTTTGAGTTCATTTAGTTGAAAATTTTGAAAAATTTTACTAGAATTGGGTAGTCAGTATATAAGACTAGGGCTGTTCTTTATTATCAGAGAGCACTAGGTTCTAATACAACTACTGCTTTACTAGTATTTTTAATGGTAACCAAGTGTTTACGATAAAAATTTTAAAATCCGAAAGAATTTAACCCCTTCCCACACTTAAGATCTTGCAATGCCCTCATTTGCAAGAGATCAGTAACAATTTAAGTTATTGAGGGTGATTTGTGTGAAAATGATTAAATTTTACCAAAGTTTCCAAACATATTTGTGTTTGCTTGCTGAATGATAAATGGTGCATATCATTTGTTCATTCCGTCTTGTTGTTATTTCACATATATTTTGCATCTTGTCGTCAAAATTAGTTGCTTTTGCTGAACTTAATGCCAGTCTTTGAAAATGCGTTGTTTTACCCTATTGTGTACATAAGATAAACTGCAAACATATATACATATTTTTGAAGTTTGGTATATTACCCCACATTCAAAAATTATTACAATCTAATAATAAAATTTAGAAAATTATAAAACTATTACAAATCCAACATAAGTATTAAATGTATTAACATTACAAATAATAAAATAAATAAAAAACTAAGTAGACTAGGGATGATACTGATACCAGAAGGGGTTCCATGCATAACCATAGGTGCTATAAAACGCTTCGGCTGGGTTATACGTAGGATACGGTGGTTGAATCTCTATAGACCAGGGAGGGAATATGGGCGATGGAGTAGGAATATAGTTTCTACCTATATGTTGGCAATAAGCTATGATTTGGTTTTGATGAACTTGCCAATCTTCAAATGCTCTATGTCTAGCATTTTCATACTCTTGTGAAGCTATAAACCTTTGCATTTCTGCCATTTCATTCCCCCCTCCTACATTACCTTGCTGTTGGTTTCTCTCAACCTGTGGATGTCTACCATTATATCGTGCTGCGGCGTTATTTCGCCTCTTCAAAACTTTCGCACCATGGTATAAATTTAAACCTATTGTATCGCGGGGTTCTGGTTCTTCGATTAGTAATCCCCCCCGACTTATATCCACACCGAGATATTCAGCAATCAAAGTAATAAATATACCACCTCCTATTATGCTATGCGGTCTCATCCCCCTAACCATAGCTGATAGATAATAACCCACATAATAAGGTATACTTACAGCGCTTTGTGGGTCTCGAATACACATATGGTAAAACAAATCCTGTTCATTTACCTTTTCCTTATTCTTACCTCTTTGTGTAATCGAATTAGCTAAAAACCTATGAATTACTCTTAACTCTGCTCTATCTATATCCAAATAAGAGTAATTTCCCCCTTTAAATCGGTGATGGCTAGTCATTTGACTCCATACACCATGCGTATCAAAATTTTTGTCTATCTTTCTACCGTTCAATATCAACCCTCTACAATCGGCAGATGCTAACTCCTCAGGCGTATATATACGTAAAGCCTGAGCCATGTCTAGTAAAGACATGTGGCGCATCGAACCTCCTAACAAAAATCTAATAAAAGATCGATCGGTTAAACTAGCTACCTGATCATTTAATTCTATACTACATAACAATTCTTCACACCATACTTTATATACAGGTCTACGCATGTTGAATAACCGTACCCAATCGTTAAAAGTAGAATTACCATACCTCTGTGTAAGTAATTCCCTTATTGGCCCAGCCAATTCTACAGCTTCTAATGGTCCCCATTCTATGACCCTAGGTACCTCAACAGCTTTAGAATGAAGAGTATGCAAACCCCTTTAGTATTTTGGATAATCTATCCAAAGTCTGTCAAATCTCAGGTTCGGGTGCAAATCTTCCAAGTGCATATCAGAGAATGTCATGACTTGATGAGGTATATCTTGTTTGTAGTAGTTATCCACCTCCTATTGTTCCGTATTCTCAGTAGGAGCATTGCGAGCTTGGGATGAAGATTCACCCCTTTCAGTCTGCAAAACACATCAAACACAATTTTTGTGCATCCAAATATGCATTAGTGTCAGCAAAATCATCAATCAAAATAATTACAATGACATGATCAATTTATATCAAACTTAAGCTCATTTTCATATTTTCATCAAATCTACACTTTTTCAAATAAGCATATAAGAAAATGTTCTCCAAGTTCATAAGCATTCAACTCAAATAACATGTCAAAATAATCATTACTAGCAATTAAACAAGTTTCAAATGGCATTATCTCTCAAAAATCAAGTTCATGAATTTTAGATTTGAAAAAGTCCACTTTAATTCTCAAAATCATGTTTAGGCTCAAAGTTTGGATCATTTAACTACCTAAACATGTTACACTACTTAATTTAGCAACAATTCATGACAAAAATCGGCCATAACCTGTTTATATCAAAAAGTCCCAAATTTGCTCAAGAACACAAACCCTAGATTACTCAAAATTTGAAGTTTAAGGCTTCTAATCATGTTAAATAGAATCAATCTAGGTTATACAAGCATAATACATAAACAATTTAAGCATAATTACACTAAAAAGCATCAAAATCAAATTGGGTATAAAATTGCTCAAGAACACTAATTTTCGGATTAAATGGTGTTTAGGTGTAGAAATTTACCGTTTTTCTTGAGTAATTCCTTGATAGCATCCTTCTCAACATGATTTTAGTAAAAGATTTGATGATTAACGGCGAAAAAATTCGATTTTTGTGTGATATTTTCAGGTTTTTTCGCAGTATGTTTTGTGGGTGTTGTGTGGACTGAGCTGTTCCAGCTCCTTTATTTTTTTCTGTAATTCGGTTCCTCCGCGAGTCGCGGTGTTTGACCCTTCAAACTCCGCGAGTCGCGGAGTTTGTATTTTTTTTTATATATATCTTAACTAATTAAAACAATTAAGTAATTAATTCTAAAATTTTGTTTCCCTTGTTATTTAGGACGAGGTCGTTTCGGATCGATGTCCTAGTCCGTCCTTCAACAAAATTTTAAAATTTGTCTTTTTGTAGCGATTGTTTTAAAAGCTAAGATTTTTGGTTTTTTTTTTTTTAATGTTTTTGGCATATTTTAATTCAATAAGATTAAAAATAATGATAATAAAAGTTCTCGTCCCTCCCTCGGGTAAAGCAATTTCGGTTTAAAGACCTAGTCTTCAACTTACAACGAATTTTAAAAATCATATTTTTAACTTAACGAAATAAAGTAAATTTTTATTTTTAAATTCACACAACTTAAATATAAATTCAAAATTAATATTAAAAATTCACACCCAACTTACAATTTAAAATGCATAAAAATAAAATTCATATTTTAAAAATTAAAAATTCACACCAAACTTAATTTAAAAATTCATATTATAAAATCACACCAAACTTATATTATATTTTTCAAATATTTGCAATTTTAAATATATTGTTTTTACAAAGTTTACAATATTAATTTAAGATTTATATATTAATTTTAAAAACATGGTAAAAATAAAATTAAATTTTTTTTTGGCTTTTTATCCCACTTTTATCAATCAAATATTATCAAAAATATGCGCCCCTCTTTTCGGTAAAGTAATTTCGGTTCCAAGACCTAATTTAACTCATGACGAATTTTTGAAATATTTTGGGTTGATTGATTAAAGATATTTATACCTTAAGAATAAATGTTAAATTTCGCAGTGATGTAATAAATTTTTGAATGATATCAATAATTTCGGTCGCCAAACCTAATTTTATTCAATACCAATTTAATACTTTATAGCGAACAAATTAGCGTTTATTATCAAAAGGTTAAAAATAAAAATAAAAATAAAAACTGTACAGACTTACCTGTGAGATAGTATTCTTAGTTATATGATCTATCCCATTCATAAGATAGTCGGTTTAATTGGTTTTCCATGGCTACATAGGCGTAACCTCGAGCATTCAGTGTTTTTTCTTCTAAACATATGAACGGTCCGTCTCTGCATAAAGTAACAAATTCGGTATTTGAATAGGTTTGATTATTTGAACATTTACCTCCATGTGACCATTTTCCGCATTTGTGACATCTTTCTAGGTGTCGTGCTCTTCTTTTCGCTGCGGATTTTGATTTTCCTTTACCAAATTGTGACTTATTATCTTCGCATATGGATTCTTTTCTTACTCCGTCCAATCTTTCTCTGATTACTGATACTATTTCACTCGGAAGTGTGTCATTATTACGTTTAGTGATCAAAGCGTGTAGCATTAGACCATGGTTTAGTTCACAGGCAGTCTTCATTTCGTAAAAACCTAAAAAAATAAAAATTCAGAATGGGGGGAGAAGACTAGTTCTTTAGGGTCTGCTAGGGAAAAACCATTCGGGTTCTATTTTCGAGAACTACAAGAAAACAGACAATCTAACTCTAACAGAAATACATATTATCCTTTAAAGACTTGATTCTCCCCACACTTAGTTAGCTGTGGTATCGAAATTGTGATTAACTTCATTGTCAACTTCCATCGGACCAAGTATGTAATGTTTAACTCTGTGACCATTAACTTTAAATTCAATTCCATTTGAATTTATTAATTCTATCGTTCTGTATGGGAAAACTCTTTTGACTATGAATGGTCCAGACCATCTTGATTTCAATTTTCCAGGAAATAGCTTGAATCGTGAATTGAAAAGAAGAACTCTGTCTCCTTCTTTAAATTCTTTTGAACTTCTGATTCTTTTATCATGCCATTTCTTCGTTCTTTCTTTATAGATTAACGAATTTTCGTATGCTTCATGTCTTAATTCTTCTAATTCGTTTAGTTGACTTAATCGTAGACGTCCAGCTTCATGTATATCAAGATTACATGTCTTCAAAGCCCAAAGTGCTTTGTGTTCAATTTCTACTGGAAGATGACATGCATTTCCATAAACAAGTCTAAAAGGTGTGGTTCCAATTGGAGTTTTGTAGGCTGTTCTAAAAGTCCAGAGTGCATCCTCCAATTTAATGGACCATTCCTTCGGATTTGATCCTACGGTTTTCTCTAGAATACATTTTAAAGATCGGTTTGTATTTTCAACTTGTCCACTAGTTTGTGGATGATAAGCAGTGGAGATTTTATGAGTTACTCCATATCTTTTAAGAACTTTCTCAAGTTGATTATTACAGAAATGAGTTCCCCGATCACTTATTAAAGCTTTCGGTGTTCCAAACCTTGCAAAAAGACGTTTTAAAAAGTTGACTACAACTCGTGCATCATTAGTTGGGAGAGCTTGTGCTTCCGCCCATTTAGATACATAATCAATGGCTACGAGAATATATAGATTATTATGAGATTTTGGAAATGGACCCATAAAGTCAATACCCCAAATGTCAAATACTTCACATACTTGAATGACATTTTGTGGCATTTCATCACGTTGACTTATTTTTCCGGCCCTTTGACAAGCATCACAGGATTTGCAAAGAAGGTGTGCGTCTTTGTAAATTGTAGGCCAATAAAATCCAGCTTCATAAATTTTTCTTGCTGTTAGTTGAGGCCCATAATGCCCTCCTGTTGGTCCTGTGTGACAATGGTTTAAAATTTTACTAGCTTCATCTCCAAATACACATCGGCGTATTATTCCATCGGGACAACTTTTAAACAGATGTGGATCTTCCCAAAAATAGTGTTTTATATCACTGAAGAATTTCTTTCGTTTTTGGTACGATAATCCTTTTTCAAGGAATCCACAAACTAAGTAGTTTGCATAGTCTGCAAACCATGGAATTTCTTTATAATCTATCTTCAATAGATATTCATCAGGAAAGTTGTCTTGTATGGCCGATTCATTTAGAACTTCTAATTCGGGATTTTCAAGACGAGAAAGATGATCAGCGGCGAGATTTTCTGCTCCTCTTTTATCTCGGATTTCAATATCAAACTCTTGTAAGAGTAAGATCCAGCGGATTAATCTTGGTTTAGCATCTTGTTTCGAAAATAGGTATCTAAGAGCAGAATGGTCGGTATAGACCACCGTTTTCGCTAGAACGAGATATGATCAAAATTTGTCAAAAGCAAAGACAATAGCAAGGAGTTCTTTTTCAGTAGTTGTATAGTTCGTTTGTGCTCCTTGTAACGTCTTACTAGCATAATATATAGGTTGAAATCGTTTTTTAATTCTTTGTCCTAAAACGGCTCCCATTGCAAAATCTCTTGCATCGCACATTAGTTCAAATGGAAGATTCCAATTTGGTGTTATTATGATCGGCGCATTAGTGAGTTTTTCTTTAAGAATATTAAAAGATTTGATACATTCATCTGAAAAGATGAATGAAGCATCCTTTTCTAGGAGTTTATTCATAGGAGTGGCAATTTTAGAAAAATCTTTTATGAAACGTCGGTAAAAACTGGCATGCCCTAGAAAACTCCTAACTCCTCTAGCATTGGTGGGATGTGGAAGTTTAGCAATTACATCTACTTTAGCTCTATCCACTTCAATTCCTTCTTTTGAAATTTTATGTCCAAGAACGATGCCTTCTTTAACCATGAAATGGCATTTCTCCTAATTAAGTACTAGATTTGATTGTTCGCATCTAATAAGAATTCGTTCCAGATTAACTAGACATGATTCAAATGTATCACCGAAGACTGAAAAGTCATCCATGAAAACTTCCATGCATTTTTCTATCATGTCGTGAAAAATCGCCATCATGCACCTTTGAAAGGTTGCAGGGGCGTTGCAAAGTCCAAATGGCATGCGTTTGTAAGCAAAAGTACCATAAGGGCATGTGAATGTGGTTTTCTCTTGGTCCTCGGGTGCTATTGGAATTTGAAAATATCCGGAAAATCCATCTAGAAAACAATAATAACTATTTCCGGCTAATCTTTCCAACATTTGATCAATGAAAGGTAAGAGAAAGTGATCTTTTCTGGTGGCGTCATTTAATTTTCTATAATCAATACATACACGCCATCCTGTTACAGTCCTAGTTGGAATAAGCTCATTTTTCTCATTTGTAATGACAGTCATGCCACCCTTCTTAGGCACGCATTGAACTGGGCTTACCCATGGACTATCAGAAATTGGATAAATTAGACCTGCGTCTAGCAGTTTAATAATTTCTTTCTTAACTACATCTTGCATATTAGGATTTAGTCTTCGTTGGCATTGCACATACGTTTTATGACCTTCTTCCATAAGGATTTTATGTGTGCAATACGAAGGACGTATTCCTTTAATATCATGAATCTTCCATGCAATGGCTGGTTTATGAGCTTTCAACACAGAAATGAGTTGTGATTTCTCATTTTCAGTAAGAGAAGACGATATTATTACAGGTAATTCAGATTCACCATGTAAATAAGCGTATTCCAAATGGTTTGGAAGTGCCTTTAACTCTAATTTCGGAGGTTCTTCTATTGATGATTTATATCGATATCTGTCTTCTTCTTTTAGCATTTGAATTTCTTCTGTTGTTGGTTCATATCCATTAGCTATTAGTGTAGCTAACATTTCAACTTCATCAATTGGTTCAGTTCCTTCTCCTAAAGAACATTCTCCTGTTCCTTGTAATTCTGGAAATTCTTCTAACAATTCTGCATGTGAATCTATAGTTTGAATATAATAACATGTATCATCTGCAGATTGCGGTTGTTGCATTGATCTATCAACTGAAAAGGTAACACTCTCATCCTCTATACTTAGGGTCAATTTCTTACCGAACACGTCTATCATTGCTTTAGTCGTGTTTAAGAATGGTCTTCCTAATATGAGAGGAACTTGAGAATCTTCTTCCATGTCCAGAACAACAAAATCTACTGGAAATACTAAAGTACCAACTTTAACTAGCATGTTCTCCATTATCCCTCTAGGATATTTTATTGATCGATCGGCTAGTTGTATACTTATTCTGGTTGGTTTCAATTCTCCAAGGTCTAGTTTAGCGTATAGTGAATACGGTATTAAATTTATACTAGCACCTAAGTCTGCTAATGCTTCTATTGAACTAAGACTACCCAGAAAACATGGAATTGTGAAACTTCCTGGATCAGATAGTTTTTCTGGTATCTTATTCAATAGCACTGCTGAACAATTAGCGTTCATAGTAACAGCCGAGAGTTCTTCCATTTTCTTTCTATTCGTGATCAGATCTTTCAAGAATTTAGCATATCTAGGCATTCCTGAAATCACATCAATGAAAGGAAGATTTACATTTATCTGTTTAAATATATCCAAGAATTTGGATTGCTCGGCTTCAAGTTTCTCTTTCTTCATTTTACTCGGGTAAGGAAGTGGTGGTTGGTATGGTTTAACATAAGGTTTAGCCTTAAGTGTGTTATCTTCATTAACCTTTTCAACTACCGGTTCTGTTTCCTTATCTTGTTCAGGTTGTGGTTCTTGTGGAGTAGGAATAGTTTCATCAGAAGTTACAGGTATTTCAGGGGGTTTAAGTGTTGTACCACTTCTTGTGGTAATGGCTTTAGCTGTTTCATTCCGGGGGTTAGCATTTGTATCACTAGGTAAACTTCCCGGTTTTCTTTCGCCTATTAACCTTGCTAGGTTACTTACTTCTTGTTCCAGATTTTGAATAGAAGCTTGTTGATTTCTAAATGCTTGAGCATTTTGTTCATTAGTTTGTTTTTGAGATGTGAAAAACTGCGTTTGAGTTTCAACTAGCTTCGTCATCATATCTTCTAAATTCGGCTTTTTATCATCGGTTTGTTGTGGTGGTTTGTTTTGAAAATTAGGTCTTTGCTGGTTGTAAGTATTATTGGATACTTGTTGATTGCTAGGACCTTGTTGGTTGTTGTATGGAATATTTCGGTTATAATTCTGGTTTTGATTGTAAATCGGTCTTGACGGTTGATAATTATTCTGATAATTATTTCCAGGCCTTTGGTTTATGTATGAAATATTCTCTCTTTGTTCCATTGTTAATTCAATACTGAGACAATCTTTTGTCAAATGTGGTCCTCCACACTGCTCACAACTAATTCGTATTGAGTGAATATCTTTAGTCATCTTTTCCATTCGTCTCTCGACAGCATCTATCTTTGCGGAAATGGAATCTAAGTCATGGCTAGAATCGGCTCTAGCTGCTTTAGATGATCTAACGATATCTTTTTCTTGGTGCCACTCATGTGAGTGGGAAGCAGTGTTATCAATAATTTTGTAAGCATCAGTTTCGGTTTTCTTCATAATGGAACCACCAGCTGCTATATCGATGTCTTTCCTTGTAGTGATGTCGCATCCTTGGCAGAATATTTGTACTATTTGACAGGTGTCTAAACCATGTTGCGGACATCCTCTTAATAACTTTTCAAATCTTGTCCACGCCTCATATAGAGTTTCATTCGGTTTCTGTGTGAACGTAACAATTTCTGCTTGAAGTCTTACGGCTTTAGATGCAGGAAAAAATTGTTTAAGAAATTTTTCAACTAAAACGTCCCATGTATCGATCGCCCCTTCAGGTAACGATTCCAACCAATCTTTGGCTTCTCCCTTTAAAGTCCAGGGAAATAACATGAGATATATCTGTTCATCCTCTACTTCTCGGATTTTAAATAGTGTGCAGATCCTATTAAAGGTACGTAGATGTTCATTTGGATCTTCCTTCGGTGCACCACTAAATTGGCATTGATTAGTCACCATGTGTAGAATTTGTCCTTTGATTTCATAATCTGGCGCATTAATGTCTGGATGAGTAATTGCGTGACCTTGGCCAGTGCGTTTAGCTCTCATTTGGTCTTCCATACTTAAAGGTTCCAGATTCTCCATAATTGAATTTGTTGAATCCGAATCACTAGAGGATTCTGATTTAATGGTTCGTTCCTCAACAATCTCTGTTTGAATGATTGGTGGTTCCGGAGGAAAATTTAATGGTTCAGGATCTGTGAATCGTCCCTGAATATTCTCCGGATTCTCAATTGTGAGGTCGGGTTCAAAAAATGGATTATCGGAAATTTGAACTGGAGTACTTGGTCGACTGGATGACGATTCTAAAGAAAAATCAACGGCGGTAATATTTGCTAAATGTCTTGATCTAGTTACAGGTGGTGAACGTACAAAAGGTGGTGAACGTCTTGCTCGGTGCATTCACTGAATATCCTATTAGTTTTTAAAAGGAAAGAAAAATTATATAAGTTATCCAATCAATAGACTTTTCTGATTTTGCCCACGTTTCGAATAGCCAAAAGATGCAGCAGAGGGGAAGGATTCGTTTGGTCTCAATATAATTGAGGACTGTTTGGCTCCAATAACCCGGTCCACGTACAAATCCAACTATTACTACGAACCAGAAAATTTTGATGTCTATCAATTTAACCACTTAAAATAAATTTTCGTAATTTTAAGAAATTTAGATAAGAAGTAGAATAAAAATCTATGTCCTAAAAACTAGAATGACGAGAAATAAGAAAGAAAAAGAGCGTGTCAGAAAAAGGTCGAAAAAGAAAAGATCGAAAAAATAAAAGGCGTCGAAAAATAAGAAATAAAAAGAAATGACTTATAGAACATAAAAACACTCGACTAACCCAACCTTATTACTATCACTAACTTAAAATTATAATCGCAAATTGAGATTACTAATTGGAATGATAATTGATACATAGGTAAAAGGTGTCTAAAAATATTAAAGCTTACAAGAAAAACTATATTCCAAATGGCAATAACTTAAAAAGAAACTAAAACTTAAAAAGGCGTCGCAAAATTCTAAAGCACTTAAATCTTAGTCTAAAGAAAAAGCACTTAAGGAATTCTACGGCAAAGCCTAAAAATCTAGAAGTAAAAATAACTATGGCAAAAACTAAGTTTAAAACTAAATATGAGCTAAAAATACAAATATTACGCTAAAACGATTAAAAAGGGACAAAAATATAAAAATATACAAAAAGTTGTAAAAAGTACAAATTTTATAAAAATATTATTTTTATATTAATTATTTATTAAAACTATTAATTTTACAATTTAATTAAACTAATTTAACTAAAATATAAATTAAATAAAAAGTAAAACTAATTATAATAATAATAAGTAATTAGGGTTAATAATAATAATAATTAATAATTACTCCGTATTTAATGCGAATTAGGGTTTCAATCACGGGTGTCAGGGATGCTCCGCGAGTCGCGGTATTCGAGGCTGCAAACTCCGCGAGTCGCGGGGTTCCAATTTTCAACTCAGTTACAGTTTAAAATTCGACGCGTTTTTTTTTTATATATTTTTTTCTGTTTTCTGTTTTAAAATCTAAAATATTTATATAATAAAAACTTATATTTAAAAACTAAAATAAAAATAGAACTACTTTATAATTTTAAAAATATCTTAAAAATAGATTTATATATATATTAATTTTTTTTTAAATAAAAATATTTAAATAAAACTTATATTTTTATAAAATAAAAATAAAGAAACTTTATAAAACTTAAATATTTGACAAAATCTTAAAAAAAATATATAAATTTTTGTTTTCTTTTTATATTTTCGAATAATAAAAAACGTATTTTTACAAAAGTGAATTTTAATAAAAGTAAACTAAAAATAAAAATCTTTTTTATTTATTTATTATATTTAGCGTTGCGCTTTCGGCGTTTAAGATTCCCCGGCAGCGGCGCCAAAAATAACTTGATGTCAAAGCTAAGGGGTATAAAATACTATTAAATTTTAGCAGGAAATACTATTAAATACGATACAATTTTACACAAGATATTTATTTATTTATTGAATGGATATACTTAAACCTTGCTACAACACTTATAGGCAGTGTACCTAATCGTACAGTAGTGTAGTTTTTAGTAAGTCCGGTTCGTTCCACAGGGAATCTTTTTCACAAAGCTTAACGCTATATTAGTTTAAATTTATAAAAATACAAATATATATATATAAGTAATATTATTATTATAAAGGGGGGTTTTTACCGTTTAATGACCGGTTTGTCGATTTTAAAACTTTAGTCGCAGTTAAAACCAAATGTAAAATAATAAATAAATACAAGACTTAATTTAAAGCGTAAAGTAAATAACGATAATGAAATTGCGAATAATAAAAGTGCGATAAAATAAACTTGCGATAATTAAAAAGTACGATAATTAAAAGTGCAATTAAATACAATAACAATAAAAATGCGATAATTAGAAGTGCAATTAAATATAAAATAAAGGAAATTAAATATGAAATAAAAGAATTATGCTTATTTAAACTTCCATAATCATGATGTTTAACGTGTTGATTTTAGTTTTATGCCCATGGGTTAATTGTCCTTTGTCCTGGATTATTTAATATGTCCGTCTGGTTTTTGTCCATAACAGTCCATCAGTCATAAATATAAAGTGCGAGTGTCCTCGTCAAATTATTCTTATACCCGAAGTTAAATATTCCAACTAATTGGGGACTTAAACTGTAACAAGATTTTAATACTTTGTTTAATAATTACACCAGGATGTCGACTGAGTGTAACCCAAGGTTTTAATATTTTGTTATCAATTATACCAAGTGTCCTTGTACATAATTTCACCCCTGTTTTAATTATTCTAGTGGCTATTAATCCATTCCCGTGTCAGGTTAAATGAACGATTATTCGTACATATAAATACCCCGCCCATCGTGTCCGATCGAGTGTATATGGTAATTTATAAGTACGTCCAATTGTAAATCTTTATATTAAAATTAACAAACTATCATTTAGTTAAACAAATATAAAGCCCATTAATAGCCCATAGTCTAACTTCCACAAGTGTCGTTCTTTTGTCCAAACCCTAATTATGGTACAAAGCCCAATTACCCAATTTTAGTAATTAGCCTAACATCATGATTACTTCGGATTAAATAAGCATAATAATAACTTAGCTACGAGACATTAATGTAAAAAGGTTGAACATAACTTACAATGATTAAAAATAGCGTAGCGTTACACGGACAGAATTTCGACTTACACCCTTACAACATTCGCTAACATACCCTTATTATTAGAATTATAATTAAAATTAAAATTAAAATATAAATATAAATATATTTACGTATACATATATAGAGAGAGATTGAATTTGGATGGTTTTTGCGATCAAACTGCGTTTGCTTTTATAGGGAATTGAGTTCAGGGGGTCTCCGCGACTCGCGGCATTTTTTGCCTTCAAACTCCGCGAGTCGCGGAGTTTGAAATTCCAGCTCATTCATCATTGGCTCTTTGTTTGCCGACGATTTATTTTATTAATATAATATATATATAATTTTTAAGAATTATTTATATATTATATTATATTCATGTGCATAGTTGACTTGTAATTTTTAGTCCGTTGCGTCGAGCGTTGAGAGTTGACTCTGGTCCCGTTTCCGGATTTTCGAACGTCCTTGCGTACTATTTTATATCTTGTACTTTGCGTTTTGAATCTTGTACTCTTGTAATTTCGAGACGTTTCTTATCAATAATTGGAACCTCTTTGATTGTATTTTGTACTTTTGAGCTTTTTGGTCGTTTGCGTCTTCAATTCGTCGAATCTGTCTTTTGTCTTCACCTTTTAATATTTAAACGAATATCACTTGTAAATAGAACATTTGCAACTAAAAGCTTGTCTTTCTTGGGGAATAATGCTATGAAATATATGTTCGTTTTTAGCATTATCAAACCCCGACTTGGTGACAGGTATATTCAAAATCAACAATCTTTTAGCTTCTGTCTTGTTTGATACTGGTGCGGATAGAAGTTATGCATGTAGACATTTTTGCGATAAGATTAATTGGTCATTAGTCCCGTTAAAAGATAGTATGCTTGTCAAGGTCGCCAATGGAAAACTTGAAAAGGTTGACCATATTAGTCGTGGAGCTATTATCAACATAGCTGGTTCAGATTTCGAAATTGACTTGATACCTATCAAACTGGGAAGTTTTGACGTGATCGTCGGTATGGATTGGTTGAGCAAGATAAAGGCTGATATTATCTGTGGAGATAAAGCACTTCGCATACCACAAGGAGATGGCGAACCACTGGTTATCTATGGAGAGAGATGTACCTCGAAGTTGAACCTCATTAGTTGCGTGAAAGCGCAAAATATTATGAAGAAGGGACGTCTTACTGTCCTAGCGCATGTGAAAACAGTAGAAACTGAGGTGAAGAGCGTGAACGACGTTCGAATTGTGAACGAATTTTTCGATGTCTTCCCAGAGGAATTGCCCGGATTACCACCGCCGAGAGCCGTAGAGTTTCAGATCGACTTAGTGCCAGGAGCTGCACCTGTAGCTCGCGCACCTTATAGACTCGCACCTTCCGAGATACAAGAATTACAGAGCCAACTACAAGAACTACTTGATCGAGGATTTATCCAACCAAGTTTCTTGCCTTGGGGCGCACCTGTGCTATTCGTGAAGAATAAGGATGGATCCTTCCGTATGTGTATCGACTACCGTGAACTCAACAAATTGACAATCAAGAATCGGTATCCTCTTCCATGAATTGACAATCTTTTTGATCAACTACAAGGATCAAGCGTTTACTCAAAGATCGATTTGCGATCTGGATATCACCAGCTAAGGGTGAAGGAAAGTGACGTGATGAAAACTGCGTTCAAAACTCGTTATGGTCATTATGAGTTTCTTGTGATGCCATTCGGGTTGACAAATGCACCTGCCGTGTTCATGGACCTTATGAACCGTGTCTGCAAGCCGTACTTGGATAAGTTTGTTATCGTCTTTATAGATGATATCCTCATCTACTCTAAGAGCGAAGAAGAACATGAGCAACACCTCCGATTAGTTCTTGAACTCTTAAGACAAGAGCAACTTTACGCCAAATTCTCCAAGTGCGAATTTTGGTTGAAGGAAGTTCAATTTCTGGGTCATGTTGTGAGCAACCAGGGTATCAAAGTTGATCCCGCCAAGATTGAAGCCATCAGCAAGTGGGAGACCCCCACTACTCCGACTCACATTCGCCAATTCCTAGGTCTCGCCGGTTATTACCGAAGATTCGTCAAAGGATTTTCTCTGATTGCGCGTCCTTTGACCGCGCTGACTCACAAGGGCAAGAAGTTCATTTAGGAACCCGCACACGAATCAGCATTTCAAACTTTGAAGAAGAAGTTAACCTCCGCACCTATCCTATCGCTTCCCGAAGGCAGTGACGACTTCGTTGTTTATTGTGATGCATCGAAAAGTGGTTTTGGTTGTGTACTGATGCAATGATCAAAGGTTATTGCCTATGCCTCCCGCCAACTGAAGATTCACGAGCGGAACTACACTACTCACGATCTTGAACTTGGAGCCGTTGTCTTTGTGCTTAAATTGTGGAGACACTATTTGTATGGAACTAAGAGCACTATCTTCACCGATCACAAGAGTCTACAGCACATCTTCGATCAGAAACAACTGAATATGAGACAACGTCGATGGATCGAGACACTCAATGACTACAATTGTGAACTCCGTTATCACCCTGGCAAGGCCAATGTTGTAGCTGACGCTTTAAGCCGAAAGGAGAGGATGGCACCTCTTCGTGTTAGGGCTCTGAACATCACCATCCAATCGAACCTCAACAGCCAGATCAGAGTAGCCCAAGATGAGGCTCTCAAGGAGGAGAATATATCTCATGAACATTTGAACATACTTGTCTCCCGATTCGAGGTTAGGGAGCCTGGACTCCGATGTTATGCCGGAAGAATTTGGGTACCTTATTACGGAGATCTACGAAACCTTATACTTGATGAAGCCCACAAGTCGAGATATTCGATTCATCCTGGAGCGGGAAAAATGTACCACGACCTTAAAGAACAGTATTGGTGGCCGAATCTTAAGAAGGACGTTGCAACTTATGTTGGGAAGTGTTTGACTTGTTCGAAAGTTAAGACCGAGCATCAGAGACCTTCTGGGTTACTTCAACAGCCGGAGATCCCACAATGGAAGTGGGAAAGGATAATAATGGATTTCATCACCAAGCTACCAAAGACGGTGGGCGGATACGATACTATTTGGGTTATTGTTGACCGCCTTACCAAATCTGCACACTTTCTAGCAATGAAAGAAACGGATACAATGGAGAGACTTGCTCAACTATACATCAAAGAGGTTGTATCTCGTCACGGTGTACCTTTATCGATCATCTCTGATCGCGATCCCCGTTTTGCTTCTAGATTTTGGCGTTCTTTGCAAGAAACCATGGGAACTCGTCTTGACATGAGTACTACTTATCATCCTCAGACTGATGGGAAAAGTGAACGAACGATTCAGACCTTGGAGGACATGTTGCGTGCACGTGTCATTGATTTTGGAAAGGCCTGGGAAAGGCATTTGCCACTAGCCGAATTCTCGTACAACAACAGTTATCACTCGAGCATTAATGCTGCACCTTTTGAAGCATTGTATGGCCGCAAGTGTCGATCTCCTATTTGTTGGGCCGAAGTAGGCGAAAAGCAAATCACCGGACCTGAGGTCGTCCACGAAACCACGGAGAAGATTGCTCAGATCCAAGCTAGACTTAAGGTGGCCCGTGATCGCCAAAAGAGTTATGCAGACCGTAAACGTAAGGACTTTGAATTCAACGTTGGTGATCGTGTAATGTTGAAGGTTGCACCTTAGAAAGGTGTGATCCGTTTTGGAAAACGTGGAAAGTTAAACCCACGATACATTGGTCCTTTTGAAATCTTGGAACGTGTTGGACCCGTGGCTTACCGTTTAGATCTACCAGCACAATTGAGCTCAGTTCATCCTACCTTCCATATGTCAAACTTGAAGAAGTGTCTTGCTGCACCTGAACTTATCATACCACTTGGAGAACTTACGATTGACGACAAACTTCACTTTGTGGAAGAACCTGTTGAAATTATGGATCGTGAGATCAAAACTTTGAAACGCAACAAGATTCCGATTGTACGAGTATGATGGAATGCCAAACGAGGACCTGAGTTTACTTGGGAGCGAGAGGACCAAATGATGCGGAAGTATCCTCACCTTTTCCTGACTCCTCCATCACCTTCAGCTTAAAATTTCGGGACGAAATTTTCTTTAACAGGTGGGTAATGTAACGACCCTGGATTTTCCAACATTTATTTATTAATAATAATTATTATTAATACGTGTGATTAAACAAATGTATGTTATTATATTTACATGTTGCCATAATTGCTCGAACTTGACTTTAATTGCCCGAAACGTCTTTGTGACACCCGGAACTTACACGAATAATATTTTCAAGTATTATTTACATTCATGATTAATTTTATTAATCATTTTAATTAACTATGGTGATTAGTTAGTTACTTGGGCTTTAATTGGATTTAATTGTTAATTAATGGAACTTGGGCTTGTTTAAAGTAAATGGACTCATGATATTGGACTTCCAAGCCCACCCTACCTTTTAAATGGACTTAGTTAGCCCACTCTTTCATGTGTAAGTACCAAATTAAATGTGAACTAGTAGTTAGAATACTTGGAATCTTGTTTGCACACAATCCCCATGAAATCAACTCCATTAACCACCTTTTATGAGTTTTACATACATGAGACTAGTGGATTTTGGCCTCCTCCCTCCCCCACACTTTGGCCGTCGGTTTTGAACATCAAGGAGGAGTTCAAATTATTTTTTTTACTTACTTCATTCACTAGTATTCATCATTCATTTTCACACACATTCTTATTTACATTTTCCTTTCAACTTTTTCCTCTCAACTTTCTCTTCATTCTTGTAAGTTACAAGCTTTCTTTCTCCTTCCTTTTCCTCCTAGAAACCGAATACATACATGCAAATCATCATCATCATTTGTTGTTTGCTACTTGTTCTTGATTATTATTTAGTTACATGTATTTGTAGTTACTTTACTTACTAGTTTCCAAGAACCAAACTTTCTAGTTTGATTCTTCATTTTATCTTGTTATAACAAGAACAACAAGAACATAAACTTACTAGTTTATGATTCTACTTTTAATGTTTCAAAAAAATTTAGAGTTCATGTGTTGCAAATCATACTTGTGAATCATGTTTGTAAACTTTAAAGTTTACATTCTTAAAGATCAAATTTTGGTTTGAATCTTTAAAGTATGAAACCCATGAACTTATTTACTTGTTTATTTAGTTTTACTTGCACTCTAATTTTATGATTTTGGTTGTTGTTGGTCAAGTACTACAAGTTAGTCTTGATCTCATATCTCTTGGAACTAAAGGTTAACTTTGAAAGTTCAAGAACACACAAATAAGTTTTCTTTAAATATAACTTTGTACACTTATGTTAGATCTAGACTTTTGAGTCTTGGATCTTCAAGATCAAACTAAGAACTATGTTCTATAACTTAAGATCTTGATTTCATAAGTTCACTTTCAAGTTTGTAACTTATTATTAGTCTTAAAGTTCATGTATGTGTTAGATCTAAGACTTTGATGTAACTTTGGTTCATCAAAACACTTGCAACACTTAAGTGAGTTGTGCTTCATGTCTTAGACTTACACTTGGGTTATGATGGTCAAACCATGGTAAATATGATGTAAACACATCATTGAGTTGTACACTTGAAGCTATATGCATCAAGGACGAGAACCATGATGAACATCAAGCACCAAAACCCACCGGAACCCATTTATCTTTCTGTTTCTGTTTACAGCCTACTGTTCTGCTGTTTCTATAACAGACCAGTAAACCTGGGCTGCTTTAACCTTGATTTACAAATAGATCTTTTCGAGTAGATAACTTTTCATATAGGACTCGACTTAATCCGAGTTACGGTTTAGGATTTATGGCCCTCCGATCGTCACTATGTCCTTTAACGTTGTGCAGAAATTTCTGACCTACTCGCACTTAGACCGTCTCCACGGTCAAACAAAGACGAGTTTGCTTCTGTAAATTTTACCACACTTAAAGGACTCATATACGGAGCCACGGCCACTGGTCTCACCTTATTTCAGTAAGGGTAGAGGCCGTGGTGACTGACCAAAGTCAGCCTTTGTTTTAAACTACTTTCATAAACGAAACTTACTTTACGCCTTTTGTTTGATGATGAATGATGATGACCCTTAAGACCTTATTTACATACTTTTAAACCTATTCGGACGATTTACTGACTTAGTACTATTTGACTTAGGTTGAGGACTTTCGGACCGATTACTTGCACACTTTTCCCGACTCGACTTTACGACTACATTATCATTGTGAGTTATAGCATTTCCTTTTTACTTTAACTATTTTGGGAACTGAGAATACATGCGCATTTTACGTTTTACATACTAGGCACGAGTACTTAAACTTATATATGTGTGGGTTATATAACGGCATAAACATTCCCTTTAGCTCGGTAACGTTTAGTCATTGGTTTTTGAACCGGTGAACGCGAATCTTAGATATGGATCCATAGGGTTTGACATCCCCACTCGGGCTAGTAGCGCTAGCATTTAACGAGTGTTTAATACTTCGTAGACATACGCACTTGCCAAGTGTACTTTCAGGGGGTATAAACGTTAAGTTAGTTACCAAGTGCCCACGGTTAACATATACTTTATCATACTGTTTTGAAACGCTCTTTGTAGCACTGAAATCTCGTGGCCTACCTTACTTACTGTTATACTTAAACTATAGCTCACCAACCTTTGTGTTGACGTTTTTAAGCATGTTTTTATCAGGTGCTTGAGGTTAGCTTCCGCTGTGTACTAGTCGTGCTGTAGACACCGCTGCTTAGAGTTGTCATCGCATGAACTACTTTACCTTGCATTCAAACTTTAGTACTTTTGAACTATGACTTGTAACGACCATTGTGGTCACATACACTTATTATTTGCTTCTACTTAGTGAAGCATGCTTTTGGATTGTAAAACATTCGATGTTGGTTTAGACATCACTTTATTTATGAATGCAAACTCTTTTTGAAATCGCATATAGTACTTAACCTTGTAATGATCCTGTTGTTGATGATTCGTACACGATGGTTTTGTACGGGGCATCACAATGATGAAATCGGAATTTCAAACGAAAAAAACCCCTAACTTTAGAAGGGAAAAGGGTGAAAATAAACGATTATAATCCTAAATCGTTTACAACCCTAAATTGTCCTTCATCATCTAATCTCCTGTAAATCACGGCGATGAGATAACGATAGATGGAGGGATGATGAAGATGGAGGGATGTGAATCGATGGATTCAATTTGTTAGTATTTGTACGAAACCCTTAATTTTTTGATAAGCTTCCGTGTTTTTTATTAGAAGGGTATTTTAGGGATGAATTATATGTAATATTGATTTATTAGCTAATTTTTTAGTGGATGATTAAGGACCGTTGGATTAAGGGGTATTATAATGTAATTTTTTAATCTAATGGTAATAAAGGAGATTTTGAAAACATTTATTAGCTAATCGAAACTCTCTTTTAATGTATGTGTGTGTATATATATATATATATATATATATATATATATATATATATATATATATATATATATATATATATATATATATATATATATATATATAGTGAAGTGATGATGGCTCAATTAAAAGACATGAGCAGGCCGAGGCCCAAACGCATTAGCCCAATAATATGTGCACTGCTCACACATCTATCATCATCTAGAAGACGTCTTCGAGTTGAACGCAGCCCGTGTTCTTCACTCACAGTCACACCCCATCTACATTTTCAGGTTACATGTTGTATGAAATTTGAAAATATAATTTTGCTAATTTTAATTATCTATTTTTTTTTTTTTTTATAAGTATATATGTGGGTTCAATCTGCAGGTGGATAATAATTGCAGATAAAATGGGTCCTCTTACATTGGCTATTCACTCCCAGAATTCATCATTGTCCTCATCAGGTAACATTTATTTTCTCATTTTAATTTTAATTTTATTTTTCTAATTTTTAATTTATTTCTGTAACTAGTTTAACAAATTTTGCAACTTGAGATATAATGTACTCCAGTGTATGAGTTTATGTTAATTGCCAATACACACAATAGAACATACATTGAAGCTTTTATAAAGTAAAAACTGTCTTTATGTAGATAAGTAATATCTTAGGACTTAAAAAATGTTAAATAATGACTTTTTCAAACTGGGAATGTGGTCTTGTAATACTCCATTCAAGCCATTAATGATCCATATAAGTTACATATCTTGAAGATGAAGTTTCTATCTTTGTGCTGCTTACTGCTTAGTGCCATTTACTTGTGGTTCATGTTTGAGCAGGTGTGTGGTTTTGCAGATGTATCAAGTGGGAAATCGCACACGTTGCAGTTGGTACCGAAAAAGTCCTTTGCATCAGTCAGCATTGGGGAAGAAAAGCCATTTGATTTCTTAAGAATCGTATTCGGTATTTTTTAATAAAGTTATTTAGTTATGTTAATTGCTTAAAGTATATTCAGTAACACCATATTTGTATATATAACCCATACATGAGCTGATACACATGGAAGTTTCATCATTTATATTGATATTCAAGGTTGTAAAAATCCTTTTTTGGGGATTAATCACCTGGGACCTTGTAGGGATTAATCCGATGTTGACCAATTTTGACTTCGACTAAATTTTTGGACAAATAGATTAACTAAATCTGACTTTGACCGAATGAATTCGACTTTGACTGAATAAATCCGACTTTGATCGATGATGTTATTTTGTGGTAGTGCAGAGGGTTTCATAGCAGGAGGTACAGCTGGAGTTGTTGTTGAAACCGCTTTATACCCAATTGATACGATAAAAACAAGGCTTCAGGTAAGACTTTGTTGTTTGTTAAAAAACTTACTCGTGAGTTAACTTTTTGAAAGTAAAATAAAGTACTTAGAATCACTAATTTAATAGGAGTGCGTAATAACTTGCTTCTAAAATGTTAAATGTTACTTATAAAATGACATCATATTATCGATGTAGGCAGCTCGTGGTGGAGGAAAAATTGTCCTTCAGGGGCTTTATTCAGGATTAGCAGGAAATCTTGTTGGCGTTTTACCGTAAGGATATCATATTTTTATTTTTTATCGTGTTTTTTGCTCTGTTTTTGAAGTTCAAAATTGAGTTTTCATGTTTTTAGTATGTTATATATTACTTTTATAAATGTTTTGAATGTTTTATTTTGTATGTAGGGCTTCTGCCTTGTTTGTAGGTGTTTATGAACCTGCAAAACAGAAACTGTTGAAGATAGTTCCCGACAATCTTAGTGCTGTCGCACATCTGGTTAGTTTTATTCTATTTACATTTTATGTAATAATTGTGGTTCCAGCAAAAGTACAGAGTTAGATTTTTTGAGACCTTGAAATTTGTACTTAAAATTTATCGTGCATCTATAATTGTTATTAGTTACTGGATTAGTAAATACTTACACTAGTTTAAAACTGAAAGAGTGTTCAAAGTTGATATTATAATAATTTAATCAAAACATCTTAGTGTGTAAGTCTAAATTAACTAGTTGAAAATTAATGGAAATAAAATATTGGTGTAAAATTTTGTGCTTACACTGTAGTTGAAACTGGTTCAGTACAAGTACATACCTTTTTTTAAACTCAAATAGTGTAAATGTTTGGTGCATACATCGTAAATACTCCAAGTCTTGTTAACATAGTTTATTTTATTTCTTCTCAAATTTATATCTAACGCCTTTATGTAAGCTATATTCTATCTACTTCAATATTTTGCAAATGTTATGTAGACTGCAGGTGCAATTGGAGGTATTGCTGCATCTCTTGTACGCGTTCCAACAGAGGTACACAGATTATCACTAGTGGTGTAATATGGGTGGGTCACGTGACATGACTAACGGTAAACAAGGGCAATTTTCTTGTGTGGGTCAAAGTGTGTGATGTTGGGTTGACTCGTCAACACTTTTAGTCTATATTTTTTAGTTTTATAAATACAAAAATTATAATTATAATTCTATATTAATAAGGATCAACTGATTTCTTCCAAAATGAAATGATGACATTGTAAGCATTTTAATGAAGGTTGGATGACTTTTTATCTGTTTAACCCATTTAACTGTTTAACCTATTTAACCTGTTGACCCATTTATATGTAGTCTCCTTTTATTTCATTAAAATTTAGCATGTTTTCATAAATGGGTTCAGATTGTTACCTCTACACTTTTGAATATTTTCAACATTTCTTATACCTCTTTGCAGTGTACATTATATAATATGTATTTGACTCATAGGTTGTAAAGCAAAGAATGCAGACTCGGCAATTTGCTTCAGCTTCCGATGCGCTCCGGCTTATTGTTGCCAAAGAGGGTTTTAAAGGTCTATATGCGGTATGAATCCTTCTTCGTAGTTCATAAACGTAACCACAATAAGCCCATGTCACGTTTTATACATTCACATGTCCTTGATAATTGCAACATCTGACTTGATACAGAGTTTAGATGTTTGACTATTCATCAAGTATTAATAATTTATAACTGTATATAGACAAATAAATCAATTTTTTTTTTCAACGAGTACCTTCATGCAAATACATGTAGGGATATGGATCTTTTCTTCTACGCGATTTACCTTTTGATGCTATTCAGTTCTGCATATATGAGCAACTTCGGATTGGCTATAAGTTAGCTGTAAGTATTTCTATTTTTTTATTTGTAAAAATGCATCATAATAATCCAGATTAACATAATGACATTATTTAATATTTTTGACTGGTTCTAAACTTCTGTTCAGGCGCGTAGAGACCTCAATGATCCTGAAAATGCAGCTATTGGTGCTTTTGCTGGTAACTAAGCTCCATCTATAAATAAATATTAATTAATTTTATTAAAAATTTGTCAAATACCGATTATGTTCACTTGCATTTAATTCTAGTATTAAAGTTCTTGTTCAATGTATTATGTAGGTGCACTAACAGGGGCTATAACGACCCCACTTGATGTAATAAAAACAAGATTGATGATTCAGGGATCAGGAAACCAATACAAAGGGATAGTTGACTGTGTGCAGACAATATTGAGGGAAGAAGGATCTCCCGCCCTTTTAAAGGTTTGTGATCTTCATCCTACTAAGAATAGAGGTTGTAAAATGGCCGGGTTGGGTAACTGTAATATTGGTTATGTTTTGGTTACGGATCAAAACTGGTGCGGGTTGGGTTAACTTAAAGCAACAACAACATTACCCAATCCCAGCGCAGCTGGGTTAGGGGAAGTAAGATGTAGACATCCATACCCCAAAAATGTTTGACTAATATTCTAAAATCTAAAAGACACTTTGATGTAATAATAGGATTCTTTTTGGGGTTCGTGACTAGTGAAAATTGTGGATAACCTGGTTAGACCGCGTACACCTGAGTAAAATGCTCGCCTTCTCTAGGTATACGGAAAACCTTATCTGTTTGCCTATAACATATATGGAAAGAAAAAAAAAATTTGCTAGCAACACTCTTTTCCGAAACATGAAAAAGGGTTTCTTGTTTCATTGTTACGTAGGAAGTGTTTAGATTATGAATATCCTTTTTCACAAGGAGAAAATTATGTACATATTGAATCTTGTAGGGTATCGGGCCACGAGTGCTTTGGATAGGGATTGGAGGTTCGATATTCTTTGGCGTTTTGGAGAGAACGAAGAAAGTACTTGCGGAACGGCATATGCAGTCCTCTAATCATCAAAATTCAGAATCCTCAAAGCAAGATTAAAGCAGAGTATATTTATATATATCAACCCATTGTTGCAGGAGATTTATGTGTTAGTTTTTTTGAGCTTTTATGTGATTACATGCTAGTCATGTGCATATCACCGGGGACAATTTGTACTTTTTGATATTGTTTGTAATGTTGTTTCTACTTTTATTGTGTGTATGAGAGAATACACAGGTGAAGATATACTTATGTGGTAAATATGATTATATAATGTAGTGAATAGAATTTTCTTGTTTGGTTTGAAAATAAAGAAATGGAATGTATTATAAGATTATAAGAGTATCGGGCACGGTTGAAGCCAAGGGTTCGATCCTTGGCTCTGTAAAAAGTCCGTGAGGGGGGGTTTTACCGACTCATATGCAGGAATTCGACGTGATCCACATGCCCGTATGGATTGATGGATCCCCTATTATGCGGTTCGGGTTACCGCCCGAAAACACGTGTGCGTGAAAAATGATCGGGTGGGTGTGTCATTTCCAAACACAGCTTTCAAAAAAAAAAAAAAAAAAAAGTGAATTAAATAAGATACTACATTACATACAAGGTGGTTCATAAACAGACAGATAGGAAGAAGGCTTTAGCTTCGTAATAATTACTGTATTTATATATTTATATTTATATACATTTATATACATAAAATATTTGAAACAGGCAGGATTATTAGTCCATTATCGTGTATTCGTGTTAGTTTGGCATTCAAAAGTCAACTGTCAACATCGTTTGTGATGATCATGACCAACTGATCATCTAACATTTAAGATTCCTTTGGTCAGATATAAGATCATTGAAACGAATAAAGAAAAAAAAACAACATATAAATAGTTATAAAAATAATAATAATAAAACTACAACATATTGTTCATGGCTCTATGCGTTTCATAATCCATGTAGTCTCCACCCATGGGTCCAAAAGGACCATTATACCCACCATACATATTATCAAAAAACCTCTCATCAGGACCCATACCACCGCCCATTGGACCCCATGGTACCGGGCCTGAGATATTAGACCCAGATGGTTCTTGGTTCATGCCTGGTGGTCCATTATGGCTTGATGGGGAGTTTCCAGTTGGCCTCTTATTGTTGGACCCACCTCCCGTAAGAGATATCGTATTTGACTGTTGCTGCTGCATTTGAAGTTGGTTTTTCATCGGTGACTTTGGCCTAAGTGACTCGATGTCGGGAGTTGTTAGCACGAGATGACCCGCTTCTGGAGGCGGGTTTCTTCCGCCACCACCTTGCCACACTTTCCCATCTTTATCAGCAAAATTACGAACATATCCCTGATAATATCACAGTAAAAATCATATTAGAAGTGGACCATCGTAAAGGTTGAGATGGTAAGCTAATGATTCGAAATGGGTCAACTTTGGGCCTGGTTGGGTTGACCCGCTAACATTATTGTCCATACTTTTTATATACTCCAGTGACCAAGACTAACAAGTCATTTGACCTGTTCCATGGTCGATGGTAAAATTATTCTCATTTTGGTACAGGTGCAAGAAGAACATGCCTAGTACCTGGTCAAAATGGGTATAGGGCTAGATTATGTAACTATACCTTCTATATATAGAAGGCTTCTGTAACTCATATTAAACACAACAATACAAGTTTACAGTATAACTCACCCGCTTCCCTTTTAAGTGAAAAAAAAAAACTTGTGGTAGATCAATTACTCAGTACTGATTGGGAAGAATTAAATCAAACTCTCTTATATTAATCTTAATGTCTTGTACAACACTTCTTTCAGTTATTGTCAAAAACATTGTATTATGTTTTTGTGTGTGTGTGTGTGTGTGTGTGTGTTGGGGGGGATGACTCTTTATGTATTCCAAGATCAATATAATACCATAATTACAATAATAAAACAGAAAGACGGGCATACAAATAGTACCTCAGAATTGAAATTTGAGGAGGACAAGTCTTTACCAACAGTCAACCACCCAGATCGTATATTATGATCTTCACCGAAAAGCTCAAGCCTACGGCGTCCGAGCGAGAAATGCTCGATAATACGATACATATCTTCAGGTTTTGCAGTAGAACCTGCAATTTCATCGCAAAAAGGTTGAGGAACGAGGTACATGTAGTTTGCGTTCTTGATATGTGTGACATTTGACTTAACACATATTTTGAGTAAGATATTAGACTATTCATCAACCACCTAAATATATCCTTAAAGAGACATACGAAAATACAGTGCACCCACATAATACCATCAATTTGCAAGAGATGGTCACTATGCACGAAGGAATAAAAAATGGTAATTATAGGGAAGAAATCTTTTCACAGAGAGTTAAAATTTTCAAACCCTAAAATGAATAAAG
Organism: Rutidosis leptorrhynchoides; assembly: GCF_046630445.1. NCBI lineage: Eukaryota > Viridiplantae > Streptophyta > Magnoliopsida > Asterales > Asteraceae > Rutidosis > Rutidosis leptorrhynchoides. Next base: position 639,853,267 of record NC_092334.1, on the reverse strand, counting down.
ATTCAGAACTAACTTTCAATTTTAAACTTGACAAGAGTCAATCTGGCAGTCCATTTTGATGTAATGGGTTTACAATAATGAATTACGGAGTAGTAATTACATCTGAATCTAATAAAACCATGGAGAATACATACGAACTTTTGGCATTAAACCTATTTTCTCTTTTGGCTTTTTTTTTCTTGACCTTAAAAGCAACACTTTTTTTAAAAAATAAAATAAAAAATTGTTGCGTCCTTCACTTAACAACACCTTATATAAGTGTAGTTATTTGGAATATAAATGGACTTAATAGTGACAAAGGAATCAACACTACTGACCATATGGAGGCTCCTCGGCAATGATTACATCAGTATCAATGTTGGCATGGATTATGTGACCATCAGTGCTGCGCCTAACAGTTCCTTTTATCCCCATCAAGCAGTGCTCCTTTAATATACAAGTGGTTGAATAAACAACTATAAAAACTTAAGAGTTTCAAAGTCTCGGAGGTAACAAAATAGAAACAATTAAAAAAAAGAAGCCAACCTTTGAACGCTGAAATAAAGTATGTGAATCATGACGCGATCCAGGTGTTGATTTGGTTTTGTTGGTTTTCACCCAACAAATATCTTCACACCTACGGAACCCCCACTACAATAGCACAAAAAGATCATCGAAAACTTTAACCACTGATGAATCATGTGGATTAGTATGGAGTCAAAATAAAATAAAAATAATAATAATAAAAAAATAAAATTTAATTAAACATGATTTTGAGGTACCTTCTTTAGACACTGCCGACCCTGCTCAAGACCTACTCCGTCACCAACCCACAGAAAAACAAAAGATGGTGTATCCGCAATTGCCTGAAGAAATAGAATTTTAAAAGATGAGCCATAAAATTTATAAATTGATATACACCCTTTATTAAAGGCAAAAAAATAGCTACACTATAACTTGAGAACAACTCACTTATTTTCAAATTAAAATGTACACGTTTACAAAACTGTTTCAATAGCATGAAAAGTATCCACCATTATCATTATATATTTGCAATATACTCCATAGTACATTAATCACATACAGTGGCGGTACCAGGATTTTTTTTCACTGGGGGCAAAAAAAAAAATTAAAACCGTAGCAATTTTTTGGGCAAAATATGGAGGTTTTGGGACAAAAAATGGAGATTTTTAGGCAAATTATGGAGGTTGTGGGACAAAATTTGAAGGTTTGTGGGCAAAATTTGAAGATTTTGGGGTAAAACTTGGAGATTTTTTGGCAAAATTTGAAGGTTTTTGGGCAAAATATTTAAGTTTTGGGGCAAAAAAAGAAATCCACCGGGGCAATGTCAAAAAATTCAAAATTTTTACACTAAAAATTGCAAATCCACTGGGGGCGGCTGCCCCGCTTGTCCCTTCATAAAACCGCCCATGATCACATACCCATTCCATTCATGTGTCTTAGTAATAAACAGCGTTAGACATAGTACACTTTCAACAAATGGACAGACACCCAGTTAAACTCATGTAGTTCCAACGTACCCAGCGAGACAGAGATGACTAAGTGCTATATTGAATAAATTATAACTATAAATAGCAAATGCAATGTTTGCCCGTAGTTTTTAAGCAATTATTTACCGTTTGATAAACTCTTCTGTTATTTACGTTGGACTTCTTATGATTAATGACAACTGGCCAAAGGTATGTGATTAATAATACCAAACAAGGTGAAACAGTGAGTGCTTTTAGGAATCATAATGTTTGCTATCTTTATTTCAAAAGTAAAATAACAATACAATAGATCAGCAAATCATAATAAAAAGATAAAAAAAAAAAAAAAAAAAAAAAAAATCATAAGTACCTCAATCTTAAGATTCATTATTTCTTCAAAACTCCAGTACTCCATATGGTCAGTGACACCAGGAGCCCGATGAACATATTCTTCCCAAGGTGGGTCCACAAGGATAACATCAAACTTGGTCCCAAAGAACTCGGGTGATAATACTTGTTCACGCAGATCACACTTGTAATACATAGGAGCAGTAGCAGAATTAGCAACAATTTCATCTTTTTTTTGTATAAGCTCCCGAAGCTTTGGATAATCCTCCACAACACTAGTTAACTCTAGTTCCCTGATATAATTTTGGGGTCGCAAACCAGTGTCGACAAAATTTTGGGAATAATCGTTCTGTTCACCTCGAGATGGAGCTTTACCAGGAGGCCCGTTATTTCTAGATGGGACCCACCCACCAGGTTTATTATTATCTTGTTGCTGACCACGACCCATAGGTCCTAGAGTATTAAAACCAGGACCCGGCATGTTTGGAGGCATTCCTCTTATGGGTCCGGGTTGGTTGAAAAACATACCCGAATTTGGTGGGGGCCCGATATTTGGAGGGAATCTAGGTCCCGTTGGTCCGCCAGGTGGACCGCTTGGAAGCCCAGGTGGAACTCCGGGCCAAACAACGGGAGGAGAAAACGGTGGGATAAAGACAGCAGGAGACACTGGTGGACCTGGACCGGGAGACATGGTGGGTGTGAGCGGTTGCAACCCGGCAGGTGGCTGCATTCCAAGTGGTCCGAAAGGTGAACCCATCATTGGCACTTGCATGTTGACTTGTTGACCATCTCTTCCTGTAGGCCTAACCCTTCCTCTCCCCATTCTATTATTACCTTTATACCCCTGAGAAACCCCTCTGTTAAATGAACCTGGATCGTTATATCCATGTGAATCACTACCTGTAGATTGACCCTGCCAGCCACCTGGACGATTGGGTAAATTACCACGTTGCCCTTTACCTTTCCCTCCCTCGGTATCATCCATATTTCTATCATCTCCATATTTATCCTTTGAATCTTCAACAGATTGATCATCATTTTGTACTGGTTTTACATCAGATTGCTCGTTAAATTCGTTTTTCATTAAAGGCTTAGTTTCAATCTCTATCACATCATAGTTATCTTTTGAAATACCATAATTTGATGAGGTTTTCACAGCATTATCCTTTCTACCACCAGTACGACCCATATATCTTTCTGAGTCAACTCGATCACGACCACGTCTTTGTGACGGTGTCTCCCAATCTCGTCTGTAGTCATAAGGGGCATCACCGTCTTTTACTTCCTTATTATCAGAATATCCCGGTTGCCTTCTTTTCCAGTTATCATCTCGTCCTTTCAATCTTCCCTCTCTATAACCATCTTTTTCATCCTTCCTTTTATAACTACCACTTTTATCTGAATCCAAATCATTGTTTTCTCCCTCATGATAACGCCTTTCACTTCTCTCAGGAGTCCTTGACCTTGTAGAACGGTAAATGTCTCTTTTACCCCTTTCCCTTATCGATGCACCACCTTCATCTTCATCAACTATATCTAATTTAACGTCTTCAAGATTAACAGAATCTTCTTCCACATTTTCCTTACTCTTAGCCTTCTCTGATTCATATCTTCTCTCATCTTTTTCAACCATATGTGCATCATCCCACCTTTTTCTTGCGTGCCTTCCTGAATCAGAACCCTTTTCTCGGTTAACCTCATTTCTCTCATAGTATCTTGAATCCTTTTCTTGCACCTTTTCAAGATCTTCATCATGAAATCTTTCATCTTTAACCTTACTTTTGCTTTGAGAACTTTCACGATCAGACATTTTTGACCCCGACTTTCTAACATCATGACGATTTTCACCCTCCCCATCTTGATACCAAGTACTCAACGAATCTAATGCACTCTCCTCTTGTTTCCTTTTCAAATGCCTAGCTCTTGAATCTTTTTTCAACTCATAATCATCTTCCTCACTAATCGCCTTACTTGACCTCTTCCTACTCTCGTATTTCTCCCTTCTTCCATTATTTTCCGATCCGTCACCATCATCGCCACTTCCCGAATGCCTCGATCTTCCCGATCTCCGTTTTCTACGTTCATCTGCTTCCCATGTTTCATCGTCCCTGGCCCTATCACTCCTACTCCCTAAACTATCTTCTACATCCCTTTTTGCAGAAAGTTTTACTCGTTCAGGTGAACCCATCCACCTACAAATAACTAAACACTACAAACAACCTATCCTGAAAAAGTCAAGTAAATCAATCACTCACTTTTATAAAATGTAAGTTCATAGCAAGGTATATAAAACTGTCAATTCGATTTCTCAGTTTCACATATGCAAAATTACAGTAATAATCAAATACAAAACTGATATACATTTCATTGCATGTTAAACTAAATCTAAACTATTTACCTGATAGTGAAGCATACTCTGCAAAATTATTACAAATACATTATAAATTATAAAATAAAAACATATTTAGACCTAAATATTGAGAAACAGGAAAAAGTCATTTAAGATATACATAATACATAATATTGATAGATACCCTGATAGATAAAACTGCATAGTTACATGTATTATGTATTATTAATACATAATACATGTAAGTATGCAGTTGTATCTATAGGTAATATTGAGTTCTCTAATTCATCATTCTTTTCAGTATTAAGTCCTTATATATACACACATACATACATATACATATATAAATTACACATTACACATATATATGATATGATAGGCACAAAAAAAACCTTAAATTGAAACCCTAATATATTGAACTATAGCAGTAGAGACTTAATACAGCTTGGGACTGCAAATTCAAACAAAAAGAAGTTGCCATAAGTTAAACCGCAGATTAATTACCTTGTAGTTGCAATTAAATTAAATAACTATAATGGAATGTAGGGAAACAGAACGATTGATTACCGCTTTGATTAGTTTTTTAGGGGAATAAAATAAGATACCTTCGAAGATGCGCGTTTAGCGATTGAGCGAAGTGTTTTGCAGATTGAAATATAAATGGAGATCGGGTTGAGAAGTTATTTGGTACAATTTGGGTCGGGTGGATGTTATGTTCAATTCATCATGTGTAGGGTTTTTGTAATTTGACGAGGAAGCCAATAATATTTTTATAATGAGGAGCAGGATATTGTTTCTACATTTTTTTCTTATATATTAGCCGTAAATCCCCTTATTTCTCCTCGAAATCTCTCCGAAATCTCATTTTTAGAAGGCCGTCGAGACGAGATATACATCTCCCGAGATTTCTCGGTCAACGGGGTCAACTTTGTCAAAGCCACAATTTCTTGAATTTTCTCGCCGATTTCTCGAAATTTTTCATAAAATCACGTAATTTTTCGAATTTTCTCACTCATTTCTCCGATTTACTTGTAAAATCTCATAAAAATGTATATAAATGTACATAAACTTATTTATTTATATATATTTATATTACAAAAACTAAAAAGTCAACGTAAGTCAAAGTCTGAGATCTCCCCGAAATTTTTCCGAGATGTCGAGATCTCCCCAAAAATGTCCAAACGAGATCTCCCCGAGATTCAAGATCTCCAACCTTGTATATTAGTGAGAAAATATGTGGCTTCGGATTCTTGCTTTCAGATGGTTGGGGCTTCGAGTTCTTAAAAATTAGATTTAAAAATTAGATATACGTTGCTTAGCAATTTCTGACAACGGTAGTAGGTTTTTTAGGCCAGCAAATCTGTGTCCTATGGCCTTCTAATTTGCATCAAGCTTGTGACGAGTTTTAGTTATTGGGTGTAGTTTTGGTGACACCTAGTCATTGGCGAAACTTGAATGGTATCTTGGAGGGGGCAAAAATCATCCTTATGTAACATGGTTTTTTTATGTTGATTGACTGTATAGTTTTGCATATAAGAAAAATAACATATAACTACACCTCACTTCAATCAAATTATCATTTACAGCTAACTTAAAAGTAAAATTCTAAATTACCGTTTTATACATTTTTTTTAAAAAGCAAATAAATAATATAAACAATAAAGAATGTTGGTACACAAGAGTATGAATGGGCATCACAACACAAGCCAACATTCAAACAAAACCATAATCACGAATATAAAACAAACAAAACACCCCGAGCCACATACAAATACCAATGCTACCCAGATAGAAGCTGACTCAACCTGGGTTAACTAAGACCATACTTGTATAATCAATTTTAAATGGGCAAGTAATCCAATCTAGCCAATCTATACGAATTTTCTTAACTCTTCTCGCGATCCATTCGTAACTCTTAACTTGAATCTCGTTTAGAGCTATCAGACTATTCCAACTCAAGCCCTTAAAAACTTTGTTGTTATGATTTCTCCAAATCAAATAACCCGAAATCCACACTACGGCTTGCCATATTAATCTTGTAGAATCCGAAACATTCAAATGTAACTTTCCATGGAGGATGTCTTTCATTAGCAGAGGCGTATAAAAGGGGACACCCTACCAATTGAAAACACGCCTCCAGACATCAACAACATCATTGGAAGAAAAAATAGAATGGTTAACGAAATCTACCTCATTGTTACAAAGTGGGCAACGAATGGATTCCAAATCAATGCATCTCTTGTCTAATTCCTCACGAGTTCGAATTCTTTGCCTCTTTAAACGCCATACGAAGATCTCCACTTTTAATGGAGCTAATTTGTTTCTCATGGGTTCCTCTCTTCTTTGCCTTGAAACATACATCTGAACAGTGATTAAACTTGTTAGCTTCTTTGTATAAAACACCTCGATATAAAACACCTCGTCTGTGATGACCCGAAAATTTCCGACCAAATTTAAACTAAATCTTTATATGATCTCGACATGATAAGCAAAGTCTGTAATGTTAAGTCTTAAAAGTTTTGAACTGTTTAGATTGATTCATCTAACCTTTGATTATTCCCGACGATTCACGAACAACTAATTGTAAATACATACATATATATTCAAATAAATATAGATATATATAATAATTTGAAATATCATTAGAAATAATATATGATTTAATTGTTGAAAATAAATATGTAAATTAATATCAGTATACTTAATATTATTAATTTAATATATAATATATAGATATGAGATTTGATAAGCATAATTTGTTATATCCATATTATTAGTGTTTTCCTTATTAATATTATGAATATCATCATTAGCAATATTATTAATAATTATCATCATACTTGTTATTAATGTTATTATTGTTATTTTTATTATTATTATCAATAATATTAAAAGTATATTAATACTAATATTAATTATTAATATTAATTAATTGTAGATTAAAAAGTCTGATTATATATTTTTTTTCTTTCAATTCAGTTGCACATCACAATCTAACTTTATGCGATTTTGTTTCTTCTCTCTAATATGGTTATCGTACGAATTCACGGGTGTTCTTACTTTATTAAAGTTATCATTTACATACGTAAATAATTGAAAATATGATTAAGCACCACTTATTGTTTTCTTTATTTGAATTGGTTTTTGGCAACTTGCTTATGAACTGCATCTTTACATTATATATATTTACATAAACCAAACACTCACTTACATTTTGTTTTCTCTCTTCCTATCCAAGAACCAACACCAACTCTCCTTGCTTATTCTTATATCATCATATATAGGTACCTATAGGAGATACATATATGTATATCAAATCGCCACCCCATTCATCTTTAGACTACCATCTCCTCTACCTACAAGAACCACCACTCGCCACCCTACCATTTTCTTTATGAAACTCGATCACCAATATCAATCTACTGTTATACCCGGCACTGTATCGGTTTTAGACGACGTATAAGGTAACCAAGAATACCCACATCTAGTTCCTTATATTTTCTAATTGCTGAAACTACAAACCCTCGTCAATCACCCATTTACTTGTTACTTCCATTTGTTCGCTGTTACTACGTTTACTTGTTGAATACCATCGAAACCCACCCCAAAGGAGACCTTTTCGGTTGAGGTTCTAACCAAGAACAAGCGCACTAAACACCATCGACCGATCACCCTCTCCACTCTAAACCGTCGGTTCATAATCACCACGAAGCCACCAAGGTGAACCACCACCACCTTTCATCATGCAAACCCCACTACACCATTGATCCATATCGCACCATCTCACCAACGACCACCATGTATATCCTCTATGGAATTAAAACACCACCATCATCATGGTCATCGTTTACATAATATTGTTCTTATTACCATCACGACCAAAGATACCTTAAATCACCATCTTCTATCTTCTTTTTCTTTCTATTCGTGAAACCCACCTGCAACAAAACTTCATTTCTGCGAATTCTATAACCTTTTCTCTATTGCTTGAAATAAAAAAAAACCACGATCACTATTACTGCAGCTACTTAAATTTAGTGTCGATACAAACAAGTAGGAGTGGTAAAATGATATGACAGAATATTTCAATGATGAAAGTATAAGGATATTGTAGTGGATATTAAAATACAATAGAAAATATATGCTTGAAGAATATTTAGTGGCCGACTATAGTGAGTAAAGTGAGGTAACTTGATTGCTGAAATTGCTCCTTGTCGTTTGTTATGACCGAGAACCAAACCCATCTCGAACCCCACATATAAATTTCTGTTTTTCGGTTCACCCAAACCAAGCAAACTCACTTATTTCTTTTGCTGCTGATTACACGAGAAAGAAACAATGATAATGATATTGATGGTGAAAAAGGACGATGAGATAGTGATGTGAATATGATGATGCATAAAATAAATGAACGATGATAAGAATGAGGTTATAATGATGGCTTGATAGATGATACAAGTTGGACAAGTTAAGGGTGTAGGGCCGATAGAAGTTAGGTAATTCCCACTCAGTTCCTATATTGGAGTAATTGATAAATCTTTCAATTTCATATAAAAATATCTAACTATTATAATGCATCAAGTGGCTCAAAAAGACACTATATAGGTCGACCAAGATGACCACTAGAGTGGACGTTCCATTTTTTTTTTCTTTTTGAGATGATGGCGTATGAGTATGATCATATGATTAATGGATCTTCACTGGTACATTGCAAAACCATATTTCATTTATTTATGGGCCGTATAAGTGATCATGTTATTAAACCTTTAGTTGGTCCGTGACTCTCCAATGTACTAGTATCATAATTGTCTAAATGGGCCATCAGAAAACCCATCATCAATATTTTTTGACGATTTGATGATAGATGATATTAAGATTCATATTTTATGGAAATGATCATGGTTATGTCAATGATAATTACGGTTGGGTCAATTGTTAGAATAGCGAGAGGTCTTGGGTTCGAATCTGGGCTCAGGCATTTTTGTTAGAAAAAGAAGAAGGGTATAGAAGTAAAGGTTAAAAACAATTTAAGTTGGGTGTTATATCAGAATTGAAACTCATAGCGTAATGGTTAAGGATGTTATCGGGTTAGCGGGACATCGAGGGTTCAAACCCGGACTTGAGCATTCTTTTAGGACTACACCTTTGAGGTAGTTATTTAATTTATTCCCTTATCATTATTAGTATTCATAACATTATTATCATTATAGTTATTAAAATAAATGTTAGTATTATTATTAGTAAAATCATTATTTTTGTAGTTATTATTATTAGTAGTATTATTATCATTATCATTAATATTATTATTATTTTTATTTTATTATTATAATTATTATTATTATTATTATTATTATTAGTATTATTATGATTACTACTTTTATATTAACAATATAATTATAACAAATAAATATTTCTCTATATTTTCTATATAAGAGTATATATATTACAATTACCATAATATTACATATAATTATATATATTAAGATTACTTATATAAATATTTACATATAACAAATTATTGATTTTTAAATATAATATTAAACTATATAAATGTTAACTATTTTAAATATATACAAACTAGATTTATAAGATATATAATTTAAGATATAATATATGAATTTATTCGATTACAATTATATGTATTAATATATATATGAATAATATAGGTTCGTGAATTCGAGGCCAACCCTTCATTGTTCAGTATTGTAATATGTATTTTTACTACAAAATACAATATGGTGAGCTCATTTGATTCCCTTTTACTCTTTACATTTTTTGGACTGAGAATACATGCGCTATTTTTACAACTGCTTTATTAAATGCTTTTGAAATATATTTTGAACTGCGAATACATGAAATGCTTTTATAAATGTTTGACGAGATAGACACAAGCAAAACATTCCTCAAATGAATTATTATACAGACAGAAGTTCTGTGGATTATTATTGAATTATGTGGACATGATAATTGCAACCAATTGATGTGAATATTTTCCCCTGATTATTATTGCTTGGTAACCTAAGAATTAGAATCGGGTATGGCCCTAATTCACGCGAATCCTAAAGGTAGCTACCGGGTTTAACACCCTCACCCAGAATGTTCACTAGACGGAAGGGCTAGTGGGCGTGGTGTTTAGTACTTCAAAGTTTATATGATTATTATACAGACGAGATGTTCTGTTTCGGGGATATTATTATGCGCATTATATGTTAAGGTCGGTTACCAAGCCAAGCTATGAAAATAAAGTGAATGTTATGTATCGAGAGAATGATTTTATACACAGGTTATGTGTATGTTATTTTTGTGCACAAGATATGTGTACGGTTACTAAAATTTATGAAAGATGATTTCGTACACGAGAAAGGTGTACTGTATTTAAAAGATATCACATGTACATTACAGGTGGGTATAGGATTCGGGCCCATTTGTACCATGCAGCATTTAAATCTTGTGGTCTATCAAAATGTTGAATTTTATTGTTTTATAATAAACCTATGAACTCACCAACCTTTTGGTTGACACTTGAAAGCATGTTTATTCTCAAGTATGAAAGAAATCTTCTGCTGTGCATTTGCTCATTTTAAAGACATTACTTGGAGTCGATCATCGCAATGGGACCAGATGTTGGTGACTTCGTCCAAATGGATTAGGACGGGGTATGACATCGTCTAGACTCCACTCACTGAAAATAGCATTGTCCGCATATTGGAGATGTGGGACCATTACTTTTTTCACACCTATTCAACTCCTTGAATAAATTCTTTTTAATTGCAGATTTAGAAAGAAGATTTAGACCTTCGACGACAATGATGAAAAGTAAAAGCGAAAGAGTATCGCCTTATCTAACTCCCCGCTCCAAGGCAAACTCATTTGTGGGTGACCCGTTGATGAGTACCGAAATGGTTGCCGATTTCAAACATGCAAAGATCCATTGCCTTCATTTACTTCCAAAACCCATGAAGCGCATCACATCCATTAGGAAATCCCATCTCTAGCAATCAAAAGTTTTCTCGAAATCAACCTTGAAAATGAAACTTTTTTTTCTTCTTTTCCTTTAAATATTCTACTGTTTCGTTGGCAATCAACGCACCATCAAGAATGTTTAAGTTTATAAATCTGAAAAAAAAAAATATTTATTTATATTTATTTTTTATTATATTATATATTATATATTATATTATTATATTATATTATTATATCCCCTACATCACATAAAGCGTGCTGATACTGCTGACATGTCAGTCTGCTACTGACACAAACTATAGACCTCCACGTGTATACCCTGTATTATTTTTCTGATTTTTTTTCACAAAATACCATAAAATGACACGTGTACCAATAAACCATCAATCCAACCTCTCCTTTACAGAAAAAACGTATCTCATACGCAAACCTAAACCTCTCTCACTTATCCTCTCTCTTCACAATTTTGAACAAACGCCATCTGCACCGGCGATGGTGGCCTACCACGCCGATAATAAAACTCGCCACCACCGCAGAATTAATCGTTACAATGTTACGAACAGAACGGTACTACTTTTGTATATTTTGTACACATACATTCGTCGGAAAATTTTTCGGTTGATTAATCTCATAGCGTATGCGGGCCATTCACCATTCGTTTATTTATATGTTTTTATGCCTCAATTCCTTTTAGAAACCCTAATTTCAAATCGATTGTTGCATAATCGATTGTAGCATAATCGATTTCGTATCTTTTCATGGCTTCAGACAAGTTTTAATATTGAAATGGTTTCATATCCACGAACGGTACTAGCGTGATTAAATGGTTTTGGGTTTCGATTAAGATTGAAATTAGGGTTCTAAGAAAACGGTAGTCGATCGAAGAATTAAAACTTTGATACACCAGGTAGATCGTCGTTTGCTTTACATATTCCAGAAATCACACTAAGGTAATCGATTAATTTTACAGTCTATTTGCTTACATAATTTTGTAAATCCATGCTTGGTAACGTACGACTTTCAATCAAACAAACTTGAAACACTGTTTCTTTAACGAATATGTATATCACGACTACAAGGATGATAACCAGTAGAATTGTTATATTAGAATTAGAATGATGAGATTCATATAATTACATATTTCGTTTAACATATTTCTTTAACGAATACATATTAGAATTAGAATGATGAGATTCATATAATAATTCAGGTTAACATATTTCGTTTCTGCCAGGTCTTTAATTTTGTATTTCGTTAATGTTTACTCTTTCATATGTACCATGTCTCACTTGGAAGAGAATGGTGTTGATCATATAATTGACTTGTGAGACTGCCTTTATTTAGTTTGATTAGGACTGTCTTTATCATACAGCTAAAGAACCTATTATGTGCTTCTTTCCAGCTAGGTGCTCTGATGGAAGTTGTGTAATAAGTACTTTGAGACCCGAGGAATACAAAAAGAACTCATGAATAGAGACTGTGATGTGATTTTTGTAGGTTCCTATTTTTCTACATTACGTATTTGAATGTGGGTTATATTTTTCAATATTATGTAATATGTATTTGATGCAGGTACACCTAATGTGACCTGTTTTATCATTATGTTATTTGTGATTTCATTCAGTAATGATGGGAGAAATCGAAAGAGACAGTCAAATGAAGGGTTTTCAATTGAAAACTTTAGTCTTGGAATGAAAGTGATCCTGATGTACCGTTATCTTATATTGTAAGTATTTGTTATCGTTTTGTACACTATCTCTAAAATTGCTTGTGATCACATTGCCTGCAGGGCTAATTATGACAATGTTTCTGTTGGGCTAATATTGTCTTTGTGTGTTATCATACAATAATTTTGCCTCAATGGAAAGTTAGGTAGGTAATCTTATGACAATGATGATGATGATGTTGTTTTAATATGAAAATATATGATTCCTTTATTAGATTGTAAGTGTGTCTTTCTTATATTTCAGGCAAAATAGGCTCACCCTCATAAAGTCCATGTGACCCAAAAGCATATCAAAAATTCCAGGTCTAATTATCACACTAAGGTCACTTTGGGTCACTTTCAAGTTTGATAAGTTCCTTTACGTCTAATTAATCGTTATTATAGGTTATTCGTATTTGCGCTTATGATTATATACTATTGCTTATGGTTCATCAACTGTTAGCTCTCAATAACATAGAGGGAACAAATGAAAAAAAATGCAACATAAAATCCTTATGTTACCACAAAAGAAAAAGAAATTCAGAAGCAACACAAAGTTGTAAGAAAAACTTGCTAACAACCTGATATAATTCTATTTATTTTTTCACTCATTGAAATCAAGAGAAACTGCAATTGTGGATAAGCGTCACACAAAAGACAAATAATCAGTGTTGCGGCAAGAAAAAGTCACAATCTTCCTAGTACATAGAAATTGAGAGCATCATTCATTTTGTAGTCTTGGAGTCTAACTACTATCATCACTGTTTTAATTGGGTGAAATTATTTAGGTGTCTTAGTGTGTAAAAGGCTATGGTTGTGAAGATATGTTTTGATGAAGGTTGGTTCGCCTACGGTTGCATGAAATGTGGGTAGGAAGTGTCCAAGGTGAATGGTCCACTGTCGACCGAGTATTTGAATGTAAGTCAACGATGTCTACTCGAAGTAAGTTTACATGACAATTATCTTATCTGTTAATAAATTATAATTGCATATATGAAGCAACAATTATAATTTTATCTATAAATCTTATGCTTTAGTCTCATCAGATTTATATAATCTGTTATCTTTTTTATAAGCATAACGGCATGACTTCATTGCACTGTTCTGTTGGGCACTATCTTATATCAAATACAGTTCAACTGTGAAGACAACGCTATAGCATATAGTTGATCACTGAAGTGCCAATTATGATGTACTACTGACAGGTATTTAGTGTTTCTGACGAGCATATCAATAATTTGCTAAAAAGTGTTATACGCCGAAGTCATGTTAAGTAATGGGTCAAAACATGGGTTGACCCGAAACTTCAGTTTGTCCATAACTTTAATACTTTTTTTGTCACTCGAATAAAAAGTTTCATCAAATCAAGGCACGTTTCTAGAATCACTACATGAGGATATTATGAGTAATTGTTATTCTTTGGATTACTAATGAAGTTTTATCATGTTTGTCTAATGCTTGAAAAAGGTTCAAGTTATGTACTCATAACACATACCCCAAGTATTACGTTCGTGCTTATTTCTTGTCCAAAAGCTTCATGTTGTCAAATTTTTTGTATACTCTTTTTATGAAATTGCGGGTTTTATTGTATGACCTGAACATAGACTTCCATGATAATGCAATTAGGTACCATTAAAGTGGACGATACATGTATTTTTTGAGTATTATCAGGATATGATCATCATGTGCAATCAGTTGAATATCAACCTTTTAAGTTTTTGAAAACTGAATATTTTTACGCCCTTTTTTGTTGCAGGTTAAAACTTGGGGTTTGATACTTTAAGTTGTTTTAGCGAAAGATCACACAAAACAACAAGGTACTTTAAGTTGTTGGGGAAGATCTTAAAGAAATAAGGGAAACTGGGTATGCTAATGTTGGTACCATAACTTAGTTGGCTAAGTTAAGGCCTTGGTCAAAACAACGTAACTTCAGCAGTGTGACGACCCGAAAATTTCTGACCAAATTTAAACTTAACCTTTATATGTTTCCGACACGATAAACAGAATTTGTAATGTTGAATCTCAAAAAGTTTGGAACTACATTCATGTTTTATAATATTTTCCTCGTGACCTTGATAAGATAACTATGTTAACTTTCATTTTATTTAATATGAAATAAAAACGTGGAGTGTAAATAACTTAGATGTTGGATATCGACAAGTTAAGTAACTCGACATTTTTCATTAAGATGATTTCATACATTTATTTAACCTTTGGACTTTATCCCATGCTTCACCAACAGACTGTAAAAACTTGAAACCTATTATGAATATATATAATTCTAATTTTCTAAAATGTTTTATGATATAATGATTTAAATTATTATTATATATATTTATACGCGTATTATACGTACATAGTTTTATACTTTTATTATACTTTAACTTTACCTTTACTTTACTTTTACTTTACTTTAACTTTAATAATTCATATTTTAATAATTCACTTTAATAATTCATACTTTAATAATTCACTTTAATAATTCATACTTTAATAATTCACTTTAATAATTTATACTTTAATAATTCACTTTAATAATTCATACTTTAATAATTCACTTTAATAATTCAAAAATCTATTATAAATAGAATTCAATAGGTTTCATTATTTCATAGAAACTTGAAAATATATTTCTCTAAACTCTCTCAATCGATTTATATATATATATATATATATTCGCTCTGTATTATTTCAAGATATTATTAGTATACATAAAATATTACGACGGAGTGATGTCCGAGTGATTTCAAAATAGTTTTTTGAATGAGTCGAAGCTAAGGAAATTATGGGTTATAGCTATGGAGGTGATGGGTATGGTTCATGGGTATGCTCGTGAGGTCAATCTAGTGTTTATCATCTTCGTTGCGTCTACGTAATTTCCTGCAATATTGAATCTCAATATTGATACGTGAGCACTCATAATTTAAATTTTATATATCAATAGTGTATCCCTGACTAGTGCTCGAGTATATAGGATTATGCATGCTTGTACATTCGATATTATCCTTAGATAGGTTTGTTGAATCCTGAATTAGATACATATGCTACTGAGATAGGGTATATGATATGCATGTCATTGGAAAGCTAGCGAAAAATTAAGAACTTTTCATTTAGATATCGAATGGTTTCGATGAACGGATTAGAAGTTATAGTCAACTGAATTTTAGTGTTATTGTTAAAATGATTATTATTACTATCGTCGTTATTATTTTAATAAAAATATCATTGTTATTATAAAATATCATTATTACTATTATGTTAGTATTATCATTTTATCATAATACCATTTTTAGTAAATATAAATATTGTTATAGAATAATAATAATTATTATTACAAAATAATACAACTTTTACTTATTATTATTATGATCAATATTATTTTATCAAATAAATAGGGGATACAAAGATATTTTTCACCACGCGTAATATAATTACATTAATAATACTTACCACTATAGTTTTACGATATTAAGTGAACTTTATAAATTTTACTACTTAAGATATATAAAAGTATATTTTATCATATATAAACGTTAATATAAATTTTTATTAATAAATGACTTTTATTATTATAAAATCTAATAAATATATTTAAATATATAAAACGACTATAGTTAAGTTATATAATAAACACGTATAAATTTTAGAAGTCATTTTGGGTCAAGTTGACTTTTGTTGACTTTTGCATATTAGTCTCGAGCATTAGGATTGTGGTACACTATGACTTGACCAAAAATTGTTAGACAAATATTGACCAACATATAAATATATATAATTAATATAGGTTCGTGAATCCGAGGCCAACCTTGCACTTGTTAAATGACGTT
This sequence comes from Rutidosis leptorrhynchoides, assembly GCF_046630445.1. Lineage (NCBI taxonomy): Eukaryota > Viridiplantae > Streptophyta > Magnoliopsida > Asterales > Asteraceae > Rutidosis > Rutidosis leptorrhynchoides. The sequence continues at coordinate 639,836,605 of NC_092334.1, read as the reverse complement.
ATATGTATTTTTACTACGAAATACAGTATGGTGAGTTTCATTTGCTCCCTTTTTATATATATTTTTGGGCTGAGAATACATGCGCTGATTTATAAATGTTTTACGAAATAGGTACAAGTACTAAAACTAATTCTATGTGGGTTTAAACCAGAAATATACCCTTAGCTTGGTAACATTAAACTACTTGTCTATGTACGGTAGGCGCGAATCCTAAAGATAGATCTATTGGGTCTGACAAACTCCATCCTGACTATGGGATGCTTTAGTACTTCGAGGTTATTTTAAACACACCTAATCTGGTGTACTTCAGAGGGTAAAACATGAACGTTAAGGCTTGTTACCGGGTGCCTACAACTTATAGAATACTTTTATACACTTGCGAGTGTACATATATTTATAAACGGAAATCTTGTGGTCTATTAATATATTGAAATGATTGTTATGATAAACCTATGAACTCACCAACTTTTTAGTTGACACTTTAAAGCATGTTTATTCTCAGGTATTAAAGAAATCTTCCGCTGTGCATTAGCTCATTTTAAGGATATTACTTGGAGCCATTCATGGCATATTTTGAAAGACGTTGCATTCGAGTCATTGAGTTCATCAAGATTATTATTATGTCAATTATAGTTGGATGTATTATCAAATGGTGTGCATGCCGTCAACTTTCGTTGTAAAGAAAGTTTGTCTTTTAAAAACGAATGCAATGTTTGTAATATGTATCATATAGAGGTCAAATACCTCGCGATGTAATCAACTATTGTGAATCGTTTATAATATATATGAACGGGTCCTTTCAGTTGGTATCAGAGCGGTGGTCTTAGCGAACCAGGTCTTGCATTAGTGTGTCTAACTGATAGTTGTTAAGATGCATTAGTGAGTCTGGACTTCGACCGTGTCTGCATGTCAAAAGTTTTGTTTATCATTTTTAGTCGGAAATCATCTACTTACCATCCTTAGGAAATTACCTGCTTATCATTCTTAAGTCTAGATGCGTTTTCCTACATTTATTGCATAATAGTGTATAGACGAATTCTTATCTTAGCATATATGTTCCTGTGAACTTTCCTCCGTAATTTATGGGATTTTGATATTATATATACATATGTAAATTATGTATTGAAGAATAGCAAATCTAAATTCTACAATCTTTTCATACCAAAAATTCTTTCCCTGATCATACAAGATGGATCTCTCAACCAGTTCGAGTTTCTCGGATTCCGACAGCTATGCCGATATGGATTTCCACATGAGCTCCGAAAGCAGCGTGACCGGAATGGATCAACCAATTAGCCATCATCTATTCTGGATGAATTGGAGATGGGTTCGTAATCTACTTAACCATTGGAGACAAGAAGAAGGTGATCCCTTTCATCCACCACATTGCCCTCTTGGCAATGAACCTGAAGCACTTACCGACGAACCTGTCTGAAACACCATTTTCTCTCTCACTTCCAGAGTATCTCGTCATGATTATATACTACACCAAATTCTAGATCTTATTTATCCGCTCATCCGAACCGACAATCACCCCGGTGTAATAGAAGAAGTCAACGAGCTTCGCGCTCGGGTAGTGGCTTTGGAGAATATGGTGCAAAGGTTACAAACACCAGCAGCAGCACCAGCAGCATAACTAGTACCACCATCAACAACATCAACAGTACCATTACCACCACCAACAACAACCGCATCGCAAACCTCAACTTCACAATCTGTCCCACGAGCATCGACGTCATACGCCATGTAGATACCAAGGAATACCACAACGATGAAGTATTGATTCATAACTTCATTGGAGAAACATTCTACGGCGATTATGTAATTTCTAAAGTTTAGAAATTATCTATCCTAGCCTTAACCATAAATCAAATGAGTTTAATTTAATATTAACTCATTAAATCAATATTACATCTGAAGAAATATACACATATATATTTCCATAAAGACTGTAATAAAATTCTTTTGTACAAAATATTAATTGTGAAATTTTTTTAACGGGTAGGTAATACCCGAGAGATATATAAATTCACAATTAATATGTTACATTCTTTTATAGAAATCAAAACAACCATACTCATTCAAAATCTAATTACATATTCTAATTTTGAAATCTCATAATTCAATTCAAGATATAACCGAAATCATCACTCTTAAATCCTTACATCTTTCAAAGCTATACTTTGACTTCAAAACTGTGTTAGAACATCATAGGTATATTAACGATTACAATCTGTGTCCAAACCCTTCGAAATTCCTGAAGACACTTCAAATAATGAACAATCGAGATGATGATCCAACCACATGTTACCCACAGTATACACCTGAAAAACTCTCGAAACTAAAGTCATAGTTTAACACGTATCCGTGTCAGACTCTTTGGCATTTATTAGCTAAAATGACTTTTCAATTCCTTACCAAAGTAGACAGTTGTGTCACAGCTCCACAAGTCAACTTCGACTTTTCAATTAAAACGGTCTTATTATAATCTCGATATATACGATGCCCTTTCGCCATCATTACCGGAGAACCGTTTATGTCCCACCACATTAGCAATAAACTTACCAACAATTTCACTGATCTTTGATTTTCAGAAAAATCGATATATTCATTACAACCCTATCATATACTCATCCGCACTTTGTAACAAGAATTGCCATACCAATTATTGAGAATCAGCAAACAGTATTTTGAAATCTCGCAGCATGTCTACATCAACAGTTATATATACATATAACGTCTGCCTCCAAGACTTACATACTTCGGATGTGAAGTTTCTGAAAAATGCCTAAACTGCGAACTAGTTCTCGAAATTTTAAAAAATGCTGATGAAGCAGCAGAAACTGTCAACGATCTTAACAGTAAAAAGTTTGATGATAAAGAATAGTGTGTTGGAAAAGCTCAGAAAAAGAGAAGGTTTGGAACTGGAAAACGGATTGAGCAAAATATGAAGGAGGCTGTGGACAAATCACAAAGACTAAACCTGCCTTCAAAGGATCCAAATGATTCAGTGTCTACTGAAATCGTTAGCAAACACCTTACTTCTTATTCTAAACCTTCACAGACAAATCTTCTTCATCATCCATATTATCGTATCTTTTATTATAATATCTTTGATATTCCTGAAGATATTTTCACAACTATTCTTATCTGAAATCTTTTATCTCTTAGCAATATCTGCGTTACAACATAAAAAGAAACTGTGTTGGTTTGTAAATTCTAAAAAAAAATATTGAATTTAAAATAGGAATATTCTTGAAGAAGTGTTGGGAGCTGAAGCATGAGTTAGTATAATATAATGACACTTGATCAACGTGATTATATTACAGTAAGTAATGCTGAGTTTCTAATGGAACGTGATGATTCACAGATTATAATGTCATCATGTGCCATGTTACACGACTCTTATATTCTACCTAATCTCCAAACATATCGAGAACATATTCTTCCTGATAATTCTATCTTTTCTCTTGAATTTTGATAATTTGACAAATCAAGATCGTGCCATTTCAATTTTACTCTTAGAACATTAACTATGTTCATTCCGAAATTCATATCTACGAATTCTGGACCATTATATACGGTGCTTAATCGCAAGAAGAGGAAATGAAAGAATGAAGCTCTGAAATAGAAATGAGAGTATAAATCGCAGCAAATAGAATGAAGCATTAACTGTAGATGATAATGATTATAGAAGACAGAAGCAGGGACTTGGAAATATAAGGGAAGATATAAAGCCCAATGACAATCCGAAAATTATAAACCATATATATCGATGCATATAGCAATATAAAGACACGGGAGAACTAAAAATACTATAAAACCAAGAGTATAGTAGAAGTAAATAGATTCTTTCGGCGGCAGATGAAAAAGAAGAACGACATATATGAAAGTGAGGAGTATATCAAGAATCAGCACTGGATGGAGCAAATTGACAAATACTTTAAAATATGAGTTAAGGGAGAAAGAATAGAAGGTGTGAGTTGTAAGGAAACGAAGATGGTGGATTTATAGTGAAGTACCAGACAGAATAATCAGGACAGATCATCGCATTTAACCAAAGAGGATTCTAATTTACTTAATTATCGAAGAACCCAAATCTTATGACAAAGATTTCCTCTAAATTCCTTAAAATTCGAAAATCAGCCGTGACTACGTCACTGGTTAAAACGAATCTGCATTTATTCATTTTACTCTTTTGTGATAGCTTCACTTATACTCTTCGCGTAATCAAATTGTTTTATCTATATTACTCAATGATTATAAAACTCTATTTATCAACTCATATTCGTCATGAAAACATTTTTATGGTTAGCCATGACGACCTCGATCAAATTTCGGGACGAAATTTCTTTAACGGGTAGGTACTGTGACGACCCGAAAATTTCTGACCAAATTTAAACTTAACCTTTATATGTTTCCGACACGATAAACAGAATTTGTAATGTTGAATCTCAAAAAGTTTGGAACTACATTCATGTTTTATAATATTTTCCTCGTGACCTTGATAAGATTACTATGTTAACTTTCATTTTATTTAATATGAAATAAAAACGTGGAGTGTAAATAACTTAGATGTTGGATATCGACAAGTTAAGTAACTCGACATTTTTCATTAAGATGATTTCATACATTTATTTAACCTTTGGACTTTATCCCATGCTTCACCAACAGACTGTAAAAACTTGAAACCTATTATGAATATATATAATTCTAATTTTCTAAAATATTTTATGATATAATGATTTAAATTATTATTATATATATTTATACGCGTATTATACGTACATAGTTTTATACTTTTATTATACTTTAACTTTACCTTTACTTTACTTTTACTTTACTTTAACTTTAATAATTCATATTTTAATAATTCACTTTAATAATTCACTTTAATAATTCATACTTTAATAATTCACTTTAATAATTCATACTTTAATAATTCACTTTAATAATTTATACTTTAATAATTCACTTTAATAATTTATACTTTAATAATTCACTTTAATAATTCAAAAATCTATTATAAATAGAATTCAATAGGTTTCATTATTTCATAGAAACTTGAAAATATATTTCTCTAAACTCTCTCAATCGATTTATATATATATATATTCGCTCTGTATTATTTCAAGATATTATTAGTATACATAAAATATTACGACGGAGTGATGTCCGAGTGATTTCAAAATAGTTTTTTGAATGAGTCGAAGCTAAGGAAATTATGGGTTATAGCTATGGAGGTGATGGGTATGGTTCATGAGTATGCTCGTGAGGTCAATCTAGTGTTTATCATCTTCGTTGCGTCTACGTACTTTCCTGCAATATTGAATCTCAATATTGATACGTGAGCACTCATAATTTAACTTTTATATATCAATAGTGTATCCCTGACTAGTGCTCGAGTATATAGGATTATGCATGCTTGTACATTCGATATTATCCTTAGATAGGTTTGTTGAATCCTGAATTAGATACATATGCTACTGAGATAGGGTATATGATATGCATGTCATTGGAAAGCTAGCGAAAAATTAAGAACTTTTCATTTAGATATCGAATGGTTTCGATGAACGGATTAGAAGTTATAGTCAACTGAATTTTAGTGTTATTGTTAAAATGATTATTATTACTATCGTCGTTATTATTTTAATAAAAATATCATTGTTATTATAAAATATCATTATTACTATTATGTTAGTATTATCATTTTATCATAATACCATTTTTAGTAAATATAAATATTGTTATAGAATAATAATTATTATTACAAAATAATACAACTTTTACTTATTATTATTATGATCAATATTATTTTATCAAATAAATAGGGGATACAAAGATATTTTTCACCACGCGTAATATAATTACATTAATAATACTTACCACTATAGTTTTACGATATTAAGTGAACTTTATAAATTTTACTACTGAAGATATATAAAAGTATATTTTATCATATATAAACGTTAATATAAATTTTTATTAATAAATGACTTTTATTATTATAAAATCTAATAAATATATTTAAATATATAAAACGACTATAGTTAAGTTATATAATAAACACGTATAAATTTTAGAAGTCATTTTGGGTCAAGTTGACTTTTGTTGACTTTTGCATATTAGTCTCGAGCATTAGGATTGTGGTACACTATGACTTGACCAAAAATTGTTAGACAAATATTGACCAACATATAAATATATATAATTAATATAGGTTCGTGAATCCGAGGCCAACCTTGCACTTGTTAAATGACGTTATATGTATTTTTACTACGAAATACAGTATGGTGAGTTTCATTTGCTCCCTTTTTATATATATTTTTGGGCTGAGAATACATGCGCTGATTTATAAATGTTTTACGAAATAGACACAAGTACTAAAACTAATTCTATGTGGGTTTAAACCAGAAATATACCCTTAGCTTGGTAACATTAAACTACTTGTCTATGTACGGTAAGCGCGAATCCTAAAGATAGATCTATTGGGTCTGACAAACCCCATCCTGACTATGGGATGCTTTAGTACTTCGAGGTTATTTTAAACACACCTGATCTGGTATACTTCAGAGGGTAAAACATGAACGTTAAGGCTTGTTACCGGGTGCCTACAACTTATAGAATACTTTTATACACTTGCGAGTGTACATATATTTATAAACGGAAATCTTGTGGTCTATTAATATATTGAAATGATTGTTATGATAAACCTATGAACTCACCAACCTTTTGGTTGACACTTTAAAGCATGTTTATTCTCAGGTATTAAAGAAATCTTCCGCTGTGCATTAGCTCATTTTAAGGATATTACTTGGAGTCATTCATGGCATATTTTGAAAGACGTTGCATTCGAGTCATTGAGTTCATCAAGATTATTATTATGTCAATTATAGTTGGATGTATTATCAAATGGTGTGCATGCCGTCAACTTTCGTTGTAAAGAAAGTTTGTCTTTTAAAAACGAATGCAATGTTTGTAAAATGTATCATATAGAGGTCAAATACCTCGCGATGTAATCAACTATTGTGAATCGTTTATAATATATATGAACGGGTCCTTTCAAGCAGCAACCGAATCAGTAGCAACAGAAATGGTGAGTTCACAAAGCCCGTTATATGATGACACTTATTTAATAACGAGTGTTTTGAATCGATGTGTTTCGATGTTGGTGTTGGTCTATTATCTCAGGTCAAATACTGAAAGGAACCAACCAAATGTAAGTCTTAAAGTTTATGTATTTGTATTTGAATTACAAAATCATGACAATGTTTTGTGAATTAAGTATTTTTTTTTTTTTTGGATTTTATATACATGTAGCTATTAATTTGCATATGGTTTCGTTGTTTCTATCAGCTTGCAACGCTATGGGTGTTGTTCTTGGTTGCCCCCTCAAGGTATCTTTTTAGCCTGTATCTTTGCAGCATCCCTAAACTATTTTTATCAGTGTAATTTAATGTTATTTTAGTAGATATTTTGATTTGAATAACATCACGTTTCATATTTTGTTATGTATAACAGCAGCCATTTCGCATTAGCAGCCGCCTTTGAACATCAATGGCTTCCGAATCCAAGAATATTCAGAGATGTTTCTGCGTGAATGTTTCTGCTGCTGGGCTGACCTCTCATCAACATGGTGTTACCTTTTTGATGTTATGCGAGGTGTATATGAAATAGCTTATATTTTACTAGGAAAAACTATTAAATACGATACAATTTTACACAAGTTATTTATTTATTTATAGAATGGATATACCTAAACCTTGCTACAACACTTATAGGCAGTGTACCTAATCGTACAATAGTGTAGTTTTTAGTAAGTCCGGTTCGTTCCACAGGGATACACTTAAACAAGCTTAACGCTATATTAGTTTTAATTTATAAAAATACAAATATATATAAGTAATATTATTATTATAAAAAGGGGGTTTTTACCGTTTAATGACCGGTTTGTCGATTTTTAAAACTTTTAGTCGCAGTTAAAACCTAATGTAAAATATTAAATAAATAAAAGACTTAATTTAAAGCGTAAAGTAAATAACGATAATGAAATTGCGATAAATAAAAGTGCGATAAAATAAACTTGCGATAATTAAAAAGTATGATAATTAAAAGTGCAATTAAATACAATGACAATAAATAAAAGAGCGATAATTAGAAGTGCAATTAAATATGAAAATAAAGGAATTATGCTTATTTAAACTTCCGTAATCATGATGTTTGACGTGTTGTTTTTAGTTTATTCCCATGGGTTAATTGTCCTTTGTCCTTGATTATTCGATATGTCCATACGGATTTGTCCATAATAGTCCATCAGGCATAAATATAAAGTGCGAAAGTCTTCGTCAAATTATTCTTATTCCCGAAGTCAAATATTCCAACTAATTGGGGATTCGAATTGTAACAAGGTCTTAATACTTTGTTTAATGAATACACCAGGTTATCGACTGCGTGTAAACCAAGATTTTACTACTTTGTTAACAATTACACCAATTACCCTTGAATGTAATCCACCCCTATTTCAACAAGTCTATTAACTATTAATCCAGTTCCGTGTCCGGTAAAATGAACAATTATTGGTATTTATAGATATCCCGCCCACCGTACCCAGTCAAGCGTATGTGGTTATATATAAATACGTCAAATTATAAGTCTATATATTAAATTAACGAGGTATCGTTTAGTTAATATAAAAACCCATTAATAGCCCATAGTCTAATTTCCACAAGTGTCGTTCTTTTGTCCAAACCCCAATTATGGTACAAAGCCTAATTACCCAATTTTAATATTTTTAGCCCAACATCATGATTACTTCGGTATTAAATAAGCATAATAATAACTTAGCTACGAGACATTAAATTAAAAAGGTTGAATATAACTTACAATGATTAAAAATAGCGTAGCATTACACAGACAGAATTTCGACCTACACCCTTACAACATTCGCTAACATACCCTTATTATTAGAAATTAAAATTAAAATATAATATATATATATATATATATATATATATATATATATATATATATATATATATATATATATATATATATATATATATATATATATATCGTATGATAGAGAGAAAGAAAAAGATGTGTGATGATCAACCAAAAATGAGAAATTTATAGGCATGTCAGCTGCTACAGGGGCTCATGCGATCGCATGAGCTTTACTCCTCTAGGCCATGCGATCGCATGGCCAGCTGGGGAGGCTCACATGTCTTTGTTTTTTAGTTTGCCGACGGTTTTTATAATATAATATAATATATATATTAATTTTAAGATTTAATTATATATTATCACAGTTGACTTGTAATTTTTAGTCCGTTGCGTCGAGCGTTGAGAGTTGACTCTGGTCCCGGTTCTGGATTTTCGAACGTCCTTGCGTATAAATTAATATCTTGTACTTTGCGTTTTGCTTCTTGTACTCTTGTAATTTTGAGACGTTTCTTATCACTAATTGGAACCACTTTGATTGTATTTTGTACTTTTGAGCTTTTTGGTCTTTTGGTCTTCAATTCGTCGAATCTGTCTTTTGTCTTCACCTTTTATTATTTAAACGAATATCACTTGTAAATAGAACAATTGCAACTAAAAGCTTGTCTTTCTTGAGGGATAATGCTATGAAATATATGTTCGTTTTTGGCATTATCAAATATTCCCACACTTGAGCGTTGCTTGTCCTCAAGCAATATAGTCTTGAAATATACTAGAATCACTTCTTTATTCTTCACACTTTGTACATCAGTGATTTCTATACGGCGGTATAAACAATGGTAGTAACGATGTGGTTTACAGTCCCACATGACTATAAAAGTTTAGATCCATTAAGGAAATTGGATCTTTATGAAAACATTTGATCTTTTGAAAATTAAATCTAGCTTTTACCCTAGATAAGTTTTCCGGGACAACCCTTCACCGGTGTTTGCAAATTCTTTTTGTGGGTTTGGTGGGTTTCATATTTGAAATTTTTAGCTCAAAACTTAAGGTTTTGTGTCACCCACTTGCTAACCTTGTATTGGGAAAGCAACACGTCCAGTATACTTGCTCCGTATATTACCTTTCGATAAACTACCGTCCGGTTGTAAAGGAAAGCATTGAACAAGCAACTGTTAAGACAATGTCCCCTGACATGCGGTTAAGTTTTTGGTCTATAACGTGTCGGATGCAATTACTATCCTTGGTAGGAGCAATAGTAAAGCTCACCCTTATAATTTTTCTTCAGTCTGGCACAAGGTCCCGTCGTTAACCATGCTATGCAACCACCGTTCTTACGGTTGACACCCGATTTGGTCCAGGTGACCTAATGAATTCCAGGTGAATTCCTAGGATTTTACGTTCAATGGTAATGAACGCATTGAAAATGGGTTTTCAGAAAACAAATCGGTTTGCAATTTTGATCAAAATATTTTCTCGTTCAAGCTCGAGTTTAGATATCATCGAATTCCATGAGTTTGTAATTCTCAATCTTTAAGGTCAATCTCTAGGATTGAGTAATATCAGGCTTAAAAGCTGATTTTTGATCTTTAAAGGAGATTATCCTTTCTGGGGGTCTGATTCATTAGTCTTATCAAGCTAATTTGCATGGCGTCCTCCCCATTTTACGAGACAGATCCTCCCATGGTTAGGATAAGTCTGATCACTTGGCGACCCTATTTGATGCTGAGGTCCGTGGATTTCCTGCTGATTTTAGAGATGACTTTTCTAGATTTTTCGTCAACCTACAGCTGGTCTGGACGACAACTTCATGACCTAAATCAAGTAGCGCATGTCTTTTTCGGAAGACTTTACTTCCTTTTAATGATGGAATTGATTCATCGTGTAGATCCATCTTTCTTTCAAATATATTACAGTAAATCGGGTAAAACTGATTAAAATCGTCCAAAACAAAAGTATCTTCAGTTATTTGTTACAAAAATATGTGACTTATGTTTTAAATAACTTGGTAAATTTTCCCACACTTGGCTTTTATTTTCTTTTATTTGCCTTTTTATCGTCCTCTATTCCATTTTAAATGAATTCTAACATTTTGGTTTGTTTCTCAATTTATGTCCTTTTCAAGGTAACAATAATTTCGGTGTTAACACCTAGTTTTATCGTTCATAAATATGTATAAACATGATTTTGAATTCATTTAATTGAAAATTTTGAAAATTTTTACTAGAATTGGGTAGTCAGTATATAAGACTAGGGCTGTTCTTTATTATCAGAGAGCACTAGATTCTAATACAACTACTGCGTTACTAGTATTTTTAATGGTAACCAAGTGTATAAGTTAAAAATTTTAAAAATCTGAAAGAATTTAACCCCTTCCCACACTTAAGTTCTTGCAATGCCCTCATTTGCAAGAAATCAGTAACAATTTAAATTATTGAGGGTGATTAGCGTAGAAAAATAATTAAATTTTACCAAAGTTTCCAAACATATTGGCATTTGTTTGCTGAATGATAAATGGTGCACATCATTTGTTCATTCCGTCTTGTTGTTACATCACATTTGTTTTTCGTTTTGTCGTCAAAAGTACTAGCTTTTGCTAAACTTAATGCCAGTCTTTGAAAATGCGCTGTTTTACCCTGTTTTGTACAATCGACAATATACATACAATACAAATATAAACATGCATGGCAACTTGAAATGGGACTTAAATTCCCACTTTCAAACTTTCAAATCCTAAATGGGAAATATTAGTACACAATATTAATAAAAATGATAAAAATTACACAAATATATCCAATAACATAAGTTTAAACAAGAATAAGTAAAAAGATAAAAACATAAAAATCATAAAAATAACCAATGGAACCAAATCAGTCTGGATAGGGGTTCCAGTTCATCTCGTCAGGTGGGTTCCATTGTTGGTTATAGGTGTTCTGATAGGCTTGGTTATAGTCATACCGGTTAAAGGGTGGTCGGATGTCGGGGTTGTGTGGCGGAAAATGAGCAGGTCGAGTAGGCACGTAATTATTTGGTACCTGATATGATAGCTGGCTCATGATTTGGTGCTGATGAACTAACCAGCTATCGTGTTGGCATCGCCTATAATCCTCGTATACTCGTTCGGAGTTCCACTGCTCATACATACTATGTCTGGCCGCGTTCGTCATTGCTTCCTCATCTATACGAACGTGGACGTCAAGAATAGCATCTCGAAAGACATCCCTAATGTCTTCCGCTTCCTCCATTTCCTCATCTAAGCCTCTCTCTACCTGAGAATGATTACCTTCATAGGGAACTGCCTGGTTGAGTCTACTCTTCAATACCTTAGCACCCGCATAAACCCGCAATCCTATGGTCTCATCCTGTTCTCTACAAACCTGTAATGGACCCCCTTAGTTCCTATCAACACCTAAATACTCTCCAATGAGAGTAATAAAAATACCTCCTCCTATTATACTCCCGTCCTGCATTCCTTCTACCATTTTAGATAAATAAAAATCAACACAGTAAGGGATATTAACAAAGCTTCTCGGGTCTCGAATACACTTTATGTAAAATAAATCATGTAAGGTCATTTTCTCCTTATTGTAACCTCTCTGTGTAATTGAGTTAGCCAAAAATCTATGAATTACACGAAGTTCGGCTTTGTTAATATGTAAGTAGGAGTGTTTTCCTCCCAATGTAAAAACATTATAGTTTGACATACGCCTCCAAACGGCGTTCGCGTCAAAATTCCTATCTACCCTTTCACCACGATAAATCAAATTCATACAATCGGGTAGTAGCAATTCACTAGGAGTGTAAATCTGTAATGCCCTGGCCATGTCCATCATGGACATTCTGTACATCCTACCGCCAAGGATAAATCTAAGAAAACTTCTATAATCTAACCTATCTACATCTACATTTAACGCTGTAGTACTCATCAGCTCAACACACCATTCCTTATATACAGGTCTACGAATGGTGAAAAGACGTTCTTAATCTGTAAAAGAAGAATTGCCATACCTTTGAATCAAATGCTGTCTAACATGGTCAGCTAGATGGACCGTTTCCAAAGGATTCCAATCAATTACCCTCGGCACCTCTACCTCTTTTGTTACCAATTTAAATTTATTACTTTGATATGCTAGGTAATCTCTCCATCGTATATCGAATCTCAGATTAGGATGCAACGTGTGTTCAGGAATCGTTGGGTATTCTACAGGTGGATTCATCGGAAATACTATGAATTCATTAACAAACTGTAGCGGATCATAATAAGGTACATGTTGATCAAGCTGATATTGTGGTTCCTGTTGTGGTACTTGTTTGGGTTCATATTGCATTTCTGGTTCTGGTTCTGGAGCTGGAGCAGGTCGTCTAGATGATGATGATCCTGAACCTCCAGTATCGGCTCTCTGCAAAACACATTAAACACAAAATTTGTGCATCCAAATATGCATTAGTGTTAGCAAAATAACAACTTAAATTAACCACAATAACATGTTAAATCAAACTTAAACTTATACGCATTTTCATAATTTTTACAATTCTACACTTTTTCAAATAAGCACATATGAAAATGTAGACAAAGTTCATAAGCATTTAACTCAAATAACATGTCAAAATAGTCATTACTAGTAATTAAACAAGTCTCAAATGGCAATTATATCAAATTAATCAAGTTCATGAATTTTAGACTTAAAAAGTCTACTTTAATCTCCAAAAATCATGTTTAGGATCAAAGTTTGGATCATTTAACTACCTAAACATGTTACACTACTTAATTTAGCAACAATTCATGACAAAAATCGGCCATAACCTGTATATATCAAAAAACCCCAAATTGCTCAAGAACACAAACCCTAGATTTCTAAAAATTTTGAAGTTTTTGGCTTCAAATCATGTTAAATAGCATCAATCTAGGTTATACATGCATAAATACTAACAATTTAACACTAATTACACTAGAAATTAAAAAAATTGCATTAGGTAAAATATTGGTAATTATCACAAAAACTAGAAAATTTATGAGTTTAGGGGTGTAATTTTTACCTTCTTTGAAAAGCTTCTGAATAATTTCATGATTAGAGCGAGAAATTTGACGAGTTACGGTGAAAAATTGCGAATTTTAGAGGTGATTTGGTGTATATGCTCGTGTGTGTGTGTGTTTTGTGGACAGAACAGCGAGCTGTTCTTTTTATCAATCTGGCCTAAAATCCAACCTCATGCGATCGCATGGAGTTGGAGTTAAAAACCCATGCGATCGCATGGGGGTACGGGTATAGTGTTTTGGCTCTTTTTTTTTTTTTTTTTTTTATAAAACCTTATAACTTATAAAACATATAATTAATAAAACTTTAAAAATTTGTTTCTTTTTAGGATGAGGGCATTTCGGATAGATGTCCTAGTCCGTCCCTCGACAAAATTTTAAAATTTGTCAATTTTTTAAGCGCGGTTTTAAAAGTAAAGATTTTTTGGGTTTTTTAAATGTTTTTGGCATACTTTAGTTCAATAAGATTAAAAATAATGATAATAAAAGTTTTCGTCCCTCCCTTGGGTAGAGCAATTTCGGTTCAACAACCTAGTCTTCAACTCACGACGAATTTTAAAAATCAAATTTTTAACTTAACGAAATAAAGTAAATTTTTGTTTTTAAATTCACACCAAACTTAAATTTAAAATACATAAAATTAAAAATTTATTTTATTATTAAAAATTCACACCAAACTTATATTATATTTTTGTTTTTATACATACAAACTTGTATTAAAAATATTAATTTTTCAAATATTTACAATTTTAAATATATTGATTTAAAAAGTTTACAATATTATTTTAATATTTATATATTAATTTTAAAAACAAAGTAAAAATAAAATTAAAAATCTTTTTTGGTCTTTTATCCCACTTTAATCAATCAAATATTATCAAAAATATACGCCCCTCTTTTTGGTAAAGTAATTTCGGTTCAACGACCTAATTTAACTCATGACGAATTTTTGAAATATTTTGGGTTGATTGATTAAAGATATTTATACCTTAAGAATAAACGGTAAATTTCGCAGTGATGTAATAAATTTTTGTATGATATCAATAATTTCGGTCGCAAGACCTAATTTTATCGAATACCAATTTAATACTTTATAGCGAACAAATTAGCGTTTATTATCAAAAGGTTAAAAATAAAAATAAAAATAAAAACTGTACATACTTACCTGTGAGATAGATTTCTTAGTGATATGCTCTAGCCCACTCATAAGATAGTCGGACTAATTGGTTTTCCATGGCTACATAGGCGTAACCTCGAGCATTCAACGTTTTTTCTTCTAAACATATGAACGGTCCATCTCTGCATAGAGTAACAAATTCGGTATTGGAATATGTCTGATTCGTCGAGCATTTTCCTTCGTGTGACCATTTTCCGCATTTGTGACATCTTTCAAGGTGTCGTGCTCTTCTTTTCGCTGCGGATTTTGATTTTCCTTTACCAAATTGTAACTTATTATTTTCGCATCTGGATTCTTTTCTTACTCCGTCCAATTTACCTCTGATTAATGATACTATTTCACTTGGAAGGGTGTCATTATTACGTTTAGTGATCAAAGCGTGTAGCATTAGACCATGGTTTAATTCACAGGAAGTCTTCATCTCGTAAAACCTAAAAAAAATAAAAATTCAGAATGAGGGGAGAAGACTAGTTGTCACGACCCGGAAAATTCCGACTAATTTTAAACCAAACTCTCGATACGATTTAATATTCTTGATATGATAAGAGAAATCTGTTAGGTTGAGTCTCAAAAATTTTGAACTGCTTCATATATTGATTTGACCTTCGACTGTTCCCGACGATTCACGAACCTCTATTTGTAAATGGTTACATATATATTTAATATATATATAAATATGTATATAAATATTTCTTGTAAATATATAAAAATATAATAAATTTAATTGTTTAAAAATATATAATATATTTACTTTAGTAGTTAAACTGCCATTTAAAAACTGTTTATATATAGAACGAGATTATATTAAAAGTAAATTGATTACGAAGATTTAAGATTTGTTAAAAATATTTTTATCTTTTTAAGTTAAATATTAGTACTCCGTACATATAAATCGGAACATAAAATAAATAATTTTTGAACCTTTTTGATCGGGTTTCAAACAGGTAATGAGTGAAATAATTTAATATAATTAATCTAAAAATTTGGGATTTTTAGGAACACTTTTATACGTCAAACTATTTAGCAATGGACACGATATAGCACTCCGCGAATTAAAAATATCAAAGTGTCGGCACATTAATCCAACAAAAAGGGCTGCTGAACTATTTATTTTACTGTACTTAATTGTAAATTATGATTTAATATTCGATGCATTATTATTTGAACCTACTCCATCTTGTTTTGTTCATTTTACAGCATTCAATCTATGTATATATATATACATATATGCACATGATACACAGATAGTTAACTAACCATACACATTTATCCAATATCACCCTCACCCTCTCTTCAACATTAACCCACGCACACACTACCTTTATTTTTTGTGTAACTCGATCACCATTAACATAACTGAAAACACACATCATCTTGAACTCAACTTCACGACAACCTTCATAATCACGGTCACCATGATCACCACCAAACGTCACCCTACAAGCTTCCATGGAATCACCACCATCACCTACACGACCACTTGAAACCACCACCCTATTTATCACCATCATCGTTTATCACCGTGACCATCTAACCACCTCACTAGTTTCTCTCTTCGATTAACCATTCACCAATAACCGCCACCACCGAATGCCTGCATCACTACCATAAACCATCTTGGTTACCTCCTTCACAACCGACACAATCACCATCATTATCACCATTACTAAATACTACTAATATCATCACCTTTGTTACCACTACTTATGTTTTCTGAAGCAAACTGAAGCCAATACCACACATAATAATTCGGTTTAATCACAAACATTTATGAAACCCATTGAAAACCCACAACAGCTTAACCACATTCGTTGAAACCACTTGTGATCGCCACTTCGATCACCAATGCTACTGCAGTTAATTACTTATGTTTCTATTTCGGTAACCAAACCAAACAACACTTTAAGTTACCTTATTACTCGCTACGACTACTACATAATTTGTTCTCCTGCTGGCCGCTTGTTCTGTTTCAGTTTTGCAACCACAACTAGGTAAAGCTACGGTATTAAAAACTAATGATGGGTCCTAGTTAGAGCTTTGTCAATAACGGATGTATTAAATATTAAATTACATAGCTTTATTCAATCTTCAAGACCAATGATGCAAGTGGGACTAGTGACAACTTAGTGGCAGACCAACATAGTGTAATGACAAACATATAATTCCACTTGAGTTAGGTAATAAATGATGATGAAGTTTAAAAACTGTGAACCCTGAGTGCCCCTTGGATCGATACATATATTTCTCTTTGGGCCAGTTCATTAATTGATAGATGGGCTGTATTTGAGTTCCGGATTGTGGACTGTTAATGGGCCAGCAGAAAACCAGCGGCTTTTGGCCTTGCTAAGTCGCTGCTATATATTTTTTTTCTTATCAAACAAATAATAATATGAATATGATTACCGAGAAGATTAAATAGATAATCGTTAGTAAGGATAAACGATGAGGATATGGTGTTTTGATTGTGATGATAATTACGCCATGATGATAAAATTTATGATGGATATGAGTATGATAAAGAGGATGAGGTTAGATAAATATAAGTAAGATGATAATTATGGAATGATAATAAGGTTGATTTTGTGGTGCTGTGATGTTAAGATGATGAAGTAATTAAATAATCATGCTTGATATAACAAGAAAATAAGTGATGGTTAAATGGTTTAAGGGTATTTGTCTTGAACGGAACGGAAGGTCGCGGGTTCAAACTCGGGCAGAAATGATTTTCTTTTTCTTGAAGCCTATAATCTCTTTAAAGGTAGTATTATTTATATTTATTATTATTATTATTATTAAGAACAAAAGTATTATTATTATTAAAAATTATTATCATTATTAATATTATCATTATTTTTATTACTAGTATTATCATTATTATTATTTTTACAACAAACAAATAATATGTATATAAATTATATATTTATAATAATATTATATACTATAAACATGTATTTTTTTTTATATATAAATATTTATATATAACAAATGATGTATTTTTAATATAATATCAATCACATATAAATATTAATATAACTATATAAATATTAGTCATTTTTATTTTTTAAAGATATATACAAATTAAATATATATAATATATAACTTAAGATATATTAAATTTATTCGATTACGATTATATGTGTTAATATATATATACATGGTATATGTTCGTGAATCCGAGGTCAACCTTACACTTGTTAAATGACGTCATATATATTTGTACTATAAAATACAGTATGGTGAGTTTCATTTACTCCCTTTTATATATATTTTTTGAAATGTCCCGTTCTTATTGATTAAAAATGTTCCATATTAATTGATTTCGTTGCGAGGTTTTGACCTCTATATGAGACGTTTTTCAAAGACTACATTCATTTTTAAAACAAACCATAACCTTTATTTCATAAATAAAGGTTTAAAAAGTTTTACGTAGATTATCAAATAATGATAATCTAAAATATCCTATTTACACACGACCATTACATAATGGTTTACAATACAAATATGTTACATCGAAATCAGTTTCTTAAATGCAGTTTTTACACAATATCATACAAACATGGACTCCAAATCTTGTCCTTATTTTAGTATGCAACAGCGGAAGCTCTTAGTATTCACCTGAGAATAAACATGCTTTAAACGTCAACAAAAATGTTGGTGAGTTACAGGTTTAACCTATATATATCAAATCGTAACAATAGACCACAAGATTTCATATTTCAATACACATCCCATACATAGAGATAAAAATCATTCATATGGTGAACACCTGGTAACCGATATTAACAAGATGCATATATATAAGAATATCCCCATCATTCCGGGACACCCTTCGGATATGATATAAATTTCAAAGTACTAAAGCATCCGGTACTTTGGATGGGGTTTGTTAGGCCCAATAGATCTATCTTTAGGATTCACGTCAATTAGGGTGTCTGTTCCCTAATTCTTAGATTACCAGACTTAATAAAAAGGGGCATATTCAATTTCGATAATTCAACCATAGAATGTAGTTTCACGTACTTGTGTCTATTTTGTAAATCATTTATAAAACCTGCATGTATTCTCATCCCAAAAATATTAGATTTTAAAAGTGGGACTATAACTCACTTTCACAGATTTTTACTTCGTCGGGAAGTAAGACTTGGCCACTGGTTGATTCACGAACCTATAATAATATATACATATATATCAAAGTATGTTTAAAATCTATTTACAACACTTTTAATATATTTTGATGTTTTAAGTTTATTAAGTCAGCTGTCCTCGTTAGTAACATACAACTAGTTGTCCACAGTTAGATGTACAGAAATAAATTGATAAATATTATCTTGAATCAATCCACGACCCAGTGTATACATATCTCAGTATTGATCACAACTCAAACTATATATATTTTGGAATCAACCTCAACCCTGTATAGCTAACTCCAACATTCACATATAGAGTGTCTATGGTTGTTCCGAAATATATATAGATGTGTCGACATGATAGGTCAAAACATTGTATACGTGTCTATGGTATCTCAAGATTACATAATATACAATACAAGTTGATTAAGTTATGGTTGGAATAGATTTGTTACCAATTTTCACGTAGCTAAAATGAGAAAAATTATCCAATCTTGTTTTACCCATAACTTCTTCATTTTAAATCCGTTTTGAGTGAATCAAATTGCTATGGTTTCATATTGAACTCTATTTTATGAATCTAAACAGAAAAGTATAGGTTTATAGTCGGAAAAATAAGTTACAAGTCATTTTTGTAAAGGTAGTCATTTCAGTCGAAAGAACGACGTCTAGATGACCATTTTAGAAAACATACTTCCACTTTGAGTTTAACCATAATTTTTGAATATAGTTTCATGTTCATAATAAAAATCATTTTCTCAAAATAACAACTTTTAAATCAAAGTTTATCATAGTTTTTAATTAACTAACCCAAAACAGCCCGCGGTGTTACTACGACGGCGTAAATCCGGTTTTACGGTGTTTTTCGTGTTTCCAGGTTTTAAATTATTAAGTTAGCATATCATATAGATATAGAACATGTGTGTAGTTAATTTTAAAAGTCAAGTTAGAAGGATTAACTTTTGTTTGCGAACAAGTTTAGAATTAACTAAACTATGTTCTAGTGATTACGAGTTTAAACCTTCGAATAAGATACTTTTATATATATGAATCGAATGATGTTATGAACATCATTACTACCTCAAGTTTAGTAGGTAAACCTACTGGAAGTGACAAGAAATGATCTAGCTTCAAAGGATCTTGGATGGCTTGAAAGTTCTTGAAGTAGGATCATGACACAAAAACAAGTTCAAGTAAGATTTTTACTCGAATTAAGATAGTTTATAGTTATAGAAATTGAATCAAAGTTTGAATAAGAAAGATAACTTACTGTATATAATAAAGGTTTATTGATCTTAGATGATTACTTGGAATGGATTAGAAAGCTTGGAAGTAAATTAGTAAACTTGAAGGGATTTTTGAAGTGTTCTTGAAGTGTTCTTCCTATGATGATTATAGCTTGATTCTTGAAGTGATTTTTGATGAAGATGATGATTAACTACTGGAAAAATACGTTCATAATAGTGTGTGTGTGTGTGTGTGTGTTGAGAGAGAATTAGAAAGAGAATTGGAAGTGAAATGGAGTAAATGATGAGTGGTAATTGGTGAGTGGTGAGTGGGGCTAAAAGGAGTTCTAGTTAGTTGACTAGCTCATGGTAGAAGTTAAAATTGATTAGTCATACATGACATAATCAAGAGTGAAATCCCATGCTAGTTCCTATTGGTATATACTCATAGTAAGTACGTTTTGAAGATGTGTATAATACGGGTAAGAATACGACTAGAATTCTTGATGAAAGAAAAGAATGGAAAAGTAACTGTAACTATTTTCGTTAAGTATGAGTGTTTTGATATATGTCTTGAAGTCTTCCAAAAGTATTTTAATACATCTAAATACACTACATGTATATACATTTTAACTGAGTCGTTAAGTCATCGTTAGTCGTTACATGTAAGTGTTGTTTTGAAACCTTTAAGTTAACGATCTCAATTAATGTTGTTAACCCATTGTTTATTATATCTAATGAGATGTTAAATTATTATATTATCATGATATTATGATATATTAATATATCTTAATATGATATATATACATTTAAATGTCGTTACAACGATAATCGTTACATATATGTCTCGTTTCGAAATCCTTAAGTTAGTAGTCTTGTTTATATGTATATAACTCATTGTTAATATACTTATGGAGATACTTACTTATCATAATCTCATGTTAACCATATGTATATCCATATATATATCGTCATGTCATTTTTACAAGTTTTAACGTTCGTGAATCGCCGGTCAACTTGGGTGGTCAATTGTCTATATGAAACATATTTCAATTAATCAAGTCTTAACAAGTTTGATTGCTTAACATGTTGGAAACATTTAATCATGTAAATATCAATCTCAATTAATATATATAAACATGGAAAAGTTCGGGTCACTACAGTACCTACCCGTTAAATAAATTTCGTCCCGAAATTTTAAGCTGTTGAAGGTGTTGACGAATCTTCTGGAAATAGATGCGGGTATTTCTTCTTCATCTGATCTTCACGCTCCCAGGTGAACTCGGGTCCTCTACGAGCATTCCATCGAACCTTAACAATTGGTATCTTGTTTTGCTTAAGTCTTTTAACCTCACGATCCATTATTTCGATGGATTCTTCGATGAATTGGAGTTTTTCGTTGATTTGGATTTCATCTAACGGAATAGTGAGATCTTCTTTAGCAAAACATTTCTTCAAATTCGAGACGTGGAAAGTGTTATGTACAGCCGCGAGTTGTTGAGGTAACTCAAGTCGTAAGCTACTGGTCCGACACGATCAATAATCTTGAATGGTCCAATATACCTTGGATTTAATTTCCCTCGTTTACCAAATCGAACAACGCCTTTCCAAGGTGCAACTTTAAGCATGACCATATCTCCAATTTCAAATTCTATATCTTTTCTTTTAATGTCAGCGTAGCTCTTTTGTCGACTTTGGGTGGTTTTCAACCGTTGTTGAATTTGGATGATCTTCTCGGTAGTTTCTTGTATAATCTCCGGACCCGTAATCTGTCTATCCCCCACTTCACTCCAACAAATCGGAGACCTGCACTTTCTACCATAAAGTGCTTCAAACGGCGCCATCTCAATGCTTGAATGGTAGCTGTTGTTGTAGGAAAATTCTGCTAATGGTAGATGTCGATCCCAACTGTTTCCGAAATCAATAACACATGATCGTACCATGTCTTCAAGCGTTTGTATCATCCTTTCGCTCTGCCCATCAGTTTGTGGATGATAGGCAGTACTCATGTCTAGACGAGTTCCTAATGCTTGCTGTAATGTCTGCCAGAATCTTGAAATAAATCTGCCATCCCTATCAGAGATAATAGAGATTGGTATTCCATGTCTGGAGACGACTTCCTTCAAATAAAGTCGTGCTAACTTCTCCATCTTGTCATCTTCTCTTATTGGCAGGAAATGTGCTGATTTGGTGAGACGATCAACTATTACCCAAATAGTATCAAATCCACTTGCAGTCCTTGGCAATTTAGTGATGAAATCCATGGTAATGTTTTCCCATTTCCATTCCAGGATTTCGGGTTGTTGAAGTAGACCTGATGGTTTCTGATGCTCAGCTTTGACCTTAGAACACGTCAAACATTCTCCTACGTATTTAGCAACATCGGCTTTCATACCCGGCCACCAAAAATATTTCCTGAGATCCTTGTACATCTTTCCCGTTCCAGGATGTATTGAGTATCTGGTTTTATGAGCTTCTCTAAGTACCATTTCTCTCATATCTCCAAATTTTGGTACCAAAATCCTTTCAGCCCTATACCGGGTTCCGTCTTCCCGAATATTAAGATGTTTCTCCGATCCTTTGGGTATTTCATCCTTTAAATTTCCCTCTTTTAAAACTCCTTTTTGCGCCTGCTTTATTTGAGTAGTAAGGTTATTATGAATCATTATATTCATAGATTTTACTCGAATGGGTTCTCTGTCCTTCCTGCTCAAGGCATCGGCTACCACATTTGCCTTCCCCGGGTGGTAACGAATCTCAAAGTCGTAATCATTCAATAATTCAATCCACCTACGCTGCCTCATATTCAGTTGTTTCTGATTAAATATGTGTTGAAGACTTTTGTGGTCGGTATATATAATACTTTTGACCCCATATAAGTAGTGCCTCCAAGTCTTTAATGCAAAAACAACCGCGCCTAATTCCAAATCATGCGTCGTATAATTTTGTTCGTGAATCTTCAATTGTCTAGACGCATAAGCAATCACCTTCGTTCGTTGCATTAATACACAACCGAGACCTTGCTTTGATGCGTCACAATAAATCACAAAATCATCATTCCCTTCAGGCAATGACAATATAGGTGCCGTAGTTAGCTTTTTCTTCAATAACTGAAACGCTTCCTCTTGTTCATCATTCCATTCAAATTTCTTCCCTTTATGCGTTAATGCAGTCAAGGGTTTTGCTATTCTGGAAAAGTCTTGGATGAACCTTCTGTAGTAACCAGCTAGTCCTAAAAACTGGCGTATGTGTTTCGGAGTTTTCGGGGTTTCCCACTTTTCAACAGTTTCTATCTTTGCCGGATCCACCTTAATACCTTCTTTGTTCACTATGTGACCAAGGAATTGAACTTCTTCTAACCAAAATGCACACTTTGAAAACTTAGCGTACAATTCTTCCTTCCTCAATACTTCTAACACCTTTCTCAAATATTCACCGTGTTCTTGGTCATTCTTTGAGTAAATAAGTATGTCATCAATGAAAACAATGACAAACTTATCAAGGTATGGTCCACACACTCGGTTCATAAGGTCCATGAACACAGCTGGTGCATTAGTTAAACCAAACGGCATGACCATAAACTCGTAATGACCGTAACGTGTTCTGAAAGCAGTCTTTGGAATATCATCTTCTTTCACCCGCATTTGATGATACCCGGAACGTAAGTCAATCTTTGAATAAATAGACGAGCCTTGTAGTTGATCAAATAAGTCGTCGATTGTCGGTAGTGGGTAGCGGTTCTTGATGGTAAGTTTGTTCAACTCTCGGTAGTCGATACACAACCTGAATGTACCATCTTTCTTCTTGACAAACAAAACAGGAGCTCCCCACGGTGATGTGCTTGGTCGAATGAAACCATGCTCTAAAAGTTCTTATAATTGGCTTTGCAGTTCTTTCATCTCGCTGGTTGCGAGTCTGTAAGGAGCACGAGCTATTGGTGCAGTTCCTGGTACAAGATCTATTTGAAATTCAACGGATCGATGTGGGGGTAATCCCGGTAATTCTTTGTGCCTTCAAATTGCTAATAAGATGTAGCTTCGTGTTGCCCTTTTCTCCGTACACCATTAAGGGTTTTCCTTTTTCTCGTATAATGTGAATTGCATTTTTGTAACAAACGATCTCTGCTTTCACTTCTTTCAACCAGTCCATACCGATTATCACATCAAAACTCCCTAACTCTACTGGTATCAAGTCAATCTTAAATGTTTCGCTAACCAGTTTAATTTCTCGATTCCGACATATATTATCTGCTGAAATTAATTTACCATTTGCTAATTCGAGTAAAAATTTACTATCCAAAGGCGTCAATGGACAACTTAATTTAGCATAAAAATCTCTACTCATATAGCTTCTATCCGCACCCGAATCAAATAAAACGTAAGCAGATTTATTGTCAATAAGAAACGTACCCGTAACAAGCTCTGGGTCTTCCTGTGCCTCTACCGCATTAATATTGAAAACTCTTCCGCGGCCTTGTCCATTCGTGTTCTCCTGGTTCGGGAAATTTCTAATAATGTGACCCAGTTTTCCACATTTATAACAAACTACATTGGCATAACTTGTTCCGACACTACTTGCTCCGCCATTACTCGTTCCGACACCATTTGTTCCTTTCGTTTTATTAACCCCTGGTCCGTAGACCTCACACTTTGCCGCGCTATGACCATTTCTTTTACACTTGTTGCAAAATTTGGTGCAAAACCCCGAGTGATACTTTTCACACCTTTGGCATAGCTGCTTCTGATTGTTGTTGTTGTTGCGGTTATTATTGTTGTTGGGATGATTGTTGTAGTTGCTGTTGTTGTTGTTGTTGTTGTTGTTGTTGTTGTTGGGCCGTTTGTTGTAGTTGCGATTGATGTTGCGATTGTTGGGATAATTGTTGCGATTATTGTTGTAATTGCTGTTGTTGTTGTATTGGTGATTCTTATCACCGTTTTCCTCCCACTTTCTTTTGACTTGCTTCACATTGGTCTCTTCAGCAGTCTGTTCTTTAATTCTTTCTTCAATCTGGTTCACTAGTT
The DNA here is from genome assembly GCF_046630445.1 of Rutidosis leptorrhynchoides. Classification (NCBI taxonomy): domain Eukaryota; kingdom Viridiplantae; phylum Streptophyta; class Magnoliopsida; order Asterales; family Asteraceae; genus Rutidosis; species Rutidosis leptorrhynchoides. Next base: position 639,811,079 of record NC_092334.1, on the reverse strand, counting down.
TGTGAGCCATTCTACATGCCTGTTGTATGGAGGCGGGCTCGTGTGAACTTATATCTTCTTGGATTCTTTCCGGTAATCCTTTCACAAACGCGTCGATCTTCTCTTCCTCATCTTCGAATGCTCCCGGACACAATAGGCACAATTCTGTGAATCGTCTTTCGTACGTGGTAATATCAAATCCTTGGGTTCGTAACCCTCTAAGTTCTGTCTTGAGCTTATTGACCTCGGTTCTGGGACGGTACTTCTCGTTCATCAAGTGCTTGAATGCTGACCACGGTAGTGCGTACGCATCATCTTGTCCCACTTGCTCTAGATAGGTATTCCACCATGTTAACGCAGAACCTGTGAAGGTATGCGTAGCATACTTCACTTTGTCCTCTTCAGTACACTTACTTATGGCAAACACCGTTTCGACCTTCTCGGTCCACCGTTTCAATCCGATCGGTCCTTCGGTTCCATCAAATTCCAAAGGTTTGCAGGCAGTGAATTCTTTGTAGGTGCATCCTACACGATTTCATGTACTGCCAGATCCAAGGTTATTGTTGGTATGTAGCGCAGCCTGTACTGCGGCTATGTTTGAAGCTAGAAAAGTACGGAATTCCTCTTCATTCATATTCACGGTGTGTCGAGTAGGCGGTGCCATTTCCTTCAAAATAGTCAAATGGAACAAGTTAATCATACAGAATATTAAGAGTAGTTAATAGTATTTCGTAGCATAATATGAACTCATTTATAAAAAGCTTTTTCTTCATATTAGCGTTTTATAAGTTTAAATTCGGGTAGTACCTACCCGTTAAGTTCATACTTAGTAGCTAATATACAATTCAACTACTACAATTCTATATGAAAAACTGATTGTAATAATATTTCGCGTTCAAACTTTTATACAATATTTTACAAACTTACAATACCGCTTATTTTACATAAAGCATGAAATATAGCACACAATAACTTTGATACAAGATAGTTGTGAAGATAATTCTAGCTAGTACACAAGTCGTTCAGCAAAGGCAATAAAGACACGTAATTCATACGTCCAGAAACAAGTCATGCATTCTGGTTTTACTAGGATTACTTCCCATCCTTGGTCTTGTGGAACATAACCGTTATGGCCGTTGATATGACAGCGTGTTGTAACGTCGTCAAAGGGACGAGGGTTACGTAATGACCAACAGTCTCGTAATAACCTAAAAACCTCATTTCTTACCCCAATCACCGACTCCGTCACTTGTGGGAACGTTCTGTTTAATAGTTGTAGCCCGATGTTCTTGTTCTCACTTTGGTGAGAAGCGAACATTACTAACCCGTAAGCATAACATGCTTCTTTATGTTGCATGTTAGCCGCTTTTTCTAAATCACGAAGTCCTATATTCGGATATACTGAGTCAAAATAATTTTTTAACCCGTTGCGTAAAATAGCATTTGGGTTCCCCGCAATATATGCGTCAAAGTAAACACATCGTAACTTATGGATTTCCCAATGTGATATCCCCCATCTTTCGAACGAAAGCCTTTTATAAACCAAGGCATTCTTGGAACGTTCTTCGAATGTCTTACAAACTGATCTCGCCTTAAATAGTTGTGCCGAGGAATTCTGACCGACTCTAGACAAGATTTCATCAATCATGTCTCCGGGTAGGTCTCTTAAAATATTGGGTTGTCTATCCATTTTGTGTTTTTATACTGTAAAATAGACAAGAGTTAGATTCATAAAAAAAATACTTATTAATACAAGCAATTTTTACATATATCATAAAGCATAAGCACACTATATTACATATATTACACCACACGAATACAACTATCTTATTCCGATTCACTCGTTTCTTCTTGTTCGGTTTTGGTTCGTTTTGCCAAGTTTCTAGGGATATATGATGTTCCCCTAATACGAGCCGTCGTTGTCCACATTGGTTTAGAAAAACCTGGTGGTTTAGAGGTTCCCGGGTCATTGTTACAACTTAAGGACTTCGGGGGTTGACGATACATATAAAGTTCATCGGGGTTGGAATTAGATTTCTCTATTTTTATGCCCTTTCCCTTATTATTTTCTTTTGCCTTTTTAAATTCAGTTGGGGTAATTTCTATAACATCATCGGAATTCTCGTCAGAATCCGATTCATCGGAGAATTGGTAATCCTCCCAATATTTTGCTTCCTTAGCGGAAACACCATTGACCATAATTAACCTTGGTCGGTTGGTTGAGGATTTTCTTTTACTTAACCGTTTTATTATTTCCCCCACCGGTTCTATTTCTTCATCCGGTTCCGATTCTTCTTCCGATTCCGATTCTTTTTCTGGTTCCGACCCTTCTTCCGGTTCCTCTTCGGGAACTTGTGAATCAGTCCACGAATCATTCCAATTTACATTTGACTCTTCATTATTATTAGGTGAGTCAATGGGACTTGTTCTAGAGGTAGACATCTATCACATAATATCAAACGCGTTAAGAGATTAATATATCACATAATATTCACATGTTAAAAATATATAGTTTCCAACAAAATTTGTTAAGCAATCATTTTTCAAGTAAACACGGTCGAAGTCCAGACTCACTAATGCATCCTAACAAACTCGATAAGACACACTAATGCAAAATTCTGGTTCTCTAAGACCAACGCTCTGATACCAACTGAAATGTCCCGTTCTTATTGATTAAAAATGTTCCATATTAATTGATTTCGTTGCGAGGTTTTGACCTCTATATGAGACGTTTTTCAAAGACTGCATTCATTTTTAAAACAAACCATAACCTTTATTTCATAAATAAAGGTTTAAAAAGCTTTACGTAGATTATCAAATAATGATAATCTAAAATATCCTATTTACACACGACCATTACATAATGGTTTACAATACAAATATGTTACATCGAAATCAGTTTCTTGAATGCAGTTTTTACACAATATCATACAAACATGGACTCCAAATCTTGTCCTTATTTTAGTATGCAACAGCGAAAGCTCTTAGTATTCACCTGAGAATAAACATGCTTTAAACGTCAATAAAAATGTTGGTGAGTTATAGGTTTAACCTATATATATCAAATCGTAACAATAGACCACAAGATTTCATATTTCAATACACATCCCATACATAGAGATAAAAATCATTCATATGGTGAACACCTGGTAACCGACATTAACAAGATGCATATATATAAGAATATCCCCATCATTCCGGGACACCCTTCGGATATGATATAAATTTCAAAGTACTAAAGCATCCGGTACTTTGGATGGGGTTTGTTAGGCCCAATAGATCTATCTTTAGGATTCGCGTCAATTAGGGTGTCTGTTCCCTAATTCTTAGATTTCCAGACTTAATAAAAAGGGGCATATTCGATTTCGATAATTCAACCATAGAATGTAGTTTCACGTACTTGTGTCTATTTTGTAAATCATTTATAAAACCTGCATGTATTCTCATCCAAAAAATATTAGATTTTAAAAGTGGGACTATAACTCACTTTCACAGATTTTTACTTCGCCGGGAAGTAAGACTTGGCCACTGGTTGATTCACGAATTTACACAATATACAATACAAGTTGATTAAGTTATGGTTGGAATAGATTTGTTACCAATTTTCACGTAGCTAAAATGAGAAAAATTATCCAATCTTGTTTTACCCATAACTTCTTCATTTTAAATCCGTTTTGAGTGAATCAAATTACTATGGTTTCATATTGAACTCTATTTTATGAATCTAAATAGAAAATTATAGGTTTATAGTAGGAAAAATAAGTTACAAGTCATTTTTGTAAAGGTAGTTATTTCAGTCGAAAGAACGACGTCTAGATGACCATTTTAGAAAACATACTTCCACTTTGAGTTTAACCATAATTTTTGGATATAGTTTCATGTTCATAATAAAAATCATTTTCTCAGAATAACAACTTTTAAATCAAAGTTTATCATAGTTTTTAATTAACTAACCCAAAACAGCCCGCGGTGTTACTACGACGGCGTAAATCCGGTTTTACGGTGTTTTTCGTGTTTCCAGGTTTTAAATCATTAAGTTAGCATATCATATAGATATAGAACATATGTGTAGTTAATTTTAAAAGTCAAGTTAGAAGGATTAACTTTTGTTTGCGAACAAGTTTAGAATTAACTAAACTATGTTCTAGTGATTACGAGTTTAAACCTTCGAATAAGATACTTTTATATACATGAATCGAATGATGTTATGAACATCATTACTACCTCAAGTTTAGTAGGTAAACCTACTGGAAGTGACAAGAAATGATCTAGCTTCAAAGGATCTTGGATGGCTTGAAAGTTCTTGAAGTAGGATCATGACACAAAAACAAGTTCAAGTAAGATTTTTACTCGAATTAAGATAGTTTATAGTTATAGAAATTGAATCAAAGTTTGAATATGAATATTACCTTGAATAAGAAAGATAACCTACTGTATATAACAAAGGTTTCTTGATCTTAGATGATTACTTGGAATGGATTAGAAAGCTTGAAAGTAAATTAGTAAACTTGAAGGGATTTTTGAAGTGTTCTTGAAGTGTTCTTCCTATGATGATTATAGCTTGATTCTTGAAGTGATTTTTGATGAAGATGATGATTAACTACTGGAAAAATATGTTCATAATAGTGTGTGTGTGTTGAGAGAGAATTAGAAAGAGAATTGGAAGTGAAATGGAGTGAATGATGAGTGGTAATTGGTGAGTGGTGAGTGGGGTTAAAAGGAGTTCTTGTTAGTTGACTAGCTCATGGTAGAAGTTAAAATTGATTAGTCATACATGACATAATCAAGAGTGGAATCCCATGCTAGTTCCTATTAGTATATACTCATAGTAAGTACGTTTTGAAGATGTGTATAATATGGGTAATAATACGACTAGAATTCTTGATGAAAGAAAAGAATGGAAAAGTAACTGTAACTATTTTCGTTAAGTATGAGTGTTTTGATATATATCTTGAAGTCTTCCAAAAGTATTTTAATACATCTAAATACACTACATGTATATACATTTTAACTGAGTCGTTAAGTCATCGTTAGTCGTTACATGTAAGTGTTGTTTTGAAACCTTTAAGTTAACGATCTCAATTAATGTTGTTAACCCATTGTTTATTATATCTAATGAGATGTTAAATTATTATATTATCATGATATTATGATATATTAATATATCTTAATATGATATATATACATTTAAATGTCGTTACAACGATAATCGTTACATATATGTCTCGTTTCGAAATCCTTAAGTTAGTAGTCTTGTTTATATGTATATAACTCATTGTTAATATACTTATGGAGATACTTACTTATCATAATCTCATGTTAACCATATGTATATCCATATATATATCGTCATGTCGTTTTTACAAGTTTTAACGTTCGTGAATCGCCGGTCAACTTGGGTGGTCAATTGTCTATATGAAACATATTTCAATTAATCAAGTCTTAACAAGTTTGATTGCTTAACATGTTGGAAACATTTAATCATGTAAATATCAATCTCAATTAATATATATAAACATGGAAAAGTTCGGGTCACTACATTTTTGGGCTGAGAATACATGCGCTGCTTTTATAAATGTTTACGAAATAGACACAAGTACTAAAAATAGATTCTACGTTGAGTTGTACCACTGGCATATTTCCTTGTAGCTTGGTAACTACTTTTTACATGGGTATTGTAAACGCGAATCCTGTTGATAGATCTATCGGGCATGACAACCCCAACCGGGCTGGACGACCAGTATTCAACGGTTGCACAGTACTTCGTTTTGGTGACTACACTTGGTACGGTGTAGTGAGATTTCATAATAAAGGGAATATGCGACGTTGATTAAATGTTAAGTATGGTTACCAAGTGCTCAACCACTTCGAATATTTTTATTAAAACGTTTGTATACATGAAATCTTGTGGTCTATTAACATATGGAAATGATTGTTATGATAAACCTATGAACTCACCAACCTTTTGGTTGACACTTTTAAGCATGTTTATTCTCAGGTACGAATTAAGTCTTCCGCTGTGCATTAGCTCATTTTAAGGACATTACTTGGAGTCGATCATCGCAATGGGACCAAATGTTGATGACTTCATCCAGGAGGATTAGGACAGGGTCGTCACAGGTGGTATCAGAGCGGTGGTCTTAGTGAACCAGGTCTTGCATTAGTGTGTCTAACTGATAGTCGCTATGATGCATTAGTGAGTCTGGACTTCGACCTTAGCTGCATATTATAAGTATTGTTTATCATTCCTAGTGGAAAATTTACTGCTTATCATTCCTAAGTCTAGACATGACTTCCTGCACTTATTTGATAGATAGTGTACAGATAAATTCATATCTTAGCGTATCTGCTAATTCATATCTTAGTGTGTCTGTTACTGTAGACTTTATCTGACACGTATCCTTAAATCCCTTCGTAATCTACGGGATCTTCTGTACTATGTATAGGTATTCTATATAATTAGAATATCATCCGATATCCGAAAATCATTCCATATCGAAAAATCCTTTATTCAATCGTACGCAATGGAACTCACAACTAGTTCAAGTCCCTCGGATTCCGATATGGAGTCCCACTCCAGCCCCAGAAGCAGCGTCACCAGAATGAATTAATCAATCAGCCATCCCCAATTCATCTGATGGGTTCGTAGTCGACTTAACCAATGGAGACAAGAAGAAGGCGATCCTTTTCACCCATCAACCTACACCCTCGGCGAAGAACCTGAATCGCTTACCGGCGAACCTGTTCGAAACACCATTTTCACTCTCGTTGTCCGAATGTCTCGCCACGATTATATTCTATTCACAATTCTAAACCTTATTCATCTGCTCGTTCCGACCAACAATCATCCCGGAATAATAGAAGAAGTCAATGAATTTCGCGCTCGAGTTGTAGCTTTGGAAAATATGGTGCAGAACCTATCAGCTTTAACAACATCAACGGCACCAACAGTACCATCAGTAACAACACCAGTACCATCAACAATCCATGCCTCAACATCTCATTCTGTACCTCGAGCATAATCTTCGTTTTACACGTTGTTCTACATCGATTAATTTTCGTTCTACGAATCGTTCTATATCATTTATCTTCACAGAACATGGTGATTATGTAATCTCTAAAGTCTTAGAGATTAGCTATTCTAGCTCAAACCGAAAAGTAAATGAGATTAATATCATATTAATTCATTAAATCCATGATTAAATCTGAAGAAAATATATATGTAAGTATATTTTCATAAAGATTGTAATTAAAAATTCTTTAGTACAAACTGTTAATGTTGAAAATATTTTAACGGGTAGGTAATACCCGAGGAATATTCAGATTTCACATTAATAAGTATATTGTACATTCTTTCAAATCTAATTCAATAGTCATTTACGACCCTATTTACAACCACCGATATACGTATCCGTTCACCACAGAATAACCATTTTCATTCAATTTCATATTTGGATTTTGATCTATCAGAATCCAACAAGTGGCATAATGAAGAAAACACTGGACAAAATAAAATTTGCTAGAAACAAACAAATTAACTACGAGAAAAATGTTGTTAAGAATCCACGCAAACTGTTCCTAGCTAATTGTTCCTAGCTAACTGATTACATTTTATTTATCGCAATTTATTTATCGCAATTTACATTCTCGCAATTTTATTTATCGTCATTTAATTTCTGTTATTTACTTTACGCACTTTATTTATCGTCATTTAATTTTTGTTATTTATTTTTACGCACTTTAAATATCGGGATACGTATACAAGGTTTTGACATATCATATCGACGCATCTATATATATTATTTGGAATAACCATAGACACTCTATATGCAGTAATGCGGGAGTTAGCTATACAGGGTTGAGGTTGATTCTACAATAATATATATAGTTTGAGTTGTGATCGAGTCTGAGACGTATACGGGTCACGAAACGTATTAATTAATTTGAATATTAAATATTAAACTATATATGAATTATTGGACTGTTAACTGTGGACTATCGACTGTGGACTAATAATATTGGACAATTAAAATGAATTAAAATATTGATTATAACATATGAAACTAAACATTTCTTCAAGTTTGCCACTTGATTTCATCTTAAACCTCATTTGTATCTTGATGATTGCATTCTGCGTTCAAACCTTTCATGATTCTTAAAAACACCTCAATCGAGAGGATAAACCAACCGCACTTCATCTACGGAAGGAAAGATTTATGCATATAGTTATGCACCTGAAAAACTCTCGGATACTGAGTAAACGTTTAACACATAGCTGTGCTAATTCCTTTAGTGTTATTATTACCCAAAATAACTTTGCAGTTCTTCTTCAAAGTAGCAAATTTTGTCACAGCTCCAACAATTCAACTTCGACTTTTCAGTTGGACTAACCTTATTATAACCTTGATATATACGTTGTCTTTTCGCCTTCGTTACTGGAAAACCTTTTATATTCCATCCTACTACCATCAGCACTTAATCATCTAAAAACACAATTCTCTTAAAACCCCTCGGTTTGATAACCAATGATCCAGATCCGGAACTTTAAAAATGCTGACGAAGCAGCATGTAGTAAATGGTCTTAATGGCCAAAAGTGATGATAAAAGAATGGAATGATGGGAACACTCGATAGAAAATTTGGTACTGAAAAACGGATTGAGCTAGCCATGAAGAAGACCAAGGATAAATACAAGGACTAAACCCTATATTCAAAGAACCCTGGTAAATCTGGATCTGATGAAATCTTTAGAGAATATCTTGCTCCGTACCCACGTTAAAATCTTGCGGAAAATTTTTCCTTATCAACTTTTGAACTTAGAAATTCCAAAATATCATCATAAATATCTTCGATATTTCTGAGGATATTTTCATAAATATTCTTGTCCGAAATTATCTATCTCTTTGCGCTTTCTGTACTCCATTATATTGGAAACTTCTGTAAAATCTAAGAATAAATTATGAATGAATTATGGAGAAATGTTGGAAATTGAAGCATGAGTTAGTATAATATAATGGCGCTTGGCCAACGTGATTATATTACAGTAAGTCATGCTGAGTTTCTAATGGAACGTGATGATTCACAGACCATAACGTCATCATGTGCCATGTTACACGACTCTTTCATTCTACTTAATTTCTAAGCACATCACGGAAATATTTCCTTGATATTTTTGTTATTCCGTAATTCCAACAGCTGCTAACAAATCGTGCTATTACATTTTCATTTTGATTAGAAGATTTCCTTAAATTCCTTGAATTCCGGAAATCCACCGTGACTACGTTAAAAATTAAATCTCTATCTCAATCTTTTGTGACAGCTTTACTCGTACGCTTCACATAATCAAATCGTTTTATTTATATTAATCAATAATGATAAAACTCTATTTATCAATCCATATTCGTCATGAAAAACCTTTCTAGTGTTAGCCATGACGACCTCGATCAAATTTCGGGACGAAATTTATTTAACGGGTAGGTACTGTCACGACCCGGAAAATTCCGACTAATTTTAAACCAAACTCTCGATACGATTTAATATTCTTGATATGATAAGAGAAATCTGTTAGGTTGAGTCTCAAAAATTTTGAACTGCTTCATATATTCATTTGACCTTCGACTGTTCCCGACGATTCACGAACCTCTATTTGTAAATGGTTACATATATATTTAATATATATATATATATATAAATATGTATATAAATATTTCTTGTAAATATATAAAAATATAATAAATTTAATTGTTTAAAAATATATAATATATTTACTTTAGTAGTTAAACTGCCATTTAAAAACTGTTTATATATAGAACGAGATTATATTAAAGGTAAATTGATTACGAAGATTTTAGATTTGTTAAAAATATTTTTACCTTTTTAAGTTAAATATTAGTACTCCGTACATATAAATCGGAACATAAAATAAATAATTTTCGAACCTTTTTGATCGGGTTTCAAACAGGTAATGAGTGAAATAATTTAATATAATTAATCTAAAAATTTGGGATTTTTAGGAACACTTTTATACGTCAAACTATTTAGCAATGGACACGATATAGCACTCCGCGAATTAAAAATATCAAAGTGTCGGCACATTAATCCAACAAAAAGGGCTGCTGAACTATTTATTTTACTGTGCTTAATTGTAAATTATGATTTAATATTCGATGCATTATTATTTGAACCTACTCCATCTTGTTTTGTTCATTTTACAACATTCAATCTATGTATATATATATACATATATGCACATGATACACAGATAGTTAACTAACCATACACCTTTATCCAATATCACCCTCACCCTCTCTTCAACATTAACCCACGCACACACTACCTTTATTTTTCATGTAACTCGATCACCATTAACATAACTGAAAACACACATCATCTTGAACTCAACTTCACGACAACCTTCATAATCACGGTCACCATGATCACCACCAAACGTCACCCTACAAGCTTCCATGGAATCACCACCATCACCTACACGACCACTTAAAACCACCACCCTATTTATCACCATCATCGTTTATCACCGTGACCATCTAACCACCTTACTAGTTTCTCTCTTCGATTAACCATTCACCCACAACCGCCACCACCGAATGCCTGCATCACTACCATAAACCATCTTGGTTACCTCCTTCACAACCGACACAATCACCATCATTATCACCATTACTAAATACTACTAATATCATCACCATTGTTACCACTACTTATGTTTTCTGAAGCAAACCGAAGCCAATACCACACATAATAATTCGGTTTAATCACAAACCTTTATGAAACCCATTGAAAACCCACAACAGCTCAACCACATTCATTGAAACCACTTGTGATCGCCACTTCGATCACCAATGCTACTGCAGTTAATTACTTATGTTTCTGTTTCGATAACCAAACCAAACAACACTTTAAGTTACCTTATTACTCGCTACGACTACTACATAATTTGTTCTCCTGCTGGCCGCTTGTTCTGTTTCAGTTTTGCAACCACAACTAGGTAAAGCTACGGTATTAAAAACTAATGATGGGTCCTAGTTAGAGCTTTGTCAATAACGGATGTATTGAATATTAAATTACATAGCTTTATTAAATCTTCAAGACCAATGATGCAAATGGGACTAGTGACAACTTAGTGGCAGACCAACATAGTGTAATGACAAACATATAATTCCACTTGAGTTAGGTAATAAATGATGATGAAGTTTAAAAACCGTGAACCCTGAGTGACACTTGGATCGATACATATATTTCTCTTTGGGCCAGTTCATTAATTGATAGATGGGCTGTATTTGAGTTCCGGATTGTGGACTGTTAATGGGCCAGCAGAAAACCAGCGGCTTTTGGCCTTGCTAAGTCGCTGCTATATATTTTTTTTTCTTATCAAACAAATAATAATATGAATATGATTACCGAGAAGATTAAATAGATAATAGTTAGTAAGGATAAACGATGAGGATATGGTGTTTTGATTATGATGATAATTACGCCATGATGATAAAATTTATGATGGATATGAGTATGATAAAGAGGATGAGGTTAGATAAATATAAGTAAGATGATAATTATGGAATGATAATAAGGTTGATTTTGTGGTGCTGTGATGTTAAGATGATAAAGTAATTAAATAATCATGCTTGATATAACAAGAAAATAAGCGATGGTTAAATGGTTTAAGGGTATTTGTCTTGAACGGAACGGAAGGTCGCGGGTTCAAACTCGGGCAGAAATGATTTTCTTTTTCTTGAAGCCTATAATCTCTTTAAAGGTAGTATTATTTATATTTATTATTATTATTATTAAGAACAAAAGTATTATTATTATTAAAAATTATTATCATTATTAATATTATCATTATTTTTATTACTAGTATTATCATTATTATTATTTTTACAACAAACAAATATTATGTATATAAATTATATATTTATAATAATATTATATATTATAAACATGTATTTTTTTATATATAAATATTTATATATAACAAATGATGTATTTTTAATATAATATCAATCACATATAAATATTAATATAACTATATAAATATTAGTCATTTTTATTTTTTAAAGATACATACAAATTAAATATATATAATATATAACTTAAGATATATTAAATTTATTCGATTACGATTATATGTGTTAATATATATATACATGGTATAGGTTCGTAAATCCGAGGTCAACCTTACACTTATTAAATGACGTCATATGTATTTTTACTACAAAATACAGTATGGTAAGTTTTATTTACTCCCTTTTATATATATTTTTGGGCTGAGAATACATGCGCTGCTTTTATAAATATTTACGAAATAGACACAAGTACTTAAAATACATTCTACGTTGAGTTGTACCACTGGCATATTTCCCTGTAGCTTGGTAACTACTATTTACATGGGTATTGTAAACGCGAATCCTGTTCATAGATCTATCGGGCTTGACAACCCCAACCGGGCTGGACGACCAGTATTCAACGGTTGCACAGTACTTCGTTTTGGTGACTACACTTGGTACGGTGTAGTGAGATTTCATAATAAAGGGAATATGCGACGTTGATTAAATGTTAAGTATGGTTACCAAGTGCTCAACCACTTAGAATATTTTTATTAAAACGTTTGTATACATGAAATCTTGTGGTCTATTAACATATGGAAATGATTGTTATGATAAACCTATGAACTCACCAACCTTTTGGTTGGCACTTTTAAGCATGTTTATTCTCAGGTACGAATTAAGTCTTCCGCTGTGCATTAGCTAATTTTAAGGACATTACTTGGAGTTGATCATCGCAATGGGACCAAATGTTGATAACTTCGTCCAGGAGGATTAGGACAGGGTCGTCACACTAGTTCTTTAGGGTCTGCTAGGGAAAGACCATTCGGGTTCCATTCTCGAAAACTACACGAAAATAGAACATCTAACTCTAACAGAAATACATATTATCCTTTAAAGACTTGATTCTCCCCACACTTAGTTAGCTGTGGTGTCGAAATTGTGATTAACTTCGTTGTCAACTTCCATTGGACTATCTATGTAATGTTTAACTCTGTGACCATTAACTTTAAATTCAATCCCATTTGAATTTATTAATTCTACTGTTCCGTATGGGAAAACTCTTTTGACTATAAATGGTCCAGACAATCTTGATTTCAATTTTCCAGGAAATAGCTTGAATCGTGAATTGAAAAGAAGAACTCTGTCTCCTTCTTTAAATTCTTTTGAACTTCTGATTCTTTTATCATGCCATTTCTTCGTTCTTTCCTGATAGATCAACGAATTTTCGTATGCTTCATGTCTTAATTCTTCTAATTCATTTAGTTGACTTAACCGTAGATGTCCAGCTTCATGTAAATCAAGATTACATGTCTTCAAAGCTCAAAATGCTTTGTGTTCAATTTCTATTGAAAGATGACATGCTTTTCCGTAGACGAGTCTGAAAGGTGTGGTTCCAATTGGAGTTTTGTAGGCTGTTCTAAAAGCCCAGAGTGCATCCTCCAATTTCATGGACCATTCCTTCGGATTTGATCCTACGGTTTTCTCTAGAATACGTTTTAAAGCTCGGTTGGTATTTTCAACTTGTCCACTTGTTTGTGGATGATATGCGGTGGAGATTTTATGAGTTACTCCATATCTTTTGAGAACTTTCTCAAGTTGATTATTACAAAAATGAGTACCCCGATCACTTATTAAAGCTTTCGGTGTTCCAAACCTTGCAAAAAGACATTTTAAAAAGTTGACTACAACTCGTGCATCGTTAGTCGGGAGAGCTTGTGCTTCCGCCCATTTAGATACATAATCAATGGCTACGAGAATATATAGATTATTATGAGATTTTGGAAATGGACCCATAAAGTCAATACCCTAAATGTCAAATACTTCACATACTTGAATGACATTTTGTGGCATTTCATCACGTTGACTTATTTTTCCGGTCCTTTGACAAGCATCACAGGATTTTCAAAGAAGGTGTGCGTCTTTGAAAATTGTAGGCCAATAGAATCCAGCATCGTAAACTTTTCTTGCTGTAAGTTGAGGCCCATAATGCCCTCCTGTTGGTCCTGTGTGACAATGGTTTAAGATTTTACTAGCTTCATCTTCGAATACACATTGGCGTATTATTCCATCGGGACAACTTTTAAACAGATGTGGATCTTCCCAAAAATAGTGTTTTATATCACTAAAGAATTTCTTTCGTTTTTGGTACGACAACCCTTTTTCAAGGAATCCACATACTAAGTAGTTTGCATAGTCTGCAAACCATGAAATTTCATTATAATCTATCTTCAATAGATATTCATCAGGAAAGTTGTCTTGTATGGCCAATTCATTTAGAACTTCTAATTCAGGATTTTCAAGACGAGAAAGATGATCAGCTGCGAGATTTTCTGCTCCCTTTTTATCTCGGATTTCAATATCAAACTCTTGTAAGAGTAAGATCCAACGGATTAATCGTGGTTTAGCATCATGTTTCGAAAATAGGTATCTAAGAGCAGAATGGTCGGTATAGACCACCGTTTTTGCTAGAACGAGATATGATCGAAATTTGTCAAAAGCAAAGACAATAGCAAGGAGTTCTTTTTCAGTAGTTGTGTAATTTGTTTGTGCTCCTTGTAACGTCTTACTAGCATAGTAAATAGGTTGAAATCGTTTGTCAATCCTTTGTCCTAAAACGGCTCCCATTGCAAAATCACTTGTATCGCACATTAGTTCAAACGGTAGATTCCAATTTGGAGTTATCATAATCGGCGCATTAGTGAGTTTCTCTTTAAGAATATTAAAAGATTTGATGCATTCATCTGAAAAGATGAATTGAGCATCCTTTTCTAGGAGTTTATTCATAGGAGTGGCAATTTTAGAAAAATCTTTTATGAAACATCGGTAAAAACCAGCATGCCCTAGAAAACTCCTAACTCCTCTAACATTGGTGGGATGTGGAAGTTTATCAATTACATCTACTTTAGCTCTATCCACTTCAATTCCTTCTTTTGAAATTTTATGTCCAAGAACGATGCCTTCTTTAACCATGAAATGGGATTTCTCCCAATTAAGTACTAGATTTGATTGTTCGCATCTAATAAGCATTCGTTCAAGATTAACTAGACATGTTTCAAATGTATCATCGAAGACTGAAAAGTCATCCATGAAAACTTCCATGCATTCTTCTATCATGTCGTGAAAAATCGCCATCATGCACCTTTGAAAGGTTGCAGGGGCGTTGCAAAGTCCAAATGGCATGCGTTTGTAAGCAAAAGTACCATAAGGGCATGTGAATGTGGTTTTCTCTTGGTCCTCGGGTGTTATTGGAATTTGAAAATATCCGGAAAAACCATCAAGAAAACAATAGTAACTATTTTCGGCTAATCTTTCCAACATTTGATCAATGAAAGGTAAGGGAAAGTGATCCTTTCGGGTGGCGTCATTTAATTTTCTATAATCTATACAAACACACCATCCTGTTACAGTCCTAGTAGGAATAAGCTCATCTTTCTCATTTGTAATGACAGTCATGCCACCCTTCTTAGGCACGCATTGAACTGGGCTTACCCATGGACTATCAGAAATTGGATAAATTAAACCTGCATCTAGCAGTTTAATAATTTCTTTCTTAACAACATCTTGCATATTAGGATTTAGTCTTCGTTGGCGTTGCACATACGTTTTATGACCTTCTTCCATAAGGATTTTATGTGTGCAATACGAAGGACTTATTCCTTTAATATCATGAATTTTCCATGCAATGGCTGGTTTATGAGCTTTTAGCACAGAAATGAGCTGAGATTTTTCATTTTCAGTAAGAGAAGACGATATTATTACAGGTAATTCAGATTCACCATGTAAATAAGCATATTCCAAATGGTTTGGAAGTGGCTTTAACTCTAATGTTGGTGGTTCTTCTATCGATGATTTATATCGATATCTGTCTTCTTCTTTTAGCATTTGAATTTCTTCTGTTGTTGGTTCATATCCATTAGCCATAAGTGTAGCTAACATTTCAGTTTCATCAATTGGTTCAGTTCCTTCTCCTAAAGAACATTCTCCTGTTCCTTGTAATTCTGGAAATTCTTTTAACAATTCTGCATGTGATTCTATAGTTTGAATATAATAACATGTATCATCTGCAGATTGCGGTTGTTGCATGGCTCTATCAACTGAAAAGGTAACACTCTCGTCCTCTATACTTAGGGTCAGTTTCTTACCGAACACGTCTATTATTGCTTTAGCCGTGTTTAAGAATGGTCTTCCTAATATGAGAGGAACTCGAGAATCTTCTTCCATGTCCAGAATAACAAAATCTACTGGAAATACTAAAGTACCAACTTTAACTAGCATGTTTTCCATTATCCCTCTAGGATATTTTATTGATCGATCGGCTAGTTGTATGCTTATTCTTGTTGGTTTCAATTCTCCAAGGTCTAGTTTAGTGTATAGTGAATACGGCATTAAATTTATACTAGCACCTAAGTCTGCCAATGCTTCTATTGAACTAAGACTACCCAGAAAACATGGAATTGTGAAACTTCCTGGATCAGATAATTTTTCTGGTATCTTATTCAACAGCACTGCAGAACAATTAGCATTCATAGTAACGGTCGAGAGTTCTTCCATTTTCTTTCTATTTGTGATTAGATCTTTCAGAAATTTAGCATATCTAGCCATTCCTGAAATCACATCAATGAAAGGAAGATTTACATTTATCTGTTTAAACATGTCCAAGAATTTGGATTGCTCAGCTTCAAGTCTCTCTTTTCTCATTTTACTCGGGTAAGGAAGTGGTGGTTGGTATGGTTTAACATAAGGTTTAGCCTTAACTGTGTTATCTTCATTAACCTTTCAACTACCGGTTCTTTTTCCTTATCTTGATCAGGTTGTGGTTCTTGTGGAGTAGGAATAGCTTCATCAGAAATTACAGGTATTTCAGGTGGTTTAAGTGTAATACCACTTCTTGTGGTAATAGCTTTAGTTGTTTCATTCCGGGGGTTAGCATTTGTATCACTAGGTAGACTTCCCGGTTTTCTTTCACCTATCAACCTTGCTAGGTTGCTTACTTCTTGTTCCAAATTTTGAATAGAAGCTTGTTGATTTCTAAATGCTTGAGCATTTTGTTCATTGGTTTGTTTCTGAGATGTGAAAAACTGTGTTTGAGATTCAACTAGCTTCGTCATCATATCTTCTAAATTTGGCTTTTTATCATCGGTTGGTGGTGGTTTGTTTTGAAAATTAGGTCTTTGCTGATTGTAAGTATTATTGGATACTTGTTGATTACTAGGACCTTGTTGGTTGTTGTATGGAACATTTCGGTTATAATTCTGGCTTTGATTGTAGATCGGTCTTGGCGGTTGATAATTATTCTGATAATTATTTCCCGGCCTTTGGTTTAGATATGAAACATTCTCTCTTTGTTCCATTGTTAGTTCAATACTGAGACAATCTTTTGTCAAATGTGGTCCTCCACACTGCTCACAACTAATTCGTATTGAGTGAATATCTTTAGTCATCTTTTCCATTCGTCTCTCGACAGCATCTATCTTTGCGGAAATGGAATCTAAGTCATGGCTAGAATCGGCTCTAGCTGCTTTAGATGATCTAACGATATCTTTTTCTTGGTGCCACTCATGTGAGTGGGAAGCAGTGTTATCAATAATTTTATAAGCATCAGTTTCTGTTTTCTTCATAATAGAACCACCAGCTGCTATATCTATGTCTTTTCTTGTAGTGATGTCGCATCCTTGGTAGAATATTTGTACTATTTGACAGGTGTCTAAACCATGTTGTGGACATCCTCTCAATAACTTTCCAAATCTGGTCCACGCCTCATATAGAGTTTCATTTGGCTTCTGTGTGAACGTAACAATTTCTCCTTGAAGTCTTACGGCTTTAGATGCCGGAAAGAATTGTTTAAGAAAATTTTCAACTAAAACGTCCCATGTATCAATCGCCCCTTCAGGTAACGATTCCAACCAATCTTTGGCTTCTCCCTTTAAAGTCCAGGGAAATAACATGAGATATATCTGTTCATCCTCCACTTCTCTTATTTTAAATAGAGTGCATATCCTATTAAAGGTACGAATATGTTCATTTGGATCTTCCTTCGGCGCACCACTAAATTGGCATTGATTTGTTACCATGTGTAGGATTTGTCCTTTGATTTCATAATCTGGCGCATTAATGTCAGGTTGAGTAATTGCGTGACCTTGGCCAGTGCGTTTAGCTCGCATTCGGTCTTCCATACTTAAAGGTTCCAGATTTTCCATGATTGAATTTGTTAAATCTGAATCATTAAAGGATTCTGATTTAATGGTTGGTTCCTCAACAATCTCTGTTTGAATGATTGGTGGTTCCGGAGGAAAGATTAGTGGTTCAGGATCTACGAATTGTCCCTGAATATTCTTCGGATTCTCAATTGTGAGGTCGGGTTCAAAAAATGGATTATCGAAAATTTGAATTGGAGTAATTGGTCGACTGGATGACGATTCTAAAGAAAAATCAACGGTGACAACATTTGCTAGATGTCTTGATCGAGTTACAGGTGGTGAACGTACAAAAGGTGGTGAACGTTTTGCTCGGTGCATTCACTGAATATCCTATTAGTTATGAAAAAGGAAGAAAAATTATATAAGTTATCAAATTAATAGACTTTTCTGATTTTGCCACGTTTCGAATAGCCAAAAGATGCAGCAGAGGGGCAGGATTCATTTGGTCTCAATATAATTGAGTACTTTTGGCTCCAATAACCCGGTCCACGTACAAATCTATTACTACGAACCGGAAAATTTTGATGTCTATCAATTTAACCGCTTAAAATAAATTTTCGTAATTTAAAGAAATTTAGAGAAGAAGTAGAAAATAAAATCTAAGTCCTAAAACTAGAATAGCGAGAAATAAGAAAGAAAAAGAGCGCGTCGTAAAACGTCGAAAAATAAAAGATTGAAAAATAATAGGCGTCTAAAAATAAAAATAAGAAAGTAGCGCTTCGAAACTTAAAAAGGAACTAAAAACTAAAAATTAAAAGTTGAGTCTAAAAATATTAAAGCTTAAAAGAAATACTATATCCCAAAAGACAATAACATAAAAAGGTACTAAAATTTAAAAAGGCGTCGCAAAATTCTAAAGCACCTAAATCTTAGTCTAAAGAAAAAGCACTTAAGGGATTTTACGGCAAAGCCTAAAAATCTAGAAATAAAAATAACTATGGCAAAAACTATAACTTAAAACTAAATACGAGCAAAAAATACAAATATTACGCTAAAACAATTAAAAAGGGTACAAATATAAAAATATACTTAAAGTTGCAAAAAGTACAATTTTTATAAAAATATTATTTTATATTATTTATTTTATAAAACTATTAATTTTATAATTTAATTAAACTAATTATAACTTAATAAAACAAATTAATAACTAAAATTAATTAATATTAAACCTAATTAGGGTTTTAGTTAAATAATAATAATAATTATTACCCGTAATTAATGCAGTACGAGAATCAATTAGGGCGTGTCAGACAGGGCCATGCGATCGCATGGTCCTCACGTTGAAATTCCATGCGATCGCATGGTGTATGGTTTTGGGCCAGGTTACGGGCTGTAACAGTACTAGGCCTCGAGTATTTTTTTTTCTTTTCTGTTATATATATATATATATATATATATATATATATATATATATATATATATATATATATATATATATATATATATATATATATATATATATATATATATATATATATATAATATATTTATATAAATTAAATAAAACTTATATTTTTACAAAATAAAGATAAAGAAACTTTATAGAACTTATATATTTAACAAACTCTTAAAAATATTTATATTTTTGTTTTTCTTTTTATATTTTCGGTTTTTTAAAAATTTAAAACGTATTTTTACAAAAGGAAACTAAAAATTAATAAAAATCTTTTTTTTATAGCGTTGCTCTTCCGGCGTTTAAGCAGAAATGAGTCCCCGGCAGCGGCGCCAAAAATACTTGATGTTATGCGAGGTGTATATGAAATAGCTTATATTTTACTAGGAAAAACTATTAAATACGATACAATTTTACACAAGTTATTTATTTATTTATAGAATGGATATACCTAAACCTTGCTACAACACTTATAGGCAGTGTACATAATCGTACAGTAGTGTAGTTTTTAGTAAGTCCGGTTCGTTCCACAGGGATACACTTAAACAAGCTTAACGCTATATTAGTTTTAATTTATAAAAATACAAATATATATAAGTAATATTATTATTATAAAAAGGGGGGTTTTTACCGTTTAATGACCGGTTTGTCGATTTTAAAACTTTTAGTCGCAGTTAAAACCTAATGTAAAATATTAAATAAATAAAAGACTTAATTTAAAGCGTAAAGTAAATAACGATAATGAAATTGCGATAAATAAAAGTGCGATAAAATAAACTTGCGATAATTAAAAAGTACGATAATTAAAAGTGCAATTAAATACAATGACAATAAATAAAAGTGCGATAATTAAAAGTGCAATTAAATATGAAAATAAAGGAATTATGCTTATTTAAACTTCCGTAATCATGATGTTTGACGTGTTGTTTTTAGTTTATTCCCATGGGTTAATTATTCGATATGTCCATACGGATTTGTCCATAATAGTCCATCAGGCATAAATATAAAGTGCGAAAGTCTTCGTCAAATTATTCTTATTCCTGAAGTCAAATATTCCAACTAATTGGGGATTCGAATTGTAACAAGGTCTTAATACTTTGTTTAATGAATACACCAGGTTATCGACTGCGTGTAAACCAAGGTTTTACTACTTTGTTAACAATTACACCAATTACCCTTGAATGTAATCCACCCCTGTTTCAACAAGTCTATTAACTATTAATCCAGTTCCGTGTTCAGTAAAATGAACAATTATTGGTATTTATAGATATCCCGCCCACCGTACCTAGTCAAGCGTATGTGGTTATATATAAATACGTCAAATTATAAGTCTATATATTAAATTAACGAGGTATCGTTTAGTTAATATAAAAACCCATTAATAGCCCATAGTCTAATTTCCACAAGTGTCGTTCTTTTGTCCAAACCCCAATTATGGTACAAAGCCCAATTACCCAATTTTAATATTTTTAGCCCAACATCATGATTACTTCGGTATTAAATAAGCATAATAATAACTTAGCTACGAGACATTAAATTAAAAAGGTTGAACATAACTTACAATGATTAAAAATAGCGTAGCGTTACACGGACAGAATTTCGACTTACACCCTTACAACATTCGCTAACATACCCTTATTATTAGAAATTAAAATTAAAATTAAAATTAAAATATAATATATATATATATATATATATATATATATATATATATATATATATATATATATATATATATATATATATATATATATATCGTATGATAGAGAGAAAGAAAAAGATGTGTGATGATCAACCAAAAACGCAAAATTTATAGGCATGTCAGCTGCTACAGGGGCTCATGCGATCGCATGAGCTTTATTCCTCTAGGCCATGCGATCGCATGGCCAGCTGGGGAGGCTCACATGTCTTTGTTTTTTAGTTTGCCGACGGTTTTTATAATATAATATAATATATATATTAATTTTAAGAATTAATTATATATTCTATTATATTCATGTGCATAGTTGACTTGTAATTTTTAGTCCGTTGCGTCGAGCGTTGAGAGTTGACTCTGGTCCCGGTTCTGGATTTTCGAACGTCCTTGCGTATAAATTAATATCTTGTACTTTGCGTTTTGCTTCTTGTACTCTTGTAATTTTGAGACGTTTCTTATAACTAATTGGAACCACTTTGATTGTATTTTGTACTTTTGAGCTTTTTGATCTTTTACGTCTTTAATTCGTCGAATCTGTCTTTTGTCTTCACCTTTTATTATTTAAACGAATATCACTTGTAAATAGAACAATTGCAACTAAAAGCTTGTCTTTCTTGAGAGATAATTCTATGTAATATATGTTCGTTTTTAGCATTATCACTTTTGCATCCAATTCAATTGTATTTTCCTTTGAGCATGAAGTAACAGCCATTTCGTTGCAGCAGTAGCGAGAAATTTGACAGGATAAGTAATTTTTCGTTTATATTTGTCAACATTATTACAGATAGGTCTAGCACCTTTGGGAATATTATTTATATAGTTATTCATTTAAACTGTCCCACACAGAAAGCCATTCAGGCTACTATTTATTTTGGTCGTACTCTTCCAGAATAGTTTTCGTACTCTCTTTATCATACCGTCAATACAAATTATATTTCAAGGGTATTTTAGTAGTCATTTACCTTTAAAAATCTATAAATCCTGAATATATATGGGGTCCTATACTTAAATTTAGTGGTGTTCTATACAAATCGGAGAGTAGATTATAAAAAAAAAAAATTACACATGTGGGGTCATAGGACCCCATAGCTATACACTTGGGCTCGCCACTGATAGGGCCATGTTTATGTCCAATGTATATATAACTTTTACCGAACTAATTTGATCGCAACCCACAAACTTGCATCCAACTAACTTAGTTCTCTACCAAAGGGTGTTTGGCCTAGCAATATCAAAATAACTTATTAACTTTGAGGTTGTGAGTTCGAGATTCTCGTGAATAAAAAGGGTATGTGTGTTTTTCTTGTTCATAACTAACTTGCTTCTTTTCACATGGTGTCATGTTTGAGCTTTTGTCCTTAGTTTGTCTTATAAGTATAACCGATAATTATCCTGATTTCTAACCGCGTCCGGGAGTTGTATATACGTTTTGATTTTCGACGACGTGCAAGCGTCAAAACGGACCATTTTACACTTGATAACCTACCTTATATTTGAGTCCTAAAAATTTCAACGACGCATTAAGCCTCCCAAACAATGACATAAAAGTTTACTTTAATACCTATAACTTTGGTCATTCTACGATTTCTCAACCCTATAACTTGTGTTGATGATAAAGTAGCTCAATTTTGTCACCTAAAGCACAATGCAAAGAAAATATATAAAGTTATTGGGTTTATCACCAAAATGCCCAAACCATTTCAATCTCTTGCCCTAAACCTTAAACCCTAAACTCTAAATCGGGTTAAATTTTACTTCACAAAACATGAAAAAAAAAGTTCGTATTCTTCACGAACAATATTATCTTGAATGTTATTTTTGTCGATCATTTTCCCGCCTAAATAATAACATTCATCACGAAGTGTCTCTTCTAAATGTTCATATTTTCGTGTGATCTTGATGCCGGAAAAAAAAATTACAAAAAAAACGAAGAAAAAAAAATTTGCTTCCTCCGCTTCCCCCCGCTTGGTTACTTCCCCATTGATCCTGCCCCTATATATATATATATATATATATATATATATATATATATATATATATATATATATATATATATATATATATATATATATATATATATATTGACAAACTGCCCTCGCAATGCGGAAGACACCTTGGTACATGCAGGCGCAAGGCGCAAGTGACCTTGCATCCTTGCGTTCTTGCGTCCTTACGTCCTTATCTCATCAGGATAGGGTTTTCAGGATAAGATTTCATTAGATTTTCTAGATTTTTATGGATAAATTTTTGATCCTATATATATAATGACCCCGGAACTTTTAAATCATAGTCTCATAACAACTCATTCCAAATTAATTTCAGAGATTATTGGCAGCTTAAGGTACACTTTTAAGCATTTTTGCACTAATTTTAGTATTTATGAATTGTGTTAATGAAGATAAATTTGTTGTTCATATATGTTGTGGGGGTTCTTTTGAGTATATTAACAACATACCCACGTATTTGCCCCTAGATTGTTTTAGAATTCAGTTAAAACTCCCAATTGCGCCCGTAAAACCAATGAATCGAAAAATATTATTAAAAAATGTTCTCAAAAAGATTGAAATGCCACTCAATACAACTGTTTCAATGAGATACATTTTTAATAACCATGTTTTTAATATTACGGATGATTATGAAGAGTTTTTACAATACGCAATCGCAAATGCTCCTATTGATATTTATATTGTTGAGAGAGTACGAATGCATCAACCACAACGCAAAATCAACCTTGCGTCCTTTTAAGTGCGATACGCAAAGACGCAAATTTGACCTTGCGCTTGGATAGTTAAAATTATTTGACGAGCTAATAATGTTTGTTTCACCCCAACATATACACACAAAATAGAAGCTTCACCCTTGATTATCATTAGTAAACACATGTACTTCACTAAACACAAACAAAATTCATAGAGACATTTCATCGAGCAGTTGGTGTGCACACTTGTAAAATTCTCATCAAACACAAGAACTACATATAAAACAAACATATACAGCGAACTAATAACTAACCTGGTTACTTTAAAGGTTGATTACTTGATTTATTTTGAACGAAAATCCTTCTTATTTTGCGTGACAGATGGTGGAGTTGCGAAGGGAAGAGAAGGTGGTGATGGAGGGATACGTACGTCTCTGGTGGTGATAATACAGTTTGGTGGTAGTGGAGGTGGTGATGGAGGACAATCTGGTAGTAGTGAAGGTGGTGATGAAGATAAATTTGCGTTTGAGCTTGCGTTTTTGCGGATCGGCTTGTGTGTGTTTTTGCGTGTTTGCGTTTTCGTGTTACTTGTGTGGAGTTCCAGGTAACAATTGTCATTTAACTCTAAATTTTAAAGCTGAGGGCGCAAAGACGCAAGGACGTTTGCGTCTTGCGAGGGTAATTTGTCAAAAAAAAAAAAAAATTTGGGCTCCAGTGCAAGTGATTGAATTAGTTTGGTTATTTGGTGATAAACCCAAAATTATTCGGAGCAACATAACTTGTGGTGGACACGTAAATGAATATGATTGTGGTCTTTTATTTATATCTACATGGATCATCACCATATTGAATATCAGGAAAAAGATATACTCCGTATATCGTATGTTGAATATCAAGAAGTTATATATCTACAATATCTAGAAGAACTGAAGAAGTTATATATCTGTATGTTGAATATATTGTATAGTCACCATGATAAATTATTGTAGGGTATGAGACTCCGTAAAAAAAAAATTAAAAAAAAAATTAAAAAAAAAAAAAAAGTTTCTGGTCTTCTTGCTACTTTTTGTTGGCATTTGGATTTTATAGGTTTGAAAAACAATTTTCAATGCAATTATCACATACAACATACATAATATATAATAGATTGAATCAACGCGGAAGCGTTAAACATTAATTAAATAATAACTAAAGATGGATTCATAAACTTTATAAATAAATCAGATGAAATATATAAAATAGTTTGATGCTAATTTCAATCCCCAAAATTAGAACTCACGGTGTCCGTTGTCCTCCCTCGCCGTCCCCCCTAAATCGACGGTGGGATCGACAGTCGGTCGACCCTGGCACGGCGTCAATCTCACCGTCGGTGCTCAAGGTCGCGATAAATACGGTGTAAAATATAGTTGTTGGAGTTGTGGAGTTTGAAAATATAGCCATTAAACGGCTAGTTTATTTTATTTTATTTTTCTTATAAATACTATACCAATACCAATACTAATTTATCTCATTTTACTCGCACAACTATATCTTTTTTATCACTTTCTCTCTACAATATTTAAATTATCATTTTAATATTCATTTTTATATTATTAATCACAAAATGTCGACTTATGAATTTTATGAGACCACTTATTACTTATTACGTTATCTAGTTTATTTTATGAATGTTTTGAATAAATGTAATCTAGTTTATTTTATGAAGTTTAATAAATATAATGTTGGTGATTTTAGCATGATTCAACGTCATTTTAGTTGATTGGATTGCTAAATTGAAAGTGCTCGAACCATTGAAACGCTACACGAATTTGAGGAGTGTGGAGTACACGTTCATAAAGTGTAAAATGGTTTGAGGTTATGTTAGTGAGCTTGGAAATAATGTTTAGAACATTAGAAATGCGAAACGCGACTTAAAAGGCTAAACACGCTTGAAAATAAGGTTAAAATTAATTTTTTGGTGTGCAGTAGCTTTAAGCTGCGGCGCGGCTTAAAGGTTGAAATTGTGGCCGCGGCGCAGCTCCTGGGCCCGGGGCGCGGCTTAAAGTGTGATTTTGAGGTCGAGAGTTTTGGCATGTTTGGAAGTGTGGTGCTTTGTTAGCCCGCAGCGCGGCTTAACACTGAAATCACTGAAAATGTGCCTTTTCAACCCAAAAGGCACATTTGAACCCCAAACATTTTGGGATTGTTCCAGGGAATTCAACTACGGTTTTTTCATGTTTTTAGATCATTTTAAATCTAAATACATGAATATTAAACTTCCAAGTCACTAGTGGGTATGAATCAAAGGTTGTGACTTTTTATGAAACCTTTTGACCCATTATAAATACATTCTTCATGTATTGAGAAAAGGATTTTACCTTTACGCACACTTTCAACACAAACAAATAGAACTATATCCTCTGCAATTCTGGAGTTGATTTCTTTTAGCCAAGAGATCAATTCATCTTTGTCTTATCCCAATCGAAACTTCGTGCAACCCGTGACTAAGTGGGTCGAAATATTCGATTAGGAAAGTGTTCACACGATTCAAAGATCAATCCGGAGTAATTACCGTTTCAGACACGAAAACAATACTAACACCCCGATATATAACATGAATGTAGTTTATTTTATGAATTTCAATTTAGTATTTTGTTTTTATTATATGAAATTAATTTAAATAAAATATTAAAACGCAATTCAAAAAATAAAAAATGGACACCTCCACCCATGTCACTGTCAGTCAATTTCGGCTTCCATTTTTGACACTGAAAAATGAACACTGAAATGGACTACGGACACCTTGTGATCTTAATAAATTAAATAATCAACAATGAAAACAAAACAACTGCAGTTTTGTTTTGTTCTGTTCGTAAGATACCAATCACATCAAAATATTTGATGTTAATTTTAATCCCCAAAATTAATAAATAATCAACAATTAAAACAAAAACAACTGTGGTTTTGATTCGTTCGTACGATACCAAAATCACATCAAAACAACTACATATATACGTCTTTGATGTCAACAAGTGACCAAAAAAAATACAATCGTTTAAAAGTTTTAATGGTTATGGCTGAGATATTTTTTGTTGAAATCTTTTCTTTTGTTTCGTAAACCACATAGAAGAGAAAACTATAACCGAAATCTTTTTTATCTTACATTAACTTGGAACCTTTTTTCACGCAAGAATTCGTCGTCCGAGAATTGTATTTTGGTTGGTGATCTTTTGTGGTAATTTAAATTATTAGCTAGATCTTTGAAAAAATATCATGGTTGGTCCACAAATTTTGTACCATAAATCAAGATAGGACTTAAAGTTTAAATTCATTACGTTTGGTCCCAAGTTTTTCATTTAACTCACGTTTGGTCCCAGAACTTAACAACGCGACTGTCTCCTTGTTAACCTTAGGCACGTGATAGGCAAACTTAGGTGTAACACCGGCAAATTTTTTTTTTTTTAAACACAGCGGAAGACTTTATTAACAAACACACTATTAGTCATGTCATTACATTAATCTGAGTAATTAAGTTTAAGTTTACACCACAGTGTTACGTTATCACAAAACATTATTTATACAAAAGTTCACATCAGAGTTGGGTTGTCAAACATGTCATCTGCATCAATACCCATCCCGACTAGCAGTACCTAAACCTGCAAAAGGGGGAAACATGTGGGGGATTAGCGCACCGCTAAGTGAATGAAATCTATCTAACAGATATAGCTTAAATCACACACAAGCTATATACTAACAACAACACATGCTAACTACCAACTAGCATACAATAAGACAATACGAGGATCGACGGCTTGTACGAGCACGCGACTCCAAGCTGATCGGACTTGAGTCTACCGATAGTCCCTGCTACTCAATTCACAGTATAGTTATCCAGATGCAGGGGATGCATCGTTCACACTATACTCTACAATCAGTAGCCTATGGACCCAACCTCCCCTAGGCACGGTTGACCTCATACGGACTCTAACCTCTCCTAGGCACGGTTTCGAGTCCCCAGTCTCCCTAGGCCCGACTGGTGTCATTCACACAGTGTACACATAAATCACATACCACATCAGGCATACTATATCATTCTAACATGGCAATTTCTACACTATGCATGGTAAAAGAGTCAATCACAGTAGCATGATATGCTACTTAAACTCTATCCGGAGATAGTCCCACTCACCGATTACCAGCTACAGCTCAGTTATCTTACTTCTGAGCTTCTTCCTTGTTCTTATCACCTGAGAACAACACAACGAAGTCAATATACATATCTCAATCAATAGTATAATCAAATCATACTATAAACTAGGTCATAACACCATATATTCATAATTTTATGAGTCTACATCATGACTCCATTCAATAATGGCATACAGGTGCGTGCAAAACACGACATACACACTAAAACTCCTTTTTCGACCCAAAAATAGTTTAATCTATGTTCTTAAAAGTTCACCATTGAAAAGTATTCTTTATTACGATTCTAACGATAGTTTATTCATCAAAAACGGAGTTACGTTTTGAAAGTTACGCCCGTTTCAATTTCATAAAAGGTACTGTAGCAAATAGTGATTTCCGAACACTGTAGCAACTCGGTACTGTAGCAACACGGTACTGTAGCAACTCGGGGGTACTGTAGCAAATAGTGGTACTGTAGCAATCCCGAACACTGTAGCAAATAGTGACACTGTAGCAAATAGTGACACTGTAGCAAATAGTGACACTGCAGCAGTTCGGGTACTGTAGCAAAATACTGTAGCAAAAATACTGTAGCAAACACTGTAGCAACTGGTTCGAACACTTACGCTGATTTCGAACATTTTTCGCCCAAAACTCGATTTTTGAGCGATTTTGATCAAATTTTAAGCACATGGAAGCTACTAAACATATATACAACCTATTTCTAACATCAATTAAGCATATCTAACATATTTCATGAAGATTCAAGCTCAAAACCACACTTTTATTCAAGAACACAAAAACCGAATTAATCAAGAATCAAAGCAAGGATTCAAGTAAACAAACCTGATTAGATGATCACAAGGATACAAGAAATTAGTCACTTAAGCTACTTGATCTAATTTCTTACTTGGATTTGATTAGGGTTTTGAGATGGTGTATGTTTAGGTACGAGCTAGTTTTTAGAAGGTTCAAGAAATGGGTAGAAAAGAGCAGATAATACACACTTATGGGTTATTAAAACCCATACCCCACAACACACGGGTATTTACCAGTTATCTAATATCTTTCGTACTTCGTTAGGAGGCCCTAACGGAGTCCAAATTAAACAAACCAACCTGTTCTGGGACCCTTGTCACAAACTGGTCTTAACCCCATATTCAATTAATAATAAACATATTAATAAAATAAAAGCATAATTTAAACACAATTATAAACCTAAGGGCAATTAAGTAATCTTACTTCTAACCCCGGTTTCAGTCTGTTACAAATCCACCTCCCTTAAAGAGATTTCGTCCTCGGAATCTGGTCTTGCTCAAACAGATGAGGGTAACGAGTCTTCATCAACTCTTCTGTCTCCCACGTCAAGTTAGACCCTAAGTTGTGTTTCCATTCTACTAAAACCGTCGGGATCTTTTTCTTTCTTAACTCAGTAACCTTTCTGTCGACCACTCGAATAGGTTCCTCAACCAACTTGTTACTCAAATCAACTTTCAAATCTACCAGCGGTACGATTTGTGTCTCGTCATTGACTTTACACTTACGCAAATAACACACATTGAATGTATTATGAATACCGGCTAATTCTGGCGGAAGATCTAACACCACAGTCTGATCATTCAACACTTCACTGATCGGAAACGGACCAATAAATCTCGGTGCTAACTTACCACGTTTACCGAATCTGATAACCCCTTTCCACGGTGAAACTTTCAGATACACTCGTTCACCCACATTAAAGGTTACCGGACATCTACGCGGATCAGCATACATTTTCTGCCTATCTCTAGCGGCTTTCAACTTTTCTCTCGCAATTGCAACTTTTTCGGCTGTCATTTGAACAATTTCGGGACCTGCAAACTGTTTCTCCCCGGCTTCTAACCAACAATTCGGAGTTCTGCAACGACGACCGTATAACATTTCATAGGGCGGCATCCCTATACTCGAATGATATGAATTATTATACGCGAATTCGACCAACGGCAAATGTGTATCCCACGAACCACCGTATTCTAACACACAAGCCCTTAACATATCCTCCAAAGTCTGTATCGTTCTTTCACTCTGTCCGTCTGTCTGAGGATGATAAGCTGTACTTAAATTCACACGTGTACCCAGATTCTGTTGAAGACTATTCCAAAATTTTGACACAAATCTGGAATCTCTATCTGAAACGATCGATAACGGCACACCATGACGACTAACTATTTCTTTCACATACAAATCGGCTAACTCACTTAACGAAGCTGTTTCACGAGTAGCAAGAAAATGAGCAATTTTAGTTAGACGATCCACTATTACCCAAATCATATCATGTCTTTTCTGAGTTCGAGGTAATTTGGTCACAAAATCCATCGTTATATGTTCCCATTTCCACTCTGGAATCTGTAACTGACGTAACGAACCATAAGGTTTCTGATGTTCTGCCTTCACTTGAGCACATATATGACACTTTTCGACATAACGGGCGATATCTGATTTCATTGTTGGCCACCAATACATTGTTTTCAAATCATGATACATCTTATTACTACCCGGATGTACTGTTAATCTGGATTTGTGAGCTTCCGTCATGATTAAATCCCTCAAATCTCCAAGCTTAGGCACCCAAACACGATTGTTTAAGGTCTTTAGTCCACGTGAGTCATCAATTAAGTCCACTTTTCGTTTGGTCATTTGTTCAGATTTAATATGTTCGTCCTCTAAAGCACAGGCCTGAATGGTTTTTAAGCTGTTAATCAAATCTGAAGTTATATTCAAACGAAGAAATTTCACATTTTCACTTGACTTTTTACGACTTAGCGCATCTGCAACCACATTTGCCTTACCCGGATGGTATTTAATTTCACAATCATAATCTTTGATCAACTCTTGCCATCGTCTCTGACGCATATTCAATTCTTTCTGTGAGAAGATATACTGCAAACTCTTGTGATCTGTACATATAACACAATGGGTTCCATACAAATAGTGTCTCCACAGTTTCAAAGCAAACACTACCGCAGCCATTTCAAGATCATGCACTGGATAATTCTTCTCATGAACTTTCAACTGTCGTGAGGCATAAGCGATTACTTTATCTCTTTGCATTAATACACAACCCAATCCAGCGTATGACGCATCACAGTATACTACGAAGTCGTCTGAACCTTCTGGTAAAGCTAACACTGGTGCCTGACACAGTAGCTGTTTCAAAGTCTGAAAAGCCTTTTCCTGTTCATCAGTCCATCGAAAGGCTACATCTTTACGAGTCAACTTAGTCAACGGACCCGCTATTTTCGAGAAATCCTTGATAAATCTGCGATAATAACCGGCTAATCCCAGAAAACTCTTAATCTCAGTCGGAGTCTTCGGAGAATTCCAATTCATTACTGCTTCTATCTTTGTCGGATCAACTTTTATACCCTCGGCACAAATCACATGACCCAAAAACTGCACTTCACGTAACCAAAATTCACACTTTGAAAATTTTGCAAATAATTGTTCACGTTTCAACATGTTCAAAACCTGTCTCAGATGTTCAGCATGTTCACTTTCGGTCTTTGAATACACTAGTATATCGTCTATAAACACAATCACAAACTTATCTAAGAACGGACGACACACTCTATTCATTATATCCATGAAGATTGCTGGCGCATTCGTCAACCCAAACGGCATGACAAGAAATTCATAATGACCATACCTTGTTCTGAACGCTGTTTTCGGTATATCTGATTCAGCAACACGAACCTGATGATATCCGGATCGTAAGTCTATCTTAGAAAAGAATGAAGCACCCTGTAACTGATCGAACAAATCATCTATTCGAGGTAATGGATACTTATTCTTCACTGTTCTTTTGTTCAATTCACGATAATCAATACACATACGCATTGACCCATCTTTCTTTTTAACAAACAATACCGGAGCACCCCACGGTGAAGAACTCGGTCGGATAAACCCACGATCTAATAGTTCTTGAATCTGTGACATCATTTCACGGATTTCAGACGGCGCTAATCGGTATGGAGCTTTTGCAACTGGAGTTGTTCCAGGAACCAATTCAATCTTATATTCAACTTCCCTTACCGGCGGCAGACCTGGTAACTCATCTGGTAACACTTGGGGAAATTCTGATACTATCGGAATATCGGCCACTGTTTTCTTTTCTTTCTTTGCATCAATCACATATGCAAGAAATGATTCACAACCCTTTGCCATCGACTTTTTCGCTTTCATCGTGGTTATCAACAGAAAATTATACCCTCCCCGCCCCCCTCGGGCCACCACACGGGTTCCATCGGTCGAACGAAAGGTAATCATTTTCCTATCACACTTAATATTAGCCCTAAGCGAGCTCAACCAATCCATTCCTAGTACTACATCAAAGCTAGGAATAGGTAACACTAAACAAGTCACCGGGAAAGACTTCCCTTCGATCTCTATACAAACCCCAGTCACATAGGTTGTGACGGGTGTGGTCTTACCATCAGCTACTTCTACACTAACCGGCTTGGGTAACATAGTAACTGGTAAATTCAACTTAGCACAGAAATCTAGGGACATAAAACACTTATTGGCACCACAATCAAACAATACGCGAGCAGGTATTGAGTTGATTAGAAACATACCGGTGATTACTTCGTCAGTTGCCACAGCATTTTCCACCGACATCTGAAAAGCTCTAGCCTCTGCTGTTGGAGGGTTCTTCCTCTTCTGCCCACTTGAGGCAGTTGACCCTCCAGCTGATGCTGAACGCGCCCCAGACCCTGCCCCGGAACTACCACTCTTCGACGGACAACTAACTGCACGATGCCCTGGTTTGTGACAAGTCCAACACACACTATTCGGATACGGACATGCTGAAGACTCATGTCCAACAACACCACAATTTAAGCATCTTCTTGTAGCCTCAGAACATTGACCACTGTGAGAAGATCGACACGTGTGACACCAATTCCTATTACCTGCTCCAGATACAAAACTACTCTGACCACTTTTACCCTTCAATTTAAACCCACTAGACTTCTTGGGTTTAGATCCTGATTGACCAGATACTTGCCCACCTCGTTGTAGCACATTACAAAACATTCTGTTTCTGGCGGCCTGAACATCACTTTCTACCATCTTAGCCATCACAACAGCTTGAGACAACGATGTAGCTGTTCTAACAAAAGTTCGGTACTCTGGCAAAATGATATTAACAAAATGCTGGATACGAGATGCTTCGTCTGGCACCCATTGTTGTACAAACCTCAGTTTATCCATATACTTCTCTACCACCTCATCGATCGTCATATGAGGTGTCATCTTCATTTCAAGAAACTCAGTCTTGATTCGATTCATATCAAACGGATTACAATACTGTTCACACACCTTTCCATAAAACTGCTCCCACGTGATCATACTCACTTGCTCCTTTGGTATACTGGAAATCACAGAATCCCACCAAATCATAGCCCTACCTTTCAACATTCGACTAGCATATGTTACTTTCAGCTCAGGTTCACACTGACACGCTTCAAATACCCTTTCAATTTCTCGCAACCAATTGAGAGTTACTGTTGGATCAGTACTTCCAGAAAACTCAGAGGGTTTGCAATCACGGAAGTTCTTATAAGTACATCTTTTGGGTGGTTGCAAGTAAGGTTGATGGAACATTTGCATTTGGTATGGATTCATCATCATGGGATTTTGGTAAGTAAAGGTGTTTTGTGGTGGCATATAATATTGGTTAGGTATTTGATTCTGAAACTGGTTCTGGGGCACATTAGGTATCGTTTGGGATTGCGCGGTTGGGAATCCAGGTGGTGTATCATCATTTCCAGAATGCCTCGCCAATTCAAGCTCATTAATTTTGTCCTCGGCCTCTTTTAGCTTGCTTTCTAACTGAAGGATGTAACTACTCTGATCATCATCTGACTCAACACCCTCTTCTGGTGCTCTAAATGTTCCGGGGTTGGATGGGCCAGTTGCGTTTCTATCAGCCATACCTGTGCTACAAAATAGCTCACACAAAAGCTTAGTGGATAACAGTTAGTTCAATCACAACTAACACACGTATATCCTATTTTCACTTAGCCCCCCACTCCCACAGACATGTTTGACTTGCCTCAGGGTTTGGGAACAAAATACGCGCACGTATTTGCTGCCAAACCATGCTCTGATACCAACTTGTAACACCGGCAAATTTTTTTTTTTTAAACACAGCGGAAGACTTTATTAACAAACACACTATTAGTCATGTCATTACATTAATCTGAGTAATTAAGTTTAAGTTTACACCACAGTGTTACGTTATCACAAAACATTATTTATACAAAAGTTCACATCAGAGTTGGGTTGTCAAACATGTCATCTGCATCAATACCCATCCCGACTAGCAGTACCTAAACCTGCAAAAGGGGGAAACATGTGGGGGATTAGCGCACCGCTAAGTGAATGAAATCTATCTAACAGATATAGCTTAAATCACACACAAGCTATATACTAACAACAACACATGCTAACTACCAACTAGCATACAATAAGACAATACGAGGATCGACGGCTTGTACGAGCACACGACTCCAAGCTGATCGGACTTGAGTCTACCGATAGTCCCTGCTACTCAATTCACAGTATAGTTATCCAGATGCAGGGGATGCATCGTTCACACTATACTCTACAATCAGTAGCCTATGGACCCAACCTCCCCTAGGCACGGTTGACCTCATACGGACTCTAACCTCTCCTAGGCACGGTTTCGAGTCCCCAGTCTCCCTAGGCCCGACTGGTGTCATTCACACAGTGTACACATAAATCACATACCACATCAGGCATACTATATCATTCTAACATGGCAATTTCTACACTATGCATGGTAAAAGAGTCAATCACAGTAGCATGATATGCTACTTAAACTCTATCCGGAGATAGTCCCACTCACCGATTACCAGCTACAGCTCAGTTATCTTACTTCTGAGCTTCTTCCTTGTTCTTATCACCTGAGAACAACACAACGAAGTCAATATACATATCTCAATCAATAGTATAATCAAATCATACTATAAACTAGGTCATAACACCATATATTCATAATTTTATGAGTCTACATCATGACTCCATTCAATAATGGCATACAGGTGCGTGCAAAACACGACATACACACTAAAACTCCTTTTTCGACCCAAAAATAGTTTAATCTATGTTCTTAAAAGTTCACCATTGAAAAGTATTCTTTATTACGATTCTAACGATAGTTTATTCATCAAAAACGGAGTTACGTTTTGAAAGTTACGCCCGGTTCAATTTCATAAAAGGTACTGTAGCAAATAGTGATTTCCGAACACTGTAGCAACTCGGTACTGTAGCAACACGGTACTGTAGCACTCGGGGGTACTGTAGCAAATAGTGGTACTGTAGCAATCCCGAACACTGTAGCAAATAGTGACACTGTAGCAAATAGTGACACTGTAGCAGTTCGGGTACTGTAGCAAAATACTGTAGCAAAAATACTGTAGCAAACACTGTAGCAACTGGTTCGAACACTTACGCTGATTTCGAACATTTTTCGCCCAAAACTCGATTTTTGAGCGATTTTGATCAAATTTTAAGCACATGGAAGCTACTAAACATATATACAACCTATTTCTAACATCAATTAAGCATATCTAACATATTTCATGAAGATTCAAGCTCAAAACCACACTTTTATTCAAGAACACAAAAACCGAATTAATCAAGAATCAAAGCAAGGATTCAAGTAAACAAACCTGATTAGATGATCACAAGGATACAAGAAATTAGTCACTTAAGCTACTTGATCTAATTTCTTACTTGGATTTGATTAGGGTTTTGAGATGGTGTATGTTTAGGTACGAGCTAGTTTTTAGAAGGTTCAAGAAATGGGTAGAAAAGAGCAGATAATACACACTTATGGGTTATTAAAACCCATACCCCACAACACACGGGTATTTACCAGTTATCTAATATCTTTCGTACTTCGTTAGGAGGCCCTAACGGAGTCCAAATTAAACAAACCAACCTGTTCTGGGACCCTTGTCACAAACTGGTCTTAACCCCATATTCAATTAATAATAAACATATTAATAAAATAAAAGCATAATTTAAACACAATTATAAACCTAAGGGCAATTAAGTAATCTTACTTCTAACCCCGGTTTCAGTCTGTTACATTAGGGCATTTATCAATTTATGTCTTTTTGATTTTAAGTATGCAGATCACCACATAACCTAGTCAGAAGCCCGCCCAATTTTTTTCATCTCACGTACAATCTTCAACGTTTTCTTTTAAATGTTCATAACCACGATCAACCCTATCTTCGTAATTCTTCAATAATTTTTTTTCAATCAACTACAATTATGTCTTCATTATACACAATACGAATTGAAGGAGAAGATTTTGATGATCATACATTAAATAGTATGTAATGTTACATCTGTTTTTACAAATCACTTTTGAATTTTAGATGTTGTGATTGTTTTGATGGTGAAAGTGCCTTTTTTGTTTTGTTTTCAGTCATGAAATTTGAATGCATATTTAGCATTAGTATAGCACAAGTCATATTGAAACTGCACAACACAGATTATAATGTGTTAAAAGTGTCAATAGTGTTAAAAGGGTCAAATTGGATAAATTGTTTAAATTGTCAAAACTGTTAATCTTGTCAACTTGTTAAAAGTGTCAAAACAGTTATACTTATCAAAATAAAAGTGTCTAAACAGTCAAAAGTGCTTAAAGTGACAAACTAGATACTAAATTTGACTTAATTTGCACAAACTAAAGTCTACTAGATACTACAAATTAGATGAAACTAACACATTTAACTGCATTAGGTGACTGCATTAGCACAAATTAGTTGACTAACATACGAATTATCAAACTGTTTTTTGACTATTGTTGACTACTTTTGACTGTTTTGAACTTCATTACAATATCACAACCCTGTTTTTTTTACTATCGTTCCTTTTGCTATACTTATTACAAATTAGTTGACTAATACATTTATTTTCACTTTATACTTTAGTTAACTAATATAGAATCAAACCAGAGTAGCCTCCATAGTTTTCACTATGCATTAACATTAGTATTCCTCCTAGAGTCATTAACATAACTTGATGTGGCACTAGCATTTATCAAGTGGGAATACAGGATCGATCATGATTTTACCAACGGGCCATTGGCCTATCGATATTAGCATATCACAATACAAACCTACAGTTATTGACTAATACTAATGCATTAGCATATCACAACATACATATGACTGCATTAGTCAAAATTAGCACAAGTTTTCATGAACCTGCAGTTTAGCACAACAGAAGTTTTCAAGAACCTGCAGTTTAGCATTTGAAACTATAAATCACAACACAGCTATTTAAAGAACCTGGATAGCACAAGACAATACAATATCACAAATGGGATCAAAATGTATTAAATTCATTAATGTTCATCAACCACATTCGAATGCATAACATTAAACTTATAAATCCAACCAAAACATTACTAACTAACCAAACTAATTTTACTTCATATTACATACACACCAAAAACTACTCAACTTAAAACTGTAATCCACTGCAGCCTTCTTGATTTAAGTCTCTAGTTCTTTCTTCGCTTTCAACAATCCTGGAACAATCTTAACTGAAAGAGCACACATCGGTGGGTCTAACCTACAATTCGACCACTTTACAAAAAGATGGCACCGATCATAAATGCAACGAAACAAAACTTAGAAAAAATAAAAGTTGGATTGGGAAGAATTTGATTCAAATTGGGAACAAATTTGACTAGAAACAAATTTGATTAGGAACGGTTGATTCAAATTGGAACGAATTTGATTCAAAATTGGAAATTAGGGTTTGTTTGATGTGGGAACGATTTGATTTTGGGTGAACTAACGGGTACAGTTGTATAATTAAAAGTCAAAAATTAGGGTAAAAGAATGTTCAAATGAAAAGACAAAAATGGTCATAGTGTGTGGTTCACGTGACTGAAGTTACCTTGGTAAAGTTAACGTCGTTAACTTCTGAGACCAACCGTGTACTATTCTTAAAACTTGGGACCAAACGTGATGAATTTAAACTTTAGGTACCATCTTGAATTATAGTGCAAAGTTTGGGGACCAACCATGATGTTTTTTCCTAGATCTTTTTAGTTAAAACCCTAAAGTTGTTTACGGCTCAAATATATTAGGTTTGGGCCAATTAAGTGGACTTGATTGTTATAACTAATTCAAGAGTCCCGCCAACTAATAACGAGAGAAGTCTAATTAAATCCAAACCAATTTTGGTTCTCAATACTAATATCATGTACATAGAGTCGACGTGTAAATGTATATTGTGTGACCATGAAAACATACATGAATTTATTCATATAATTAGTGTTAGGAAGAGAGGATCGCCTGGACGTTGGGAGATACAAATTTGAAAGAAAATAACTCTATTACTTACAAGAATAGATTTACAGAGTATTACAAAACTCTTACAAAAAAAAAAAAAAAACTCTCAAACTCACACACACTATCTAGGTTGTGATTACACTTCTCTGAGTGATTTTGGGATGATTTACAACTGAGGTTTGCACCTCTATTTATAGTAAAAATTCTATGGCGGTGGAATGGTGTGAACGGAGAAGGTTGGCGGCCGTCATCGTTATCAACTTTGCTACTTCCATATGAGTTGTCAAGGTTGCCTACTTTGAATATCTAGAAGGTGGGCTTCTAGATTGTAGGCTGGAAATCTTCAATTCTCCCCCTCCAGCCGAATCCACAAACATTCCAGTTATGTCTCTGCATAACTTCAACTTTTCTCGAGTCACCACCTTTGTTAACATATCCGCAGGATTCTCCTTTGTATTGATCTTCACTAGTCTCAACAGTTGTCGATCAATTACCTCGCGTATTCAATGATAACGAATATCAATATGTTTTGTACGGGAATGGTACATGGAGTTCTTGCTCAAATCTAGAGCACTCTGACTGTCACAATGTACCTTGTACTCCTTTTGCTTGATTCCAAATTCTTGGAGATAACGCTTTAACCACAACATTTCTTTTTCAGCTTCTGCGGCAGCAATATACTCTGCTTCAGTTGTGGATAATGCGACACACTTCTGTAGTCTTGACTGCCATGAAACGGCTCCCCCTGCAAAAGTGTAAATGAATCCTGAAGTAGATTTCCTACTATCAGGATCTCCGGCCATATCCGCATCTGTATAGCCTTCCAAGATTGGATCAGCTCCCCCGTAACAAAGACATAGATTCGTTGTACCCTTAAGATATCTGAGAATCCATTTTACTGCATTCCAATGCTCTTTCCCGGGGTTCGAGAGAAAACGACTCATTGTTCCCACTGCGTGAGCAATATCGGGCCTTGTACACACCATTGCATACATCAAACTTCCAACTGCTGAAGAATATGGTACTGAAGACATCTCCCCGATCTCTTCCTTGGATGAGGGACAAGAACTCTTGCTTAACTTGAAATGGTTAGCGAACGGAATGCTAACAGGTTTGGCATTGTTCATATTGAACCGTTCAAGCACTCGTTCAATATACTTCTCCTGAGATAGCCATAACCTTCTATTCTTCCTATCTCGGGTAATCTGCATTCCCAAAATTTGTTGAGTATGCCCTAAGTCTTTCATGTCAAAAGACTTAGAGAGTTCCTTCTTCAGCCGGTTGATCTTCGTTGCATCTTTCCCTACGATCAAAATATCGTCTACATATAGTAGAAGAGCAACGAAATTTCCTTCAGAAAACTTCTGAATGTAGACACACTCATCTGCTGCAGTTTTCTTGTACCCTTGACTCACCATGCACGAGTCAAACTTCTTGTACCACTGCCTAGGTGCCTGCTTCAAACCATATAAACTTTTCTTCAGCTTGCATACGAGGTTATCTCCTGAAATCTCAAAACCTTCTGGCTGCTCCATGTAAATTTCTTCATGTAAATCTCCATAAAGAAAAGCTGTCTTTACATCCATCTGTTCAAGCTCCAAGTTCATACTTGCGACCAATCCAAGTATGACTCTAATTGAAGTCATCTTGACTACTGGTGAAAATATCTCGTCAAAATCAATCCCTTTCTTCTGTTTGAATCCTTTGACTACAATCCATGCTTTGTATTTCACCACTTTTCCACTACCATTCTTTTTCAGCTTGAACACCCATTTGTTTTTCAGTGCCTTCTTCCCGCGTGAAAGTTCTACAATCTCATAAGTTTGATTTTTTTGCAGAGAATCCATCTCATCCTGCATTGCGAGCAACAATTTTTCTTTATCCTTATGAGTTACTGCTTCATGAAAACTCTCTGGTTCTCCATATTCAGTAAGTAGAAGGTACTCGGATTCTGGATATCTACTCGATGGAATCCGACCTCGTTCAGATCTACGAACTTCTGGAACATTCTGAGGAGATCCACCATCATCTTGACCTTGTGATGGTGCTGGAACGTCTGGCAGATGGGGTTGTGGCTCCCCCTGCTCAGCACCGTCATTTTCCTCATTATCTTCTACTTCTGGCATTTCTTTCTGCACTGAAAATTCATTTCTCAAGAATGATTCCGTTGTTGCCTCTGGCACCTGAGCATCAACATTTGACTTCTGAGATATTGTGGGCTTTTCAATATCTTCTATTGTCTGGCTTTCATGGAACACCACGTCCCTACTTCTGATCACCTTTTTCTCCTTTGGATCCCATAATCTGTATCCAAATTCTTCATCTCCATAGCCTATGAATATGCATGGAGTGGTCCTTGCATCCAGCTTCTGCCTGAGCTCCTTGGATACATGTGCGTACGCCAAACATCCAAATACTCTTAAGTGAGAGTATGATGGATCCTTTCCAGACCAAAGTTTCTCCGGAACTTCAAAATTCAGTGGTACTGATGGAGATCGGTTGATCAAGTAACATGCGGCTCTGACTGCTTCTCCCCAGAATGGCTTTGGCAGCTTAGCCATACTGAGCATGCTCCGAACACGTTCCATGATTGTTCGGTTCATTCTTTCTGCTATACCATTGTGTTGAGGGGTACGTGGAACTGTCTTCTCATGTCGGATGCCATATGATCTGCAATAGGCATCGAACTGCCTGGAAGAGTATTCACCGCCGTTGTCGGATCGAAGACACTTTAACTTCTTTCCTGTCTCACGTTCTACCATGACATGGAACTGTTTGAAGTATTCGAAAACCTGGTCCTTCGTCCGCAAGAAATATACCCACACCTTTCGAGAAGCATCATCGATAAACGTTAGAAAGTATCGGTTGCCGCCAATTGATTCAACCTCCAAGGGACCGCAAACATCAGAGTGTACCAGACTGAGTAACTCTGATTTTCTCGTTGAAGAGGAATTAAATGAGACTCTATGCTGCTTACCAAACAGACAATGATTGCAAGGATCTAGTGCAGCGTCCTTGTCTACATTGATAAGCTCCTTCTTTATTAGGGTAGACAACCCTTTCTCACTCATGTGACCGAGTCTCTGGTGCCATAAATTTTGTGAAGCCTCCTTTTTTGCAACATTAATACTGTCTGTGCAGATCTTCACATTAGTTTTGTATAGTGTGCCACAAATGTGTCCTCGAGCGACTATCATAGCGCCTCTTGACAATTTCCATGTGCCTCTACTGAAATGACTATCATAGCCCTGTTTGTCGAGAGCTACCCCAGAAAGTAAATTCAGTCGAAGATCTGGCACATGGCGAACATCCTTCAAAGTGATTGTGCTCCCGGAACTTGTCTTTATCTTGACATCACCAATTCCGACAATCTCAGCGGAACTGGAATTTCCCATATTCACAGCTCCAAAGTCTCCAGCTTTGTATGTTGTGAAGTATTCCTTGTATGGAGTCACGTGGTAGGAAGCTGCAGTATCTACCACCCATTCCGTGTCTTCTCGTGAGACGTGAAGGCATGTCTCATCATGGGTTGAACAATAAGCTACATCACCAGTGATAGTAACTAATGTTTCTCCACCCTTGTTCTTCGACTGTGAACTGCTTTGACCTTGTTCCTCTTTCAATCTATAGGAGTTCTTCTTCATATGTCCCTCTAATCCACAATGATGGCATTTATATGTTGGTTTTCTGCCATCAGCTGACCTGCCCCTGCTCTTGCTTCTGCCTCTCCATTTATTTTTGCTACTCATTCGCCGTCTCCCCTGATTCTCTGTGACAAAGGCATGGGTCTGATCTGTGCCATGTCTTTTCTCTTTGCCTCTTCACTGAATAGGGCATCCTTGACCATTGACATGGTAAGTTTGCCATTCGGGGCTGAGTTGCTGAGTGTTACTACCAGCGTTTCCCAACTATCGGGAAGGGAACTAAGTAGCAGTAGCACCTGAACTTCATCGCCAAGCGGCATCTCTACAGACGATAACTGGTTGACCAAGTTCTGGAACTCACTGGTATGCTCGGCAACTGAAGTTCCACTTTTGAGCTTCATGTTGACTAAACGCCTCATCAGCAGGGCTTTATTCCGAGCAGTCTTGGCCTGGTACATGTCCTCCAACTTTTTCCAGAGGACATATGCGTCTGTCTCTTGCGCAACATGGTGGAAGACACTATGATCAATCCATTGACGGATCTGACCAATAGTTTTTCGGTTTGATTTCTTCCAATCTATCTCTTTGGCAGAATCAGGGTTTATACCCTTCAATTCAATAGGATCAAATAAATCCTTACAGCTGAGGAGATCTTCCATCCGAGGTTTCCACAGCGTGTAGTTTGTGGCTGTGAGCATAATCATAGCTCCCGAAGATGATGTTGACTCTTCTATGGACATTATCACCTTACAAATGATTTTTCAACACTAACGGGGTTGAATTTTAGAAAACAGATATCACCGTTATGTCCGGAACGGTTGAAAATGGTGGAATAGACACTTCGCGGCTTAAATTCAACTTACGGGGCAAAATTATAATTTTTATAAACTTCAGGGACCAAAAATGAAATTCTGAAAATTTCAGGGACCAAATTGTAAAATTTCAGAATTGCTACAGTACTGCTACAGGAACATGCTACAGTGCCGCCAGCTGCTACAGTGAATTGCTACATGACTGTTACAGTGATCGTCTTCTCCGGCGAAAATTCCGGCACCGGTGGTGTTCTCCGGCGAGATTCCGGCGAGTTGACCAAACTTTGACCGCGTTTTCT
This sequence comes from Rutidosis leptorrhynchoides, assembly GCF_046630445.1. NCBI lineage: Eukaryota > Viridiplantae > Streptophyta > Magnoliopsida > Asterales > Asteraceae > Rutidosis > Rutidosis leptorrhynchoides. The sequence goes on along the minus strand of NC_092334.1, from coordinate 639,767,742 downwards.
GGGCTCGTTATAACTCCGTTTAAGTCGCCGTTTTTTGCGTTGGACTCGGTTCGACGAGACGAATCCAATGGTACACTCAAAATTGGATTTTGAGGAAACTTCAGAAGACCCAAAAACTCAACCGTCTCTAACCAAGCTCTTGATACCACTTGTTAGGAAGAGAGGATCGCCTGGACGTTGGGAGATACAAATTTGAGAGAAAATAACTCTATTACTTACAAGAATAGATTTACAGAGTATTACAAAACTCTTACAAAAAAAAAACTCTCAAACTCACACACACTATCTAGGTTGTGATTACACTTCTCTGAGTGATTTTGGGATGATTTACAACTGAGGTTTGCACCTCTATTTATAGTAAAAATTCTATGGCGGTGGAATGGTGTGAACGGAGAAGGTTGGCGGCCGTCATCGTTATCAACTTTACTACTTTCATATGAGGTGTCAAGGTTGCCTACTTTGAATATCTAGAAGGTGGGCTTCTAGATTGTAGGCTGAAAATCTTCAATTAGTTTTACCTTGTGCACTAATTCCTACAATCATATGCTAAATGGGTCTCAAAAACTTTTGTTGTTTTCATAATTCAGTATCCATAAACAATTTTCAATATCGAATTGATACTGAATTAATTCGAAACCAAGAACTAAAATTGAATCCCTACCGTTTCACTTTTTGGTAACGGTTTCAGGTTTTTGAAATTTTCGCTCATTCATTCATTAAACGTTCATTACAACATATTAAAAAGTCGCAAGATTGCACGAAAGACGAGGTTGAATCCTTTGGTGTGGAGTTTGTCCAACTAGGTAAAATTTCACCTATGAAATGTCCAACCAGGTGTAACTCGAATTCGGTACTACACCTAAAATACATTTACCCGGTAGTAGTACTAAGCCGGTACCGCACTATTAATTCGGTTCAGTTTCATTTTTTTATTTTAGGCAATTTTGGTTTCAGTACTTTCAGTTTCGGTACCTATCTCATCTTAAGTACAACTTAACCCACTTATTACACCAACTTCAGTAAAGATGTCCATTTAGTAAATAACTGAAAAAATGCACTTATACACACGTTCAACACAACTCTGCCGGTTAATAGTTACTACTAGGGAGTATCATTTAAGCTAGCTCATGATCGATCAGGTTGAAAAGGTGTGCATACTGATATTTAAAGATCATAATATGGGCTAAATCCAACATATTTCGAGTCTAGCAATTAATGTAAACTCTTTACTTATACAAACCATTAGCAAATTCAACATAAGATGTTGCTGTTGCTGCAGAAGCTTATAAGCACAAAACCCCTTCCACAGACCAGGCATCTTCACGGCATCCCAAAAAACAGAAAACTACCCTGCAACAGATACAAGCATTTATTAGAGAGATTAACAAAAATCATACAGTGCATTATATTTTAAATGATATAATGCTTCTTTAAAATAATCATGGTGCATTATGCAGTGCATCATCAAAGTAGACAAAGGCACAAAGCCCTATAAGCAAAGTTTGTAAAGGTCAGCCGACTGTCACCAACTGGTCTGGTTTAAATATTAGTCCGACTCGAGTAAGGCCAAAGAGGTCAACGAGTCAAAATTGATCAAAAGTCAGATTATCCAAGTCGGTTAACGAGTCACAATCGATCAAAACTCATATTCAGTCGGTCAAAGTCGAATGTATTCGGTCAAAATTTGTCAAAAATAGGTCAAAGTCGGATTTAGTTGATCAACATTTTAATATTAATCAAAATTAAGGTTAAAATATATTTGAACAATTGGGTCAAAGTCGGATTTAGTTGGTCAACATTTTAATATGATTTAAAAATAGCGTTACAGAGTATCTGAACAACTGAATGATTATATTTATGTTTAGACAACTATGTAAAGTTTGTTTGTTTATGTTAATGGTATTCTTCATGAATGTGCAAGCCAAAAGGCATAAACAACCACTAAAATAATCCACCCTTGATGTGGGATGTTGTCTTCCATTCATCTCCTTACATTCTAATGTGATGATATCAATTTTGAGATCAACTTTTAAAAAACAAGAACCACGCACATCTAACATATTATATAATCTATGGGATACATGTGCTCAATATGGTGATGTTATTAATGGCTCTCCTATCAGCACACATAATTATAGAACCATCCTTTTATGGAACCAGTAATGCTGGGATAGAACTAATGCCCATGGTGGCTCTAACAGATTGTGGTTAATATCAGCTCTTACAACCTCACAAAAGAACAAGCAAATTATGTTTTGATCCACCTATGATTAAATTCAGCCAATTCATTGATCGGCCTTCGTCTAGAACGACCACCACACGTGACTAGGCCTAGTTATTAAAAGCATTAATATTTATAATCGCCTTAACAATCTGACTTAAATAAAGAAAATTAACGTCCAAAGCTGGGTAAAATAGAGTTCTCAAAGTTGGGTGAACTATGATTATCAGAGTTGGGTAAACTAGAACTCTCTAGGGGAACTATAACATCGGGTAAGCATGAACTTCCAAAGTTGGCTTAACTTAAATTACAAAAGTCGGAAAAGTTATCACTGACATGCTCTAAGTTGGTTTGCCTTCAGCAATCAAACTTTATTCTTTAACTCAGTTGTTTCAATTTTTAAACATGGAAGTAGCGTGACCCCAAGCCCTCAAAGCTGATTCCTAACACACTTTCGAGTGGGAAAGAGATGGTCGCATGCTCATTGTTTGTTCAGATTTGTTATAACATATTAGTGCCTTCATGAATTAAGACAGCTAGCACACCCATATTAGTGACACTGCATAACACTCTAAAGGTAATGATACATGGGGTTCATATTGTAGATGAGATCCACAGAGAACTACGGTTGAATTATAATTGTCTAAATGAAGCTTCCTTATCCTGTTTACGGGAGAAAAAGGGAGATCTACTTTTCATGTCTCAATACGAGACTTCAAATTTCATGCAAGTCACTCCTAACATATTGCACGATAACTGGTTGTTTATCATTAAAAAGGGAGATCTATGAAAGCATAAACTTGGAGGACTTGTAAAAAGTTGTAAGTGGAAGACACATGGTTACATGATAAAGCAACACTCTCCCCCATGCTTGTTCCCTCGAATAGGATGCAACTTCTCTATATTGCTTTGACCAGGAGGTTTATTCTCTTCACAAATACCATAATTTATAAAGACTACCAGTTACCTTTTTCATATTTTTAACTACTCCGTACTAGTGTTCATAATGCTAAAATATGATCAATATCTGTTACTGCAACAATGTCTTACACTCTACTGTATTACAGTTCCGTCACTAAATCAAGACTCTAATGTATTACAGTTCCATCATATATGAGTTCTTGCAAATTTAATCACTTGTTCATAATTGCAAATTTATCAATTGTTCAATATGATACAAAAGGGGTATGAAGCAACGTCCACAGGTTTAGGAGTCGTGTGTGCATCGGCGTGGTTGAGTCACAGTCAGACATTTGAAGTATGCTACTATACTATCAGCTTAAAAACTGCTAATACACTAAGACATTTATACTTCAAGCCTCTGTAACAATTATCTTAAGCAGATCATGCCTACACTAGCTAACAGTATCTAAAAATGAAGCCTAAGTTACAATGGTTAATACAGTAGCAAACAAACATAATTGAGCACAAAACACATATTACTGTGGTATTGGTGCATAAGGAACATTTAAGCAAGTCCAAAAATTTATGAAACATATAAGAACGCATACCATTACCAGTCTCTGCTACTACTGCTGTTGTTGCTGGTTGTTCGGTGGAGGAGGCATCCCGGGGCGCGGAGGTCCATAACCGGGCATCTGTCCACCAGGTGGAGGCATTCCAGGACGTCCAGGTGGCGGCAGACCAGGCATACCAGGTCGTGGTGCTCCGCCCATTGGTGGTGGTCCCCTCATCATCGGAGGGGGTGGAACCATACCAGGTCTCTGTCCATACTGCCCAGGCGGTGGATACTGACCAGGACCAGGCGGCCGTTGAGCAAACTGAGGTGGAGGCATACCAGGAGGCGGTCCACGTGGCATCTGAGGTGGAGGACCTTGTCCAGGATACGGCATTTGTCCGGGTCTAACCACCGGAGCTTGAGGAGGATAATTCATTGGAGGTCTCGAAATCTGCGGTTGCATCATACCAGGAGCCGGTCCACCAACACCTCTAACCGGTCCAGATAAACCCGGTTGAGCTTGAACCAAGGGAGCAGTAGGTATTCCACGGCCAGCAGCACGGCCGATACCTGGACCAGATAACGCGGCGGCGCCGACGGCTTTAGCACGGTTTTCATCAGGCGGCGGTGGTCCTTCAACTGTCATTGAAATAACTTCTTCTCCGCGTAACAGAACGAGCCCGAGAGTGCGACGGTCTTCTCGTTCTTCGGTTTTTTTGGATCCTTTCGCCGGTGGAAGTTTACGGAACTCTTCACAATCTCCGATTACGAGATTCATGTGGCGATCGAAAGCCATAAATTTGCCAACTAGCTGACGGCCGTCTTGGATTGTGATACGCATACGGTAGTTGATGAATTGAAGCATCTTTGAACCCTTTGACATCGACATTTTTGTTGATGTTAGGGTTAGGGTTAGGGTTAGGGTTTCAGATTTAGGGTTTTGGAGCGGAGGGAAGCAGTGTTCAAATGAGGAATGTGTCCGACTGTGGGGAGTTTATAAACAAGTCCCTAAGGTTCTAATTATTGTTGGTAGTAAACCTTATTACTTTTTTGTATATAAGGTTTTATTTTATAAACTCAACAAGCAAAATATTCACCAACGGGTAAATATTCCTTCCCACTTGAGTGCCATAACAATAACAATTGTGTTTTGAAGTTAATCAACTGTTTACTCTTTGATTAGATATCGTCGATAACCCTAATTGAGATATTGGCAATCTGAGAAGGGTGGTAGAAAACTAATTGCCGGCAAATGATAAAAATTATATATATGTAAGTATGTAACTAACCTCGGGAAAAGAACCTTGTATAAAGTAAAACATAAATGAAAGATCGTGAGAGTACATTCTGAGAACAATTAACTTAGTTGATCATAAGAGAGTACATAGCAAGAGTTCGCGTAAGTGTACAGAAGAAGACAAGAAAGCCGTATGACGATAAGAGGTGTTTTTAGTGTAGGGAGATAGTTTTATTTATAGGGAAAAAAGTGGAGTTTAGAACAATTTTAGAATTCAAAGCTTATAGACTAGTGACAAAAAGGTTTGTATCAACTGTCAAAATGTATATTGTAATTATAAACTACCGAAATACTAATATATATATATATATATATATATATATATATATATATATATATATATATATATATATATATATATATATATATATATATATATATATATATATATATATATATAGGGGCATGATCAATGGGGAAGTAACCAATCGGGGGGAAGCGGGGGGAAGCAAATTTTTTTTTTTTTCGTTTTTTTTTGAATTTTTTTTGTCGGCATCAAGATCACACGAAAATATGAACATTTAGAAGAGACACTTCGTGATGAATGTTATTATTTAGGCGAAAAAACGATCGACAAAAATAACATTCAAGATAATATTGTTCGTGAAGAATATGAATTTTTTTTTCTTCATGTTTTGTGAAGTAAAATTTAGCCCGATTTAGAGTTTAGGGTTTAGGGTTTAGGGTTTACGGTTTGGTGTTTTGGGTTTATTCCATAAACCCAAAACACCAAACATCAAACCCTAAACCCTAAACCCTAAACTCTAAACCGTTCGTGTTAAAAACTCAATCTAAATCCTAAATCTAAACCCTAAATCTAAACCCTAAACCCTAAATTTCTAAACCCTAATATCTAAACCCTATAAACCCTAATATCTAAACCCTAATTTCTAAACCCCAATAGCTAAAACCTCAAAATACCCTCGAAAAACACGATAATTGTTATATATTAATTCTTCGAGCGTTTTCCCGCCAAAATAAAAATATTTATCACAAAGTGTCTCTACTAAATGTTCATATTTTCATCTCATCTATAATGTTCGTGAACAAAGTTTTTTCAAAAAACGAAAAGAAAAAAAAAAGTTTTTGCTTCTCCCCACTTCCCCCCGAATGGTTACTTCCCTCTTGATCCTACCTATATATATATGGTTACACTATATGTATATGTATATATATATGGTTACTTCCCTCAATTCGAGTATACAACAATATATGGTTACACTATATATATATATATATATATATATATATATATATATATATATATATATATATATATATATATATATATATATATATATATATATATATAGTGTAACCATATATTGTTGTACACTCGAATTGAGGCAGAAAATTGTATACAACAATATATGTTAATTATGTCATCATTTTAACTATAACATGCATGCCACGCCTTATTAAATACTTGAGATTGTTGGGTACAAGTTATTAGTTGTAACAATCGCTGTCAACATTTGTAACAATTGCTAATTAATCGGTTTTTTTGTTTGAAAGATAACAAACTATATAAAGAACTCTCTAGAAAGACGCTAGAAGAGCCAGAAACAACAATAATTACAACGACTTAATAAACCAAAAGTTTCAAGATCTAACACTTCTACCTCTACATCTAAGCCAAAAGTAAGGAAGCCACAACAATAAAACGTTCTGGAGGCGATGGGGTGGGGGTAATGGAGTTAACGTCAGAGTCGATGTAGATGTTTGTATCAATCAAAATGTAGGCGATGTTGGTTCCGTTGGTGTTGAGGTTCATGAAGCACTTGCTCAAGATGCTGTTTTGGATGTCGAAGTGGAGAATGTTGTGGTTGGGACCAGTTTTGTGAATGGTACGGTTACTAAGTTAAATGAGTTCACTTCGGTTCAACTTGGTTCGAAATCCCACGTGGTTCCTGTTTTGATTCCTCCTTCGAAGGAGGATTGCGTTGGTTCGGTAGTGAAGAACTTCAAGGTTTCGTGTATTGAGGTGGAGTTGAAGAACAAGAAGAATTTTAAGAAGAAGGGTGCGGTTGAAGACATATTAGATTCCGTGGTGGAAGATGTTGTTGAATATGGATTGGGTTTTGCTTTTGGTGAATGCAGCAATGATCATGATCAAACAAAGTCATTTTCACTGTTTGCCAACTTATATGATCTTCCAAAGATGCGGCATCAAGGTGAGGGTGTGGTTGGTTTGTCCCGGAGTAAATATTTCGATTTTTCCGAGTTTGTCACAAAGGAGTTCAAAGATGACTATGCCGAGGCTAAGTTAATTCACTCCAAACTGGGATCTAAACCCAAAAAGGTAAGGGTCCGCAAAGTTCATGCGGTCGAGTTAAATAATTTTCATAATGAATGGCTAGTAAGCGGTGCGATGTTTGTCTTTGTTTGTTTCGGTTTCGCGGTTGTTTGGGTGGTGCTAGTCTGTCTCTTTCGTCTTTGTTTATATGTTAAGTTCTTGATCATGTTGTTTTTTCCTTGTTGGCCTATGGTTTATAGGTTAGTGTTTTTTGTTAGCTTTTGAAGTCCATGTTGCCATGTTGGCTTTTTTTTTTATGTCTTTGTAGCTTGTTAGGCCGCGTCGGTTGTTTATAGTTTGTATTCTATTTGTCATTGTTTTGATCTTCATCGTTTCCATGATTATAAACGTTATCTATTTTTCGCCAAATTAAAAAATGAAACCAAACCTCCCATTCATGCTACGAAGAAAATGATGGGATATTCACGGCTATCAAAATTGGAATATGACGCCAAAATTGAAGCTTCATATCACGACTAAAGAACACACGATCCACGAATTCCACCTTGTGATGACATATCAGACACTCTAGCATCAATCTCCAACGATAATTCTAACCTGTTAGAGTATTAGGGTAATCTATCAATACATAATCGTCAAATGAAAACATTTACGTTGCGGGGTATTACCTTCAATCCTATGATAGCTGGAATTAGTGAAGGCAAAATAACGTTGTCAATGATTTTTCTTAGTTTCTCGCACCTTCCACTCTGAACAAACTATATCTTGTACATGACCAAAATCAATAATCAAATTGAACAAATATCAACTGTACAATGTTTTATGGTATTACTTATTGTATAGTAGCATAAATCATTGTTCGAAAAAATACGGTTAAAACATTGTTATACAAGTCATTTCTCACCTAATATTTTCTTAGATTTACGTCATTATCATATGAAATATGTCGCATATAAGACAAAACACAATAGGGGAACAATTGCTAAAACCTCACTTTCGGTGTATATATATACTTGATTATTCGTCCGCCCGATTAATCACACTTTTTCGTAGCTGATTAATTTCATCATACGTTTATATTTGACAAAATTTTCCAAATCGTCTCTGTGTTTTTAGTTTTTTACCCAAATCATCCTTATGTTAACAAAACTGCATAAATTATCCTTAAATGCCAAATAACGTCCCAAATTAGTTCATGCATTAACTTTTGTTAAACTCTCCATTAGTCAAAAGTACATGATTGATCCCTGTAAGAATTTCACCCATAATCCTCTGCATCATCTTCATCACCATCTATATCTTCACCGTCACCATAATAATAATAATAATAATAATAATAATAATAATAATAATAATAATAATAATAATAATAATCTATATCTATATCTATCTATATTATATTATTATATATAAATATATAATAACAAAAGTAAAAATAGATCATTTTAAATAGCTAAACTTAATCATAGCCATCCATTAAACTAATCATCAATAATCTAAATCATTGATTTTTTCCTAATCTAGATTATGACCTCATAATCTTGACCTTGATTTCTTTGATTACAAAAATACCCTTATTTTAAAAAAAAGTGCCGGCCTCAAATTCAAATTTTAGGGTTTGCAACTAACTGGGTATTTTCAAGAAATAGGCGTTTCCCTCTGTTCTTATACACACAAAAAAAACCCTAAAATCCTATCAACCCTGCACGCAGCGTCGATCGCAATCGCAAGTAAATTCCTAAAACCTATTACAATTTCAATTTCAAACGTATACTATAACGACCCTCAAATTTCCAACATTTACATATCCTCTCATCAATTATTTTTCCCAAACGAATAATTAAAACTTAACGATTAAACTTTAATCAACAATTGTTAAGTATTAAAAATTATAAATTATAAAACGTATTAATTAACTTTGTGTAATGAACGACAAGTTAATAAAAAGATAAAAATAATGAGCTAATTAACTTTCGTGAACAAAATGTAATACTTTAAACTTGTAGCCTTTAAACATTAAACTAGAACATTTAATGAGTTATTTTAACTAATCAAAAGTGCAGGGTTTAAAATGAAAAAGTTCCATGGAATGCCCTAACTTGTTCCCTAAGTCTAACTTGTTCCCTAAGTAAACCTAACCCTAACCCTAATTCTAGAACCCTCTAATCCTCCCTATAAATAGAGGCCTAGGCTAGAGCTAAACATGTACCAAATCTCATTCACAAATCTCTCTCTCAAATCTCTCCCCCCTCTCCCTATTTTCGGCTCAAAAACCGAAATCACCACCCCCCACAATCGAAATTCTTCAACAAGATCTTCAAGGGTTTTCAAGCAATCTTCAAGATCTTCAAGTGATCTTCAAGGTTGTTCATCATGTTCTTCGTGTTCTTCGAAGATCTTCAAAGGTGTTCTTCAAATCTTCAAGGTTTTGATCTTCATCTTCAAGTGTTCATCAACTTTTCTTGTTAATCTTCATAGATCTTCATCAAGGTAACAAACCCTAGATCCAAAACTCTTAACTCTTACTTTCAATTCATGTTATATTCATAATCGTATTCGTACTAGATCATATACATATATATTGTTCATGTAAAAAAAAAATAATAAAAACATATACATACATATATACCTACGGCTTATAAAAAAAGGGGGTTTTGTTTGATCTTAAAACCCTAAATGTTAAATCATTACATGTTATCAAATTAGGTTAAATATATACATACATATACGGCCACCTTTTAAGAGAGTAAACCCTAATTCTAAACCTACTTTACTAAACCCTAAATCTTTATTACTTAAACCATAATTTAACTTTAACCTAAACCTAATTAGTTAATTACCTATTTAATTAACCTAATACATTATTACAAACCCTAATCATTAAATACTAATTTAATTAATTAGACCTAGTTAATTAATGAAACCCTAATATTACTTATACTATTATTTAACATTTATACACTATTACTATTACCAACACTTATAACCTACTACTTAAAAACATTTTGGATATATATTAGATATATATAGATCTTCGAACTTTCTTGACGAATGGTTTCTACGAAACTCTAGGCGGAAGGGTTTGGATTTTCCGATTTAAAGGATCCTGTAGCTCAAGCCCCTAGACCTGAAATGGCTATTCGAAGGGAAAGGGGTGATTGGAAGTATATCTAATATGGCGAATATCCTAAAATGGAAACACTTTTAGAATAGAAACTTTCTAAAAATAGAAACTTACTAAAAATGGAAACTTTCTAAAAATAGAAACTTACTAAAAATGGAAACTTTCTAAAAATAGAAACTTACTAAAAATAGAAACTTTCTAAAAGTGGAAACTTACTAGGAATGAAAACTTAGTAAAACGAACTACACTTACATACGTAAACTTAAACATGGGCAAAACACTTAACTACTCTTAAATGTCATAGGTTGACTTTCTGCTCATCCGTCCAAACTTTCTATTCCGAGGAATAACAACTCTTCTCCTACTTACTAAGGTGAACTCATAGCCCCACTCTTTATTGCTAGCAAACTTATTTAACTTTTTGGGGTGAGACACATGCTACTTTTACTATTTACGATTTAGACACAAGTACCAACTATTAAACTATGTTATACCCGGCTATGTCCGACTAAGTCCCTACAGTGATATTTTTAATTGCTCGTTAAATGCAATCTTAATTATTGGGGATAGGCCTATCGGGAGTAACGTCCCCGATACATTTGACCAAGTCATTGTATTACTTAATAATGAAATTAAACCAACAAGTATAGACACAACTTGTCATTGGGGCAAACTTTGAACGCTTAGTCTAAATATCACGAATTGGCATAACTTTTTTATCCCTGCGAGATCAACTTTTAAGATCTTTGTGATCTTCTTTGACAGCTAAAGATCTGTGTGATCTATCTTTGAAAACAAAATCTTGTGATCTAAAAACAACAATAACTACTTTTGTTAAACATATGATTTCACTCAACCTTTTTAGTTGACACTTTAGCATGTTTGTCTCAGGTGCCGATTGATCAAGCTTACTTACTTACTACCTATGTGATGCTACTTGAACTTAGGATCAAGATATATCGCATTTATTATTCTTGCATTTGAAACAATTACTTTATTGTAATTTCCATTATTGTAACGATATTTCATTTTCCACTGCGTACTCAATAAAGTTTGTTTTATTCATATAGTATTGTTCTCGTATTATAATATGTTGGTTTATTTGATATTAGTGACGTTTTCTTCCAGACCCTATCTGGAGGACGTCACAGAGTGGTATCAGAGCATAACCAGGCTGTTATAGAGAACCACGATTGCATCTTTATGTGTGCCTTACTTGCTAGCTAGGGTGCCTTAGCAATCTAGGAAACTATAATCTTTCCTGCCATATGTAGTGACCCGTCCAAATCAACCTGGACGAATACATTACATTTGGTTACATCGCGAGGTACTTGACCTCTATATGATACTTTTTACAAACATTGCATTCGTTTTTAAAAGACAAACTTTCATTACATCGAAAGTTGACAGGTATGCATACCATTTCAGAATATATCCAATCTATAATTGACTTAATAATAATCTTGTTGATCTCAATGACTCGAATGCAACGTCTTTTGAAATATGCCATGAATGACTCCAAGTAATATCTCTAAAATGAGCAAATGCACAGCGGAAGATTTCTTTCATACCTGAGAATAAACATGCTTTCAAGTGTCAACCAAAAGGTTGGTGAGTTCATTAGTTTATCATAAACAATCATTTCCATTAATTTAATAGACCACAAGATTTTCATTTCCATTTCTCATAAATATACGTCCCATGCATAGAGACAAAAATCATTCATATGGTGAACGCCTGGTAACCGACATTAACAAGATGCATATAAGAATATCCCCTATCATTCCGGGAAATCCTTCGGACATGAAAAAAACGAAATCGAAGTACTAAAGCATCCGGTACTTTGGATGGGGTTTGTTAGGCCCAATAGATCTATCTTTAGGATTCGCGTCAATTAGTAGATCGGTTTACTAATTCTTAGGCTACCAAGCAAAAGGGGCATATTCGGCTTCGATCATTCACCCATATAATGTAGTTTCAATTACTTATGTCTATTTCGTAAAACAGTTATAAAAGCGCATGTATTCTCAGTCCCAAAAATATATATTACTAAAGCATTTAAAAAGGGAGTAATGAAACTCACCATACTGTATTTTGTAGTAAAAATACATATGACTAAATTGAACAATGCAGGGTTGGCCTCGGATTCACGAACCTATATCATTTGTATATATATATATATATATATATATATATTAAAATATATAATCGTAATTGAGCAAATATATATATTTTGTTATTAATAATATACTTGTTATACTATATGTTATTTACATAAATTTAATATATTTAGTTTATATGTTTTATATAACTATTACTTATTATTGATAAGAAAAACTGTATGTTAAGGTTTAGTATATATTTATATATTAATTGATATACCTTAACTAATATCTTTTTAAATAATAAAAGTATAATGTAATGTATATTATTATTATTATTATTATTATTATTATTATTATTATTATTTTTGAAATTATCTATTTATGATAATATTGGTAGTTTTATTGATAATAAAATAATAATTTTAGTAAGAATGATAATAATGATAATAAGTTTAATAATAATAATAATAATAATACTAATGATTATATTAATGATAATATTTATAATAATACTTGTGTTACTAATAATAATAAAAAGTGATACTAATAACAATGTTTATGAAGAATAATAACATAATGTATGGTTTCATAATGATAATAATATTAATAATCCTAATCATAAAAATAATAACAATAATATTAACAATAATAATACCTATAATAATAATAATATTAATAATAAATGAAAAGTTTACTAACTAAGATAATGAAAATAATACTTTTGATAATAGTACATACTACATAATAATAACGATCTTATTGCTAATGATAATATTAATAACAATATTACTTACTAATACTACTAATGGTATTAATATTAGTAATAATAATAATAATCATCATAACGGAAATTACAATTATAATAATAACTAATACTTATAATAATAATAATAATAATAACTAGTAGTCCGTAACTAATATTAATAATAACTATAATAATACTAATAATAATTATGATAATTATAATACTTGTAATAACAATGATTAATATTAATAATAATAATAATAATAACAACATTAATAATAATAGCAATAATAATAATAATAATAATAATAATAATAATAATAATAATAATAATAATAATAATAATAATAAAAATAAAAATAATAATAAGAAAAGAAATAATTACTACCTTAAAGTAACCAATTTGCAAAAAGAAATGCTACTGCCCGGGCTCAAACTCTCGAATACCGACACAACATCCTAACCATTCCTCTGTCTCGTTTCTTTCTGTCAAAACTCAGACCCGAAATTATTTGAACCTATATTTCTGTTTTCCCTTTTTCCTACCTCTTCTTCTTTAATACGTCGACCAGAGGTTAATCCCACTATCATCAGGTTTAATCATTTTTTTATATACTTGTAATTGAAACAGAATCGACCCATATTGGGTGTTTAGATTAATTAGAACTGTAAAGGAGAAATTAAATAAATAAACCAAGCAGTAGCAGGTTCGTTTTGAACCTCAAGAACTCCAATCTCGTTTTTGAAATCTAGCCACTTTCAGACCCACACTCCTACATGAAATAAATTTTAAATCCCTCCTGGAAACTTTCCAACCCATCAATTGATCCAAAAACTTCCATTGAAATTCGAATTTTACGAAGAACAATTTAGTTGACTTTTTTTGAATTGAATCTTTGACTCAAAAATTAGCATTTAATATAAGGAATTGGGATTTGAATATTTACAGAGGGTTTGAGTAAGAGATTCCTAGTAACACTGCATTAACAGATTTCGACATTTCATTTGAATTCGAGTTTTGGCTAGATTTTTCAAGAACAGAGGAAAAAAACAAACTCGTTTGTAAAAATATGGGTTTTTGATTTCGATAATTGCAGTTTGTATTATTTAGAGTGAATTGATAATTATAAAAGAACACTGGTTAATCACGGAGTTTGTATTATTGTAAATCACAAGTCGACAAAGGAATAATTCAGAAGAAAAATTGAAGGAAAACAAGAAAATTAGCTCGTGATTTTTATATATCAGATAGTAAACACGTATTTATATATATTTTTATATAATTTATATTTAATATTAATAATCAATATATTAATATTAATAATAATATCTATATAACAAATTACACTTATAAAATTTCATGTCTATACATCATGTTTTAAAGATAATACTATTAGTAATAATAATAAGAATAATGATAAAAGTAATTATAAAAATGATAATAACAATATTATTATTGATACTCATAATAATACTAATTATAATAACATTAATATTATTAATGATAATAATAATAATTTATATTAATAGTAATATTTAATGAAATTGATAATTATAATATTTAATAATATTGCTAATATTAATCATATGGTTAAAATTACACTTTACTACTAGTGACAATAATAGTGATATTAACAAATCAAATATAATAAATTTCAGTATTATAAATTTATTGATATTGATATTAATATTAATAATGATAATGAATGTAATAATAATCATATAATAATTATAATTAAACTTGTAGTTACTTTTAAAATATTTATATTACAATTTATATCATATACTATATGACTACATCTATTGAATATTTATTATTTATATATTTTATAAATACTTCAATATAGAAATCTGTTATATCTATAACTATAACTATATAGATTTATAATAATATCATATATCTATTTATATATATTTATTTTAATAACAACTTAATTATTTTGTTTGTTATCTTACATTTTTAATTCTAATTGATGAATGTATACTTTTTAATTTAAATTATTATATATTCACTTATGTATATGTGTGTATGTGTGTATATATATATATATTTATATATATATATATACATCATTAATTACACATTGGTTCGTGAATCGTCGAGAATAGTCAAAGGGTAAATAAATAAATGAACACAGTTCAAAGTTTTTGAGATTTCAATATTACAGACTTTGCTTATCGTGTCGAAATCATATAAAGATTAAGTTTAAATTTGGTCAGAAATTGTGACGATCGCTCCAAATCCATATGGACGAAAACGTCATTCATCGATTTCATTGCGAGGTATTTGACCTCTATATGATACGTTTTGTAAACATTGCATTCTTTTGAAAAGGCACACCATAAATGAATATTTAAATCAAAGGTTTTCGACATCTGATGATTTCTACATATAGACAATCACCGTAAATAATAGTTTACAATAGTAATTCCGTTGACAATGCAGTCAAAATAAGATACATGGTGATGATTTGGTGAATGCAACGTTTCCTTGATAAATATGCCATGTAAGACTCCATGCACATAGCTTGTCTAACATATAAGCAAACAGCGGAAGACTTCTAGGGAACCTGAGAATAAACATGCTAACAAGTGTCAACACAAAGGTTGGTGAGTTCATAGTTTTAGTGTTTCGCATAATCTGTATATAAAGGTGGATCACAAGATTTCAGTTGTTTCATCCGAAACGTTTATCAAAATATTCTATGAAATTGAGCACCCTGGCAACTAAACTTAACGTATATATAACTTATACCCTTTGTATAATCATCTTAATAATACACGCAAACCAACGTGTACGCTTCTCAAATAGCATACGTCCGTTAAAAGGCTAGCGCTCTAGCTCAGACGGGGATATCAAGCCCTATGGATCCATATACTACTACTCGCGCCCACCAGTTCTTATAACCGGCAGTTACTAGTTACCAAAGCTAAGGGATTTTTGGTTCAAACTCAGTGTAGAATTTAGTATGTACTTGTATCCATTGTGTTTAAAATAAAGTGCATGTATTCTCAGCCCAAAAATATAGATTGCAAAAGCAATTAAAAAGGGAGCAATGAAACTCACCTTAGCAGCACATAAGGTCATTCATCAAAAAGTGACCGTAACTCGGAATGCAAGATTAACCGTAGATCTCAACCTAGAGAACATATGTTGGTCAATACATGTCTAATAAACTAGGTTGGGTTATAGTGTATCACAATCCTAATGCTCGAGATCGACATACAAAAGTTATCAAAAGTCATTTCAAAAAGTCAATTTTGACAACTGTTCAACAAAACGAGACGTGCCTTATATAAGGATTCATTTACTTGGCTAGTAGTATTTTATCAATCTCATAAACAGGTTGCTTAAATATTAATTGCAGATTTAAAAGCAATTCCAATTAACGTCAATTATAATTCAGTTGACCATATCTTTTGATTCGTTCATCGAAATTTCGCGATTTTTAAATGAAAAGTTATTGATTTTTCACCAGCTTTCCGAAAACATGTATATCATATACCTTTTACCAGTAATATATGTATTTAATTCATGATTCATTATAAACTGTTTAATGACGAAATTTAGCATATAGGCATGTATAAATATATACTCGAGCACTAGACATGTATACACTATTAATATATAAAAGATAAGATATGAATGCTCACGTATCAATATTGAGATTCAATATTGCAGGAAAGTACGTAGACGCAACAGAGATGATAAATACTAGGTTTGACTTGTGAACAATACCCATGAACATTACCCATAACCTCCATAGCTATAACCCATAATTTACTTAGTTCTATCCCGTTTGAAGCTTGTTTTGAAAGTGACACGCTCATGACCTCGTCGTAATATTTTATGTATAATATTACTAAAAATATTAAGATTAATAATAATAATAATAATCTTAATAATAATATTATAATAATAATAATAATAATAATAATAATAATAATAATAATAATAATAATAATAATAATAATAATAATTATAATAATTAAATACTTACAGAGTATATATGTGTAAAAGAATTCGAGCAGAAACTGGACTTTTATAGGCAACTTTTTGAAATCTGATGCCCATGCGATCGCATGGGTTTTATGCCTATTTCTCATGTGATCGCATGGCTGTCAGATCCAGCTCACATATTTTTTTGTTTTCTTGTTTGTCGACATAATTAAATATAATATATATAATATATATAATTTAAATAATTAATTATATATTATATTAAATTCATGTGCATAGTTGACTTGTAATTTTCGTTCCGATGACTCGTACGTTGTCACTCGACTTATGTCCTGGTTCCGGTTTCTCGAACGCATTTTCGTACGCTTAGAAAACTCACAATTTACGTTTTGTGACTCGTACCTTTGTCAAAATATAGTCTTAAATTATCAATAAACTATATCATTCTAAGTGTATCTTAAACTTTCGAGTGTCTTGGTCATTTACTTTTATAAATCATTGTCTCGCTATTTGTTAATATATATATATAATAACAAATCTTTTTATGACCAAGTTAATATATATTTTCAACATTCATAAACACGTTTTAAATATACGTCGCAAGTTATTCATACAATTAATATTCCAACTTTTCATATATATTCAAATAAATATTTAAACCAATAAGTTTAATGTACGGTATCAAACAATTAATACATTGTTACGTTTTTAAGTTATAGTATATATATATATATATATATATATATATATATATATATATATATATATATATATATATATATATACATACATACATATAATTGTTCGCGAATCGTCAAGAACAACCGAAAGGTATTTGAATATATGAAAGTAGTTCAAAAATTTTGAGATTCAGTTTTACAGACTTTGCTTATCGTGTCAGAAATATTAATCATACAAAGATTAAGTTTAAATTTGGTCAGAAATTTCCGGGTCATCACAATACCTACCCGTTAAAGAAATTTCGTCCCGAAATTTGAGTGAGGTCGTCATGACTAACAATAAAAATGTTTTCATGCCGTATATGTGTTGATAAATAGAGTTTTATCACCGTTGAATAATATGGATAAAACAATCCGATTATTCGAAGCGTGTGAGAGAAGTTATCGTAAAAGAGTGAAATGGAAATAGAGATTCGTCTTAACTCTTGACGTATTAACGATTGATTTCCGTAATTTAAGGAATAGAAAATCTTCATAATCTAAATAAGATTTGATTCTTCGGAATTTATGGAAATTAAGATTTCTTTTGATTAAATGCGTAATTTGCCTCGATCGCTATGTTTGATATTTCGCTATAAATTGACCTCTTCCGTTTCATTATTTTCATCACTCTTACATCTTTTTCCTCATTTCCTATTTTCAAAAGATTGTGAAAAATGCTTCATCCAGTTCTGATTCTTGATATACTCCTAACTTTCATATCTGTCATTCTTCTTTTTCATCTACCACCGGAGGAAGTTATTTTCTTCTACCATTACCTTAGGGTTATAGTGTTTTTTATTCTCCCGTGTCTTTATATTGCTATACGCATTGATATACACGGTTTGTAATTTCTGGGTGGTTGTTGGGTTTTATATCTTCCCTTATATTTCGATGTCTCTGCTTCTGTCTTTCCATAATCATTGACATCCACAGTTAATACTCTCTCCAATTTACTGTGATTTATATATACTCCCATTGATATTTTGAAGCTTCATGCTTTTGTTTTATCTTCCCGACTTTAAATCAAGCGATTAATGGTCCAGAATTCGTAGGTATGAATTTCGGAATGAACATAATTAATGTTCTAAAAAAAACGGTAATAGCACAATCTGACTTGTCAAATTACCAGAATACCTCGAAAAAGACCGAATCATTAAGAAAATATTTTCTTGATAGTTTAGAGGTTAAATAGAATGAAAGAGTTATGTAACATGGTTTATAATGAGGGTATGATCTGTGAACCTTTATCACGTTCCATTAGAAACTCAGCATGACTTACTGTAATATAATCACGTTGATCAAGTGTCATTATATTTTACTAACTCATGCTTCAGTTCCCAACACCACTTTAAAAATATTCATATTTTAAACTCGAAGGTTTCAGAATTTAGAAACTAAAATAGTTTCTTTTATGATGTTACACAGATATCGCAAGGAGAAAATTGATTTTCGATGAGAATGATTATGGAATTATCTCCAGAAATATGGAGGATATTTATAATGAAAGATACGATGATATCTTAGAATTTCTAATATCAGAGGATGATGAAGAATATTGTCCGCAAGGGTTTAGATTCGGAAGCAAGGTATTCATTAATGGCTTCAGCAGATACTGAATAATTTGGCTTCTTTGAAGGCAGGTTTAGTGTTTGTGATTTATCCACAGCCTCCTTCATACTTTGCTCAATCCGTTTTCCAGTTCCAAACCTTCTCTTTTTCTGAGCTTTGCCAACACACTATTCTTTATCATCAAACTTTTAGCTGTTAAGGTCATTTACAGTTTTTGCTGCTTCATCAGCATTCAAAGTTATCATAACCGAATCGTTGGTTATCAATCCGAGGTGTTTTCAAAAGTTTGAAGGGTTTGCATGAAGATTGTAATTGTCAAGATACATATGATGTTCTAGAATTTTGAACAATACAATTTTTTTTTCTTTTTTTTTTATGGGTTTATGAATAGAAGTGATGTTCTAGCACAGTTTTGAAGTCAAAGTATAGCATTTGAAAGATGTAAGAATCTAAGAGTGATGTTTTCTGTTAAATCTTGGCTTGGATTCTGATTTTTCAAAATCAGAATATGTAATTGAATTTGTATGAAAACTATTGTATATCGCTGTGAGCATAGTTAATAATTTTTGAATCAAAGTTGAAGAATGTACAGTATAACATATTAATTGTGAACTTATATATTTCCCGAGTATTACCTACCCGTTAAAGATTTCACAATTAATACTTTGTACAAAATAATTTTTTTTATTACCGTCTTTATGAAAATATATGTATGTATATCTTCTTCAGATGTAATACAGATTTGATGAGTTAATATCATATTAAGCTCATTTGATTTTTGAATTGAATGAATAATCTCTAAAACATTAAGGATTACATAATCTTCGCGGAGTATTTCACTAATGAAATCAATACTTCATTATTTATTCTTATTCCTCGGTGAAGGATGTTGATGCTCGTGGAAATCTTATGAACTTCATAAGATATAAATGATGTTTTCTAGAAAGTTTCGAGTACATCGAAGATAAAAGTGTAAAATCAAACATGTAATTGATTAATACACTAAGTTCATTATGAAATAGAATTCATTGAGTTGAAACAGATATTTGTAGTTAATGATGGTTAAGTTGTTAACGAAGGATGTATATCATAGCATATTAGTAATATGAATTAACCGAGTAGTATCTACCCCTTAAAATTCACACGTAATAGCTTAGTACGAAAAGATTCATGATGGTTTTAAAATTTATATATATAAGATATACATATAAATTCTTTAGATGAATTGAGTTATTACTTCATAACTCATTGATACAATATACTCATTGTTGCCTCGTAATGATGTCCACGGTGATTTCTTGAACTGACGGAGCTTGTGATGTTAGAGGTGCTGCTGATTCTGACGATGTTGACAGCACTGACTGTGCTGGTGAGGCTAAGGGTAATGTTGATGCTGTTGGTAAAACAAGTCTAGCTTGTATCTTACACCATTCGGATAAGGATTTCTACTCTATCTGATTTAGGGTTAAGGCTAGAATAGATAATCTCTAAACTTTAGAAATTACATAATCGCCGTAGAATGTTTCTTCGATGAAGTTATGAATCCATACTTCATCGTTTGTCGTTGCTGGTACTTCTTGGTACCTATGGTGCATATGATGTTGATATCCGAGGTACAGATTGTGATGTTGAGGCGTGTGATGTGGATGTGGTTGTTGGTGGTGGTAATGATCCTGTTGGTGTGGATGATGGTGGTACCGGTTATGCTGCGGGTGCTGCTGCTAGTGTTCGTAACCCTTGCACCATATTCTCCAAAGCCACTACCCGAGCACGAAGCTCGTTGACTTCTTCTATTATACCGGGATGATCGGTGGTTTGGACGATCGGATAAATAAGATTTATAATATGGGATAGTATATAATCATGATGAGATACTCTGGAAATGAGAGAGAAAATAGTATTACGAATAGGTTCGCCGGTAAGTGCTTCAGGTTCTTCGCCAAGAGGTGAATGTGGTGGATGGAAGGGATCACCTTCTTCTTGTCTCCAATGATTAAGTAGGCTACGAACCCATCCCCAATTCATCCAGAATAGGTGATGGCTGATTAGTTGATCCATTCCGGTTACACTTTCTTCAGAGTTCAGGTGAATATCCATATCGGAATAGCAGTCGGAATTTAAGGAATTTGAACTAGATACGTGATCCATCTTGTATAATTAGAGGGATGATTTTTGATATGAAATAGATTATAGAATTTGATTGGTACTCTTCAATACATAATTTACATATGTATATATAATACCAAAATCCCGTAAATTACGGAGAAATTTTTGGAAGATGGCAGTCAAAGTTTACTGTAATAGATATGCCAAGATATGAATTTTGTCTATACACTATCTATGCAATCAATGCAATAAGACGCGTTTAGACTTAAGATGATAGACAGGTAATTTCTGACAAGAAATGATAAGCAAAACTTTTGACATGCAGACACAGTCGAAGTCCAGACTTACTAATGCATCCTAACAACTATCAGTTAGACACACTTATGCAAGACCTGGTTCACTAGGACCAACGCTCTGATACCAACTGTGATGATCGCTCCAAATGCATATGGACGAACACGTCATTCATCGATTTCATTGCGAGGTATTTGACCTCTATATGATACGTTTTGTAAACATTGCATTCTTTTGAAAAGGCACACCATAAATGAATATTTAAATCAAAGGTTTTCGACATCTGATGATTTCTACATATAGACAATCACCGTAAATAATAGTTTACAATAGTAATTCCGTTGACAATGCAGTCAAAATAAGATACATGGTGATGATTTGGTGAATGCAACGTTTCCTTGATAAATATGCCATGTAAGACTCCATGCACATAGCTTGTCTAACATATAAGCAAACAGCGGAAGACTTCTAGGGAACCTGAGAATAAACATGCTAACAAGTGTCAACACAAAGGTTGGTGAGTTCATAGTTTTAGTATTTCGCATAATCTGTATATAAAGGTGGATCACAAGAATTCAGTTGTTTCATCCGAAACGTTTATCAAAATATTCTACGAAATTGAGCACCCTGGCAACTAAACTTAACGTATATATAATTTATACCCTTTGTATAATCATCTTAATAATACACGCAAACCAACGTGTACGCTTCTCAAATAGCATACGTCCGTTAAAAGGCTAGCGCTCTAGCTCAGACGGGGATATCAAGCCCTATGGATCCATATACTACTACTCGCGCCCACCTGTTCTTATAACCGGCAGTTACTATAACGACCCTCATTTTTCCATTCTATATTTTTCCAATATTAAAAGCCCAAACAATATAATTAAAACTTAATGATTAAACTTTAATCAACAATTGTTAAGTGTTAAGAGTTAGAAAACATATTAATTAACTTTGTACAAAAATTGACAAGTTAATAAAATATGAAAATAATAAACTGTTAGTCGACACTCACTACTAATTAAAATTTATGCATTTATGTAATATTATAACTAATAACCTATAAGTAATAAATAAAAAGTGACATTTATATAAATAATAAAACAATTGGGAACTAAATATATACAAGTCATGAATTAGTAAAAAAAAAAATAATACTTATCATGTAGTAAATGTAAAAATAATAATAATAATAATAGTAATAATAATGAGACTAAAAAAATATTACATCCTTATGTTGACTAAAAATAAAGTATAAACTAGTACATCCTTATGTTGACTAATTATAAACTAGTACCACCTATTGTTGACTAAAAATTATAAAACAAAATAAAATCATTAATTAGAACATCCTTATGTTGACTAACACTCTAATACTTGCACTATATAAACACTCCTAGACTCCTAGTTTCTCATTCACAAATCACACCAAAATCCTCTCTCAAAAACAATCTCCCCCTTTCCTTCTCTTGTGGTATTCGAATCTTCAAGCTTGTTCTTCGTGTTCTTCAAGAATCTTCAAGGAGTTCTTCAAGATTTTCAAGGCTTTGATCTTCCATCTTCATCATGTTCATCTTTTCTTTGTTAATTATCTTGAATCTTCAAAGGTATAACATAAACCCTAAACTATTTACATAAACTTTGATCTTTGTTAATTCATATTCATATTATAAACTTGTTATTCATAAGTATATACATAAACACACCTAGATTTATATATACATATATACATGTAAAAAAATATATTTTTTTATATATATATACATATATATACGAATTATATATATATATATATATACATATTAAAACCTTAAACCCTAATTACACCTAAACTATAATTCTTAAACCCTAATTAATTAAACTCTAAACATTTATGAAACCCTAGGACATTAATTACTAAACCCTAGTTATTAATTACTACTTTAATTAACTAACCCTAATTAATGAAACCCTAATACTACTTATACTAGTACTTAACATGTATACACTATTTTATTACTAGCACCTATAACCTACTACTTATATTGTAGCACAAAAACATTTTGGGATATGTATTAGAGATGTATAGATCTTCGAACTTTCTTGACGAATGGTTTCTACGAGATTCTAGGCAGAGGGTTTGGATTTCCGATTTAAAGGGTCCTATGGCTCAAGCCCCTAGATCTAAAATAGCCATTCGAAGGGAAAGGGGTGATTGGAAGCTTATCTAATACGACAAGTATCCTAAAATGGAAAACACTGATAAAAGTAGAAACTCTCTAGTAATAGAAACTTAGTAAAATAAGAAACTTTCTAAAAATAGAAACTTTATAAAAATAGTAACTTACTAGGAATAGAAACTTAGTAAAACAAACTATACTTAAACACATACTTAAACTTAAACATGGGCAAAACACTTAACTACTCTTAAATGTCAATAGGTTGACTTTCCTGCTCACTCGTTCAACTCTTTATTCCGAGGAATAACTCTCTCTCTACTTACTAAGGTGAATTCATAGCCCCACTTTTTACTGTTTCATAACTGTTTTATAACTTTTGGGGTGAGAATACATGCACAACTTTTATAACTGTTTTACACGTATTAACTATTAAACTGTGATATGATGGGCTATGACCAGCAAGCCCCTAACCGATAAGTATAAACGATAACTTGTTACGGGGTAAACTTGAAAGTCTAGTCTAAATATCAGTACTTACACGTATCAACTATTAAACTGTGATATGTTGGGCTATGACCAGCAAGCCCCCAACCGACAAGTATAAACGATAACTTGACACGGGGTAAACTTGAAAGTCTAGTCTAAATATCAGTACCAACTGTTAAAACTATGCTATACCCGGCTACGTCCGACTAAGTCCCTACAGTGATATTTTTAAGTGCTGCGGCATGCTTATTTATTGGGGGTAGGCCTATCGGGAGTAACGTCCCCGATACATTTGACTCAGTCTTTGTATTACTTGATAATGAAATTTAAACCGACAAGGACAGACACAACTTGTCATGGGGCAAACTTGAACGTTTAGTCTAAATATCACGCACTGGCATAACTTTTGGATCTGCGAGATCTACTTTTTGATCCTGCGGGAGATCAACTTTACAACTAAATCTTGTGGTCTAAAAACAACGATAACTACTTTTGTTAAACCTATGAACTTCACTCAACCTTTTTGGTTGACACTTTAGCATGTTTTGTCTCAGGTGCTGTTTGATTCAAGCTTTCTTATCTACTACTTATGTGATGCTACTTGGACTTAGGATCAAGAGATATCGCATTTATTACTTCTGCATATGAACAATTACTTTATCGTTATTTCCATTATTGTAACGACATTTCATTTTCCGCTGCGTACTCAATAAAGTTAAATTTTCTCATTTAGTATTGTTCTCGTATTATAATATGTTGGTTTATTTGATATTAGTAACGTTTCTTCCAGACCCTATTGGGAGGACGTTACAGATTGGTATCAGAGCATAACCAGACTGTTATAGAGAACCAGGATTGCATTTTTATGTGTGCCTTACTTGCTAGCTAGGGTGCCTTAGCAATCTAGGAAACTATAACCTTTCCTGCCTTACACTTAAAGCACTTAGGATTACCTTATAATCTTAACAATCATGCTTTACCAAACTTGACTTAAAGATTCTAATCAAAGTCTATTTCCTAATGTAGGACTACAACTTTTCTTGACCATAGTGCCTTTAATTGTTTCCTTTAACTGTTAAATGCTACACTATACTTTAGAAACTTTACTTATCTTAGAATGCCGAGCTAATCTAAGAACTCTGCTCACTTTCCTGAGTACTATCCAATTACACCACCGCATCTAAATGCGACACAATGATTTCAGAAATTCTTGACATTCATAAGTCATCTATCATGGTTATGTGTATTACATATGTATTACATGAAATATTATCCATGATTTTGAAACTCTTATAATTGTTACTACTCACACACAAACGTATATAACTCCCTGTTATATCACGTACCTATATGCCTTATGCCTTTATGCATCGGTTTGTGAATCGAAAAATGTCATTGGGTTATCACAGTATACGAATTGAAAGTCTTTAATCAAAAGATTATTAGATTACATACTTATCACTTTATGATCTCGACACGTCATACTGCCATTATTAAAGTATAGACACATCATATCTTATTATATCTTATCGTATCTATCCCAATAGATTTTGTCTAACACTTTTCCTAAATTCCCTCCGTAACTTACGGAAATCTTTTTGCTATATACACGTATTCGAGGAGACGAATATATCATCCAGTATTCTACACTAATATCATATCAAAAACCCTAATTCCAAACACATAATATGGATTCCTCGAACTCTTCGAGCTCCAATGGCAGCGTAACCGGAATGAACCAACCAATCAGCCATCATCTATTTTGGATGAATTGGGGATGGGTTCGTAGTAAACTTAATCAATGGAGACAAGAAGAAGGTGATCCCTTCCACCAACCGAATTCACCTCTTAGTGAAGAACCTGAAGCACTTACTGGCGAACCCGTTCGGAACACTATTTTCACCCTCATTTCTAGGATATCCAGTCACGAATATATAATATCTAAAATTTTAGATCTTATTCATCCACTTGTCCGAACCGCCAATCATCCCGGAATAATAGAAGAAGTCAACGAGCTTCGCGCTCGAGTAGTGGCTCTGGAGAATATGGTGCGAAACCTACGAACACCAGCAGCAGCACCAGCAGCATAACCAGTACCACCAGTACCATCGGCATCACCACCAACATCACCACCAACATCACCAGCTTCACCAACGACAACATCCGCATTCCACGCCTCAACATCACACTCAGTACCTCAAACATCAACATCATACGCCCCATAGATACCAAGGAATATTAGTAATAATGAGTTAAGATGTATTGACTCATTCTTCCTGAAGAATTACATATGTATACTTTATATATATGGATTGGAACAATAATAAATCTTTTCGTACTAAGCTATTACGTGTGAATCTTAACTAGTATGTACTACATGGTTAATTCATATCACAATATGCTATGATGTACATCTTTTGTTAATAACTTAACAATCGTTAATCATTGCTTCAATACAATAAACTCCATTTCGTAATAAACCAAGTGTATTACTCAAATACATGATTAATTGTATACTTTAATTTTCGATGTACTCGAAACTTTCTAGAAAATATCATTAGTGCCTTATGAATTTCACAAGAATTCCAAGAGCACCAACATCATATACCGAAGTATATCAATAACAATGAACGATGAAGTATTAATTCATAACTTCATTAGCGAAATATTTCACGACAATTATGAAATCTCTAAGGTTTTGGAGATTATTTATTCTCGTTTCAACAGCAAATCAAATGAGTTTAATATTATATTAGCTCATTAAAACCATGATTACATCTGAAGAATACATATATGAACGTATATCTTCTCTTTTGTACAAACTGTTAATTGTAAAAAATATTTTAACGGATAGGTAAAACCCGAGAGATATTCATATCTCATATAAATATGTTACATTGTACATTCTTCCATTCTGATTCACCAGTTGTTAACTATACTACTTACATTCACATGATATATGTATATGTTCACCAAAGAAAAACCATTTTCATACAAATTCAGTTACATACTCTGATTTTGACATATCGGAACTTAAGTAAAGCTTTAGCAAGTGTTATCTTCCTAAAGATCACTACATTCATGAATTACATTCATTCGTATTCTATGATGAATTATCAAATCAAACCACCGAACTTACCATTCCTTACTTTTGAAAATCGCAACATTTCTTCGTCAACCGTTAGATGATGCATCTTACGCTTAAACACTTCAAATTCAAAATTCTTGAAAACATCCTTTGAATCTTGACGATCGCAATCAGCGTTTAATCATCTAAAAATGAAATTTCTTGAAACCATTTCGAATTGATAACCGATGATTCAAATATGGCTGCATTAAATGCAGAGGAAACAGAAAAATTGTAGATGGTCTTAAGGGCCAACAGTTTGATAATAAAGAATGGTACGTTGGAAAAGCTCAAAAGAAAATTTTGAACTGAAAAACGGATTGAGCTAACCATGGAGGAGACCAAGGACAAACACAAGGGCCAAACCCTATATTCAAAGAATCCAGGTAATTTTGGATCCGGTGAAATCTTTAGAGAATATCTTGCTCCGAAGTCATGTTAAAAGCTTGCGGAAAATTTTTCTTCATCAACTTTCGAACTTAGAAATTCCAAAATATCATCATAAATATCCTCTATATTTCGGAAGATATCTTCATAACGATTCATGTCCGCAATTAAGTATCTCTTTGCGATATCTTTATAAAGGAAACTGTTTTAGTTTCTATATTCTGTAAAATTCGAGTTTAAATTATAAATGCTTTGAAGAAGTGTTGGGAATTGAAGCATGAGTTAGTATAATATAATAACATCAGGCCAACGTGATTATATTACAGTAAGTCATGCTAAGTTTTTAATGGAAGATGATGATTCATAGATTTTATAATCATCATTTTCCATGTTACACGACTCTTACATTCTATTTAACCTCTAAACATATCAAGAAAATATTTTTCTTGATGATTCGGTCTTTTCCGGATATTCTGGTAATATGACAAATCAAATCGTGCTATTACCTTTCCTTTCTACTTTATATATTATTATCATTCGAAACTTCATACCTATGAATTCTGGACCATTACTCGCTTGACTTGAAGTCGGGAAGAAGAAACAAAAGCATAAAGCTCCGACATATAAGGGAAAATATAAAGCCCGATAACGACTCCGAAATTACAAACCGTGTATATCAATGCGTATAGCAATATAAAGACACGGGATAATTAAAAACACTATAACCCCAAGAGCATAGTAGAAGTAAACAGATTCCTCTGGCGGTAAAAGAAAAAGAAGAATGACTGCATAGATGGTCAATATAATAACCAGGATCAGAACTGGATTAAGCATTTTCTTAATCTTTTGGAAGTTTGAATTGAGAAAGAAAGTATAGAAGTGGTGAAGATAATGAAACGAAAGAAGCTAATTTATAGCAAAATTCCAAACACATCAATCGAGGCAAATCACCGCATTTAATCAAACAAATCTCAAAATTTCGTAAATACCGGAGAATCAAATCTTATAGATTACGAAGATTTCCTTTAATTCCTTGAATTCCGGAAATCAATCGTGACTACGTCAAAAGTTAAGGCGAACATTTAATTTTCTCATTTCACTCTTTTATGATAGCTTCATTTATACTCTTCCTATAAACGAATCGTTTTATCCATATTATTCAATAGTGATAAAACTTTATTTTTCAACTTATATTCATCATTAAAATATTCTTGTTGTAAACAATGAAGATCTCTATCAAATTTTATGACTGTGATTTTCACGAACTCCTCTTTGTTTGTCTGCCCTAATATTGTGGCATAAAATGCTCAAGGTTTTAAATGAGCTCAATACTATTCATAACACATTTCATGTATCCAATTTACTGAAATGACTTGTATAACATCATCATTTTGAATAATCTTCGCATTAATGATAAAATGCACTTCGTTGAATAACCTATAGAAATCATGGAAGGAGAGGTCAAACAAACGCGTAAAAGCAATATACCTATCGTTAAAGTCCGTTGGAATTCGCGTAGAGGCCCCGAATATACCTGGGAACGTAAAGACCATATGAAACGGAAATATCCACATCTCTTCTCAACTGCTGATGCAAACGAGGAAACTACCTAAAAACTTCGGGACGAAGTTTTCAATAACGGGGAGGTACTATAACGACCCTCATTTTTCCATTCTATATTTTTCCAATATTAAAAGCCCAAACAATATAATTAAAACTTAATGATTAAACTTTAATCAACAATTGTTAAGTGTTAAGAGTTAGAAAACATATTAATTAACTTTGTACAAAAATTGACAAGTTAATAAAATATGAAAATAATAAACTGTTAGTCGACACTCACTACTAATTAAAATTTATGCATTTATGTAATATTATAACTAATAACCTATAAGTAATAAATAAAAAGTGACATTTATATAAATAATAAAACAATTGGGAACTAAATATATACAAGTCATGAATTAGTAAAAAAAAAAATAATACTTATCATGTAGTAAATGTAAAAATAATAATAATAATAATAGTAATAATAATGAGACTAAAAAAATATTACATCCTTATGTTGACTAAAAATAAAGTATAAACTAGTACATCCTTATGTTGACTAATTATAAACTAGTACCACCTATTGTTGACTAAAAATTATAAAACAAAATAAAATCATTAATTAGAACATCCTTATGTTGACTAACACTCTAATACTTGCACTATATAAACACTCCTAGACTCCTAGTTTCTCATTCACAAATCACACCAAAATCCTCTCTCAAAAACAATCTCCCCCTTTCCTTCTCTTGTGGTATTCGAATCTTCAAGCTTGTTCTTCGTGTTCTTCAAGAATCTTCAAGGAGTTCTTCAAGATTTTCAAGGCTTTGATCTTCCATCTTCATCATGTTCATCTTTTCTTTGTTAATTATCTTGAATCTTCAAAGGTATAACATAAACCCTAAACTATTTACATAAACTTTGATCTTTGTTAATTCATATTCATATTATAAACTTGTTATTCATAAGTATATACATAAACACACCTAGATTTATATATACATATATACATGTAAAAAAATATATTTTTTTATATATATATACATATATATACGAATTATATATATATATATATACATATTAAAACCTTAAACCCTAATTACACCTAAACTATAATTCTTAAACCCTAATTAATTAAACTCTAAACATTTATGAAACCCTAGGACATTAATTACTAAACCCTAGTTATTAATTACTACTTTAATTAACTAACCCTAATTAATGAAACCCTAATACTACTTATACTAGTACTTAACATGTATACACTATTTTATTACTAGCACCTATAACCTACTACTTATATTGTAGCACAAAAACATTTTGGGATATGTATTAGAGATGTATAGATCTTCGAACTTTCTTGACGAATGGTTTCTACGAGATTCTAGGCAGAGGGTTTGGATTTCCGATTTAAAGGGTCCTATGGCTCAAGCCCCTAGATCTAAAATAGCCATTCGAAGGGAAAGGGGTGATTGGAAGCTTATCTAATACGACAAGTATCCTAAAATGGAAAACACTGATAAAAGTAGAAACTCTCTAGTAATAGAAACTTAGTAAAATAAGAAACTTTCTAAAAATAGAAACTTTATAAAAATAGTAACTTACTAGGAATAGAAACTTAGTAAAACAAACTATACTTAAACACATACTTAAACTTAAACATGGGCAAAACACTTAACTACTCTTAAATGTCAATAGGTTGACTTTCCTGCTCACTCGTTCAACTCTTTATTCCGAGGAATAACTCTCTCTCTACTTACTAAGGTGAATTCATAGCCCCACTTTTTACTGTTTCATAACTGTTTTATAACTTTTGGGGTGAGAATACATGCACAACTTTTATAACTGTTTTACACGTATTAACTATTAAACTGTGATATGATGGGCTATGACCAGCAAGCCCCTAACCGATAAGTATAAACGATAACTTGTTACGGGGTAAACTTGAAAGTCTAGTCTAAATATCAGTACTTACACGTATCAACTATTAAACTGTGATATGTTGGGCTATGACCAGCAAGCCCCCAACCGACAAGTATAAACGATAACTTGACACGGGGTAAACTTGAAAGTCTAGTCTAAATATCAGTACCAACTGTTAAAACTATGCTATACCCGGCTACGTCCGACTAAGTCCCTACAGTGATATTTTTAAGTGCTGCGGCATGCTTATTTATTGGGGGTAGGCCTATCGGGAGTAACGTCCCCGATACATTTGACTCAGTCTTTGTATTACTTGATAATGAAATTTAAACCGACAAGGACAGACACAACTTGTCATGGGGCAAACTTGAACGTTTAGTCTAAATATCACGCACTGGCATAACTTTTGGATCTGCGAGATCTACTTTTTGATCCTGCGGGAGATCAACTTTACAACTAAATCTTGTGGTCTAAAAACAACGATAACTACTTTTGTTAAACCTATGAACTTCACTCAACCTTTTTGGTTGACACTTTAGCATGTTTTGTCTCAGGTGCTGTTTGATTCAAGCTTTCTTATCTACTACTTATGTGATGCTACTTGGACTTAGGATCAAGAGATATCGCATTTATTACTTCTGCATATGAACAATTACTTTATCGTTATTTCCATTATTGTAACGACATTTCATTTTCCGCTGCGTACTCAATAAAGTTAAATTTTCTCATTTAGTATTGTTCTCGTATTATAATATGTTGGTTTATTTGATATTAGTAACGTTTCTTCCAGACCCTATTGGGAGGACGTTACAGTTACTAGTTACCAAAGCTAAGGGATTTTCGGTTCAAACTCAGTGTAGAATTTAGTATGTACTTGTATCCATTGTGTTTAAAATAAAGTGCATAGTTGACATAATTAAATATAATATATATAATATATATAATTTAAATAATTAATTATATATTATATTAAATTCATGTGCATAGTTGACTTGTAATTTCCGTTCCAATGACTCGTACGTTGTCACTCGACTTATGTCCTGGTTCCAGTTTCTCGAACGCATTTTCGTACGCTTAGAAAACTCGCAATTTACGTTTTGTGACTCGTACCTTTGTCAAAATATAGTCTTAAATTATCAATAAACTATATCATTCTAAGTGTATCTTAAACTTTCGAGTGTCTTGGTCATTTACTTCTATAAATCATTGTCTCACTATTTGTTAATATATATATAATAACAAATCGTTTTATGACCAAGTTAATATATATTTTCAACATTCATAAACACGTTTTAAATATACGTCGCAAGTTATTCATACAATTAATATTCCAACTTTTCATATATATTCAAATAAATATTTAAACCAATAAGTTTAATGTACGATATCAAACAATTAATACATTGTTACGTTTTCAAGTTATAGTATATATATATATATATATATATATATATATATATATATATATATATATATATATATATATATATATATATAATTGTTCGCGAATCGTCAAGAACAACCGAAAGGTATTTGAATATATGAAAGTAGTTCAAAAATTTTGAGATTCAGTTTTACAGACTTTGCTTATCGTGTCAGAAATATTAATCATACAAAGATTAAGTTTAAATTTGATCAGAAATTTCCGGGTCATCACAGAAATCTCCGGGTCGTCACACCTTAGACTTTAAAGCACTTAGGATTGCCTTGTAATCTTAAAATATATGCTTTACAATCTTATCTTAAAACTGATCGAAATCTCTTTCCTAATGTTAGAATGTCTAATTTTCATCAAGCGAACAAAATGACTCTTTTCGAGCCAACCGAAAAAGATACTGAAAGGTCTTCCACTGAAAGACCAGTCCAAAGCCCACCTTATGGCTTTGGTAGTCCTCCCTCACCAAATTATAGCCTGGATACTCTACCTACTTCTCCTGATTTTCACCCTACTCAAGGATCTGAAAGCAAAGGAAAAAGCCCTGCTAATTCTGCTGACTCTGGCTCTTATCACTCACTGTTATATAAACCGATGAGTACTCCCAAATGGGATGCTCTTCAAGATCTCCCTAATTATGATAGTGACTTCTCAAATTATGAGCCGGAAGAAGAGCCTATTGAAGAATCATCTGAAAACTCAACTCTAAAGAGAAAGCATCCCGAACCCGCTACTACTGGTGAAACCAGTCCATCATTTTGTAATAACATGGAGCACGTAATGGTGAAGCGTGATATCATCAACCTTCAGAGTAGTTGTGAGAAGAATAGAGAGTATAGCAGACGCCACGTTGCTTGGATAGAAGTGCGTCTAAACAACTTAGAAAAAGAAAACAAAATCTTGAAGGAAATCATCAAAGAGTCCTTCGACTCTCAAATCGAAAGGCTAGAGAAACTGGTGAAGAATAACATGGACAAAGTGATGGAGAAAGTGATGGCTGAGAAAGAGAAGAAATGAAGCATATCTTGTTCTTTGTTTTCCTATTTATTTATTTTCCATTTTCCTATCTATGTAAAGGCTATGCCTTAAATTATTCTCATTTCCAACTCGTGTAATAAAGGCTTATTTAATGCCTCATTCTTAATAATATAAAGTGTTTCGTTTATATCATATTCATCTTTATCTCGCTTAAAATTTTTCAAACTTATGACCTAACAGATTTATCAAACTTCCATACACTCTTATGTAGTGAAGAATCATGGTTCGTCCAACCGCACCAACTCTTACCACGACGTTACATAACTTTCTCGTTTGACCAAGTCCATTTCATGACTTCCATAACTTTCAAAGATATGAAAGTTGACCAAGTTTATAAAGACTGCAACTTAAAACTAGCCAACCATAGCTCGACAAGTTCATAACTGTTTTCATGGATGACATTCCGATCTGCTCCAAGAGTGAGAAAAAAAAAACATGAGCAACATTTGCAAATTCATTCTTGAACTCTTAAGAAAAAGAATAACTCTACGCAAACTTTCCAAGTGCAGGTTTTGGCTTAAAACCGACATGTTGTCGATCCAGCTAAGAATACTGCTATCCTTAAAATACTATATTAGAAATCATCATTAATCACATATCCTGACCTTATGGAGTGACCTTGGAATGGAAATATGAATTAGTGAAATATAATGACGGTGGCCAATGTGATTATATTTTGGTAATTCATAGAGATATTCCAATATCATGACGTATGGAATAGAAAGTGAATCAAAGAAAACTCTCAAGCTATCTGTTCAAAAAAAAAAAAAAAAAACTCAAATGCAAGGGGCATGAAAGGAGAAAAATGATCATCTTGATATTAGTAGATACAAAGAACTCATTCTAATCAAACTATATATCTATCTCATACTCATTTAACAAACTTTCATGTACCATAAAAGTTGTAAACAATCGAATCTTGAAATTTCACATTCATTTATCCTAAATGGATATCTCCTGATCATTGATAATCATCACTTGTTATATCCAGATCCTCTCTGTTATTACACTTTCGGTGTAAATTTTCATATGATTTTCAAAAACCCATGTCATTTGAACCCTCAAACGTCGATATTACGAACACCATGTCCAATATTACATTTTATATGTCGAGATGATAATATCTCATATGCATAATATTTTGAAGAATGGAACCTCCATACATGTATCGTTTTGACTATCATAGTCAAGAAACTTCTGTACTCGTACATCTACTTATAATAGACTACTTGGCACCATGCAAGTATGGTGTCATAAACAATAATCGATCGTTGTCAACTCAAAAATCAAAGGTGAAATACACTATCTCAAGTTGTGGCTTGAGCTAAACTCATCACATCTGAAAAACTGCTGTAACAATTGAAATGATTCCATCATACTTTAACGTATCCTCCTCTCAGACCAACTAAGGCTGAATTCAAACGATCATTACATAGTTGAAAGTCACTGCTTTAGCATTTATTTATACTTGTCTATGCGACTGCCAGATTATTCATGCCAAGTTCTCGAACTCTCACTACCACTCGAACAATTCAAAGTTACAAATCTTATTTGAAGTTCTTTCATACATAACTCTAAATTCGAGGGATTTACTCATTTGATGATAATCACATTATCATCCTTCTTACTTTAATGTTAACATTTTGAGTCCAAGGACTCGTGCCCTGATAAAAGTCAATTCATTAGTTTTCACTACCTCGAAACAATTATTACACAATTATCCTCCGGAATTTTTAAAATCTTCAATCAATTTTTCTCAAACAAATAAACTATTAAATACAAGTACCCCGTTTTCCAAAGATTTCTTACACGAGTCTTTATTTTCAAACTATCTCGGAATTTATAAAAATGATTTTTCACTTATGCGATTGATAAAATCTTATACATAAATTTAACTTTACGTACTTTGACTAGTACATATCAAATTATATTTTCACTTCTACAAATTTCCACTTTGATTAAATCGAAATTACTTTACAAAATTTTACGTAACCCTAGTTTTACTATGAACATCATTTTGTCACCTCCTCTAAAATTACTTTCACTAATTATATAAACCCTTTCGCATTTTTATCAAGTGACCTTTGTTTTATCAAATTAAACATTCTTTTAATCAACTCTTTTTCGTATTGTTCAAATTATTTCACGTAAAATAGTACGTGTTGTACGTAACTCAAGTTTTACTAATAGCTTCGCTTCGTTTATATTGACACATCAAACGTCACAACTTTTCGAAAATTACTTTGACTTATTATTAAAACTTTCGTAATGCTCTCCAATATGTTTGGATCACCTTTATTTTCTTTCTCCGTGCAAGAACGAGACTTACCTCTTTACGTACATCATCTCTTCCTTGCTATGCTAAACATTAAGAAGTTTCTACTTCCGGTATTTCACGGCTAAACCACGACGCTCTCGTAAACGTTAAATCTATGATCTTTCGAACAAGGAAGCAGAGGTTCCTTCATGATAGAAACAATATCTTATAGACAATGATTCACATTTATTCGAATCCATGTTTAAACTCGTAAGTAAATCATAGACTGACTCACCATTTGTGCGAAAACACTTTACCTACTCTAAAGGAGTTACCCTAAACATTTATGAAGACACTCTACCCATTTCTTCCTTCTTGGATTACAACTAGATGATACTCTAGTCAAATTTTAAATTATGGTTCGACATAAAACTAAAACCATAAATCTTAAAGCTACACCCTGAAACTATTTCTAAAGACAAGTTCTCATGTATACTGAACGAAGTCTTTCATTTAATCACTCATACTATCCTGAGGTCAATGAATCCTCAACTAACATCTCAAATAGTACGTCTTCAATCAATTTTTCTCAAACAAATAAACTCTTAAATACAAGTACCCCGTTTTCCAAAGATTTCTTACACGAGTCTTTATTTTCAAACTATCTCGGAATTTATAAAAATGATTTTTCACTTATGCGATTGATAAAATCTTATACATAAATTTAACTTTACGTACTTTGACTAGTACATATCAAATTATATTTTCGCTTCTACAAATTTCCACTTTGATTAAATCGGAATTACTTTACAAAATTTTACGTAACCCTAGTTTTACGATGAACATCATTTTGTCACCTCCTCTAAAATTACTTTCACTAATTATATAAACCCTTTCGCATTTTTATCAAGTGACCTTTGTTTTATCAAATTAAACATTCTTTTAATCAACTCTTTTTCGTATTGTTCAAATTATTTCACGTAAAATAGTACGTGTTGTACGTAACTCAAGTTTTACTAATAGCTTCGCTTCGTTTATATTGACACATCAAACGTCACAACTTTTCGAAAATTACTTTGACTTATTATTAAAACTTTCGTAATGCTCTCCAATATGTTTGGATCACCTTTATTTTCTTTCTCCGTGCAAGAACGAGACTTACCTCTTTACGTACATCATCTCTTCCTTGCTATGCTAAACATTAAGAAGTTTCTACTTCCGGTATTTCACGGCTAAACCACGATGCTCTCGTAAACGTTAAATCTATGATCTTTCGAACAAGGAAGCAGAGGTTCCTTCATGATAGAAACAATATCTTACAGACAATGATTCACATTTATTCGAATCCGTGTTTAAACTCGTAAGTAAATCATAGACTGACTCACCATTTGTGCGAAAACACTTTACATACTCTAAAGGAGTTACCCTAAACATTTATGAAGACACTCTACCCATTTCTTCCTTCTTGGATTACAACTAGATGATACTCTAGTCAAATTTTAAATTATGGTTCGACATAAAACTAAAACCATAAATCTTAAAGCTACACCCTGAAACTATTTCTAAAGACAAGTTCTCATGTATACTGAACGAAGTCTTTCATTTAATCACTCATACTATCCTGAGGTCAATGAATCCTCAACTAACATCTCATTTGTCTATTAGACATCTCTTGAAAACTAAAGGTATTATGGTTACCTTTTGCAACTTGAAGCTGGTGCTATCTCTAACAAACACCAGTCATACATCAAACTACGTAACTGAAATCTCTACGTACTTCGTTCTATTTATCTACCCTACTATTATGGCATGAACACTCAAGACTTTAATGAACTCAACGACACATTTAATGCTGGTATAGCATCATCTTTCCTTTTAAAGGAAAACTAGTCAAACGACACTCTTGTTATTCCTTGGAAAATCTTTGCATTTAATGCACTTTGTAAACGACCTAATAAGGTTAGGGATCATGAGATCAAACGTGTGAACAAAACAATATACTTATTGTTAACACTCATTGGAATTCACGAAAGGGCCCCGATTGTACCAGAGAACGTGAAAATCAAACTCTATTGTTAAAATCCGTTGGGATTCGCGTAGAAGCCCCTAATATACATGGGAACGCAAAGACCAAATGATACGAAAATACTTCCATCTCTTCTCAACTGCTGATGCAAACGAGAGCTCTACTTAAAACTTCGGGACGAAGTTTCTAATAACGGGGAGGTACTATAACGACCCTCAAATTTCCAACATTTACATATCCTTTCATCAATTATTTTGCCCAAACGAATAATTAAAACTTAATGATTAAACTTTAATCAACAATTGTTAAGTATTAAAAATTATAAATTATAAAACGTATTAATTAACTTTGTGTAATGAACGACAAGTTAATAAAAGGATAAAAATAATGAGCTAATTAACTTTCGTGAACAAAATATAATACTTTAAACTTGTAGCCTTTAAACATTAAACTAGAACATTTAATGAGTTATTTTAACTAATCAAAAGTGCAGGGTTTAAAATGAAAAAGTTTCATGGAATGCCCTAACTTGTTCCCTAAATACTACTTTAATTAATTAGACCTAGTTAATTAATGAAACCCTAATATTACTTATACTATTATTTAACATTTATACACTATTACTATTACTAACACTTATAACCCACTACTTAAAAACATTTTGGATATATAATAGATATATATAGATATTTGAACTTTCTTGACGAATGGTTTCTACGAAACTCTAGGGAGAAGGGTTTGGATTTTCCGATTTAAAGGATCCTGTAGCTCAAGCCCCTAGACCTGAAATGGCTATTCGAAGGGAAAGGGGTGATTGAAAGTATATCTAATATGGCGAATATCCTAAAATGGAAACACTTTTAGAATAGAAACTTTCTAAAAATAGAAACTTACTAAAAATGGAAACTTTCTAAAAATAGAAACTTACTAAAAATGGAAACTTTCTAAAAATAGAAACTTACTAAAAATAGAAACTTTCTAAAAGTGGAAACTTACTAGGAATGGAAACTTAGTAAAACGAAATACACTTACATACGTAAACTTAAACTTGGGTAAAACACTTAACTACTCTTAAATGTCATAGGTTGACTTTCTGCTCATCCGTCCAAACTTTCTATTCCGAGGAATAACAACTCTTCTCCTACTTACTAAGGTGAACTCATAGCCCCACTCTTTATTGCTAGCAAACTTATTTAACTTTTTGGGGTGAGACATATGCTACTTTTACTATTTATGATTTAGACACAAGTACCAACTATTAAACTATGCTATACCCGGCTATGTCCGACTAAGTCCCTACAGTGATATTTTTAATTGCTCGTTAAATGCATTCTTAATTATTGGGGGTAGGCCTATCGGGAGTAACGTCCCCGATACATTTGACCAAGTCATTGTATTACTTAATAATGAAATTAAACCGACAAGTATAGACACAACTTGTCATTGGGGAAAACTTTGAACGTTTAGTCTAAATATCACGAATTGGCATAACTTTTTGATCCCTGCGAGATCAACTTTTAAGATCTTTGTGATCTTCTTTGACAACTAAAGATCTGTGTGATCTATCTTTGAAAACAAAATCTTGTGATCTAAAAACAACAATAACTACTTTTGTTAAACCTATGATTTCACTCAACCTTTTTGGTTGACACTTTAGCATGTTTGTCTCAGGTGCCGATTGATCAAGCTTACTTACTTACTACTTATGTGATGCTACTTAGACTTAGGATCAAGAAATATCGCATTTATTATTCTTGCATTTGAAACAATTACTTTATTGTAATTTCCATTATTGTAACAACATTTCATTTTCCGCTGCGTACTCAATAAAGTTTATTTTATTCATATAGTATTGTTCTCGTATTATAATATGTTGGTTTATTTGATATTAGTGACGTTTTCTTCCAGAACCTATCTGGAGGACGTCACATATACTACACCCGCCTCTATACCCTATTGAAATATTCATACTTCAATTCCAACAATCAGAAACTTCTATGGTTGGCGCGGTTGTTCAAGCTTCTGATCGTCTCAAATTGATTTCAGATTATTCTAAGTATCATCAATTAGGGTTCAAATAGCGCAAAATTATGGTTCATACAACGCTATGTTATTCTAATCCACAGTTCATATTTCCCCTCAATTTAATCCCAGCTTACGAGATACTTCTATTTAAATTTTTGATTAGGGTTTTTAATTATCTCTCCTTGTGATCATTTACAAAGTTGATTTGTTATGAATAACATGATGATCCCGTTCATTATCTATTGTTAAACATATCTCATCTATCATAGGTATGTGATTCAATGATTGTGTTATTTAATCTACGTCGTTAATGGTTGTGTTACTTATCATTGTGTTAAGGTTTCAGTTATTTTAATGTTTGTTGAATAATCTTAATGTGTGTTTTGTTCATAAACTTTGTTTCAGGTCTTACGCATTACCGGATTGTTATCTGTTAAGTAACATTTCACAGGTAATGTTGCTCATCCTTTTTTTTTTCTTTTAACTTTTTTGATTATACTGATGTTTTTTATAATTCTGTTTGTTTGAATAGATGTGTTAGTGATTGTGTTACATATTGTTTCCTTAAAATTTCAGTTTATATATTGTCGGATGTTTTAGTTTACATTTTGCGTTTTTATTGCACTTGGAACCTTAAGTTTACTATGTTATGCAATTGTTTAAAGGTGCGTATTGAGTTTTATTCTCTATACTTATGTTATTACATCTATATATCTATTTATACTT
This sequence comes from Rutidosis leptorrhynchoides, assembly GCF_046630445.1. NCBI lineage: Eukaryota > Viridiplantae > Streptophyta > Magnoliopsida > Asterales > Asteraceae > Rutidosis > Rutidosis leptorrhynchoides. The sequence goes on along the minus strand of NC_092334.1, from coordinate 639,726,742 downwards.
GCTATGAATATTGTGTCACGAAACAAAAATTGTGGATCCACACATCGGAAGGATATAAGGAACAGTTTGGAATTCGAAATGATGGTCAGCAGTTGTTCGTTAGCGAAGGCTGGGGAAAATCGTAAAAGATCTTAACTTTGGGCATGGTTCTATCCTTTGTTGGACTGCCATTCATAAAAATCTTTTACCACATAACGGGATTTCATAGTTTGAGTCTACTGCAACCTCTACCACTGAAAATCTTTAAATTGAGATATTCGCTCTTCATTAGATCATATATGTATACAGAATGTATTGTCGCGTATTTTGTCATCTTGATAATATTTAAAGTGTTAAAGTTGATTGCAAAAATTTCATTGCAACTGGGCATCATCAAACTCTCATTATGGTTTTGGTGCTTGATGTTAGATAAATATTGGATTGCAGTTGTTATTGATTTGTTAAATCATGTCAAATTTGGTTGCTTGGGTCAGATTTTCCATTTTATATGTGATGTGGGTCATGATTACTACTGCAAAATTGGCTTGGGATTAGTTTGGTGTTATATCAGTGATTTGGTTCGACAATTTTCCACTGTTCAAGAAATGGGTCAACTTTCCTACTACATAGTTTGTTTGGGTCAGATTGTTCATGACAGTGTTTTATTAATGAATCAATGTAAGTGCAGTCTACAATTACCAGAACAAGCGATGTGAATAAGAGTAAGAAACGTATAATATTGAATTTTGTTCTATATTTGTTTATTGTTTTTGTTTAGGGTTTCTGATTTCCTAATTCAGTTTGAATGTTTTGTAGTATCGATTTCCTAATTGTATGAAGTTCTTCAACCGATCTTCTGTCGCTATCATTTAAGGCTATAATTTACATGTTCTGATTCACAGATCTACTACAACATATAGTATGAAATTCGTTTTCTCGAACGATTGTATTTTTTTAATGTGTAATTTGTTGAATTTAGGAATTGATAGTTGTGATGGCATAATGAAGCAGAGACGGATAGGTTGACAAGTAAAATAGCGATTTCATACATCACAACACCAACGGGTATTAGCAATTAGCGATCAACTGCAACAATTGTTTGATAATGCTTTGTTGCCTATGCTAACAAATATAACCCTTAATGCTTTTGAAAATCTAAAATTTTTTGAGATGCGTTTAAGTTTTTTTTTTTTTTTTTTTTTTTTTTTTTTTTTTTGTAACAAAAATTTGTTGTTAAATGCATTTGTCTAATTACCGCTGCGGTTGTACCCATCTCAGATTATAGATTTGCTTTCTGGACACCCGTTAATTGTAGAAGGTTGTTACTAAAGGATGTTCCCAGATGTCGTGAAAGTTAGAGGTTTATTGGCGGATCAAAGTAGTTATGTGATTGGTGTATAAGTAAGAAAGAAAGGGGAAGTAAACTTAGACATGGTAAAATATTTGGACTTCTTTATTGCGGTAACATAGTTAAAGTCTTAAAGTTGGATGCTTTATTTATTTCAATTATTAAAGTTGGTTTTTGTTTACAGATATTTACTAAAAGAGGGATTGATATACTCACTCCACATGCATGGTTAGATGAAAACATATATCTGGAGAAGAAGGTACATGAACTCCTTTTTTTTGAAACTGTAAGGCCATAACTTAGCAAATTTGTAATGTTGATTTTGTGAATGTAGGTTGCTAAAATGAGCATTCAAAGAGGAGTACCTTTTGAATAGATACTCATGATTCTAGATCACAACGAATAATTAAACCAGCTCCTCAAATCAGCTATACAAGATGATGAGGTATACACCTATACTTCCATCTGGGCATTGGGTTTCAAATGTTTACTGTTTTTCTTCTTAATGTGTTATGCCTTACATTGGGTTTCAAATGTTTACTCTTTTTTATTAACATTGATTTTTATTTCATTTAATAAAATAAAATGATTCATTTGACTTATTATTATCGATTATATGCATATGAATGAATGAATGAATGAATTTGAAGCCGTCGAGAATACAAGTGTGTCCAAATCGATTGAGTCAATCACAATTCTGCTACTGCGGCTGCTCCGAAAAAGTCCGAACCTACTGATGCAATCAGTCTCGCACGGTACCTCTTCTTAGCAAGAAAAGGGTACATTAAATTTTTAAAATTTTTGATTTTTGTGAATGTTGTTTTGTTTTCTGTCTAAAAATACTGATTTGTGAATACTTTATTTCTTGTGGGATAGAAACTCACCATCTGACTTTTAAATGACCGTTGTTGAGGGAAGGTAATAAAAACTACACGATTGAATAATAGTTGTGTGCGATCCAACATATGTACCTGAGAAGGTAATAAAAACTACTCGAATATAAACTTTAACTTTTTCATTTATTGTCAATAAGCTAAATGCACTTTTTTTTAAGGATCTAACTGTTTAATTCTGATCAGGTAAATTTAACAGGTTAATAAAGTTGGTAAGGTGGCTTGAGCCGTACATATAATGAGTCATCCCGTCCAAGATACCAATGAGTGCCACTCTGCTCAAGTCATTATCCCACAAACCGTAAATCAGACATTTTAAGGTCTAAGGGAGCTTCTTGATTTTTATTTTCCGAGGTATCTATTTTTCTGTTCTTATTCACACAATGTTGCTCCGCAAGGCAAGGTTATTTCTTTTGTCAATTGTCTGGTTTTCTTGAAAAAGTATTGGTCATTAAATTTTTCATGAGTTACTGATTATTATGTTATAATTGTGTACAGGTCTGTCAAATGACTAAGGTATGACTTGCATTTAATTATATCAACCTAGATGTGTTGATATACGTTTTTCAACTTCTTCACTTTCGAATCGTGTGCTACGTGTGGTTAGGGTCAGGATTTCAAGAATTTATGATCCAAATAAGAGTTGCAAGAATGTGGAAGGCAAGCTGCAAATACTTTGTTGAAGGTCTTAATTATGTATTTATGTATGACAATTGTGGTATTCTCAAACATGTACACCCTAAGTAAGTAAAACTCAACTGTATGGTTTATATTATATTTTCATCATATACTTTCTAATAACCGACTACAGTTGAACCTTCAGTAGAAGATTGACCTTTATACTAAATGAGTCAGTTCAGATTTGTTCTATCTTTTAAGAAACTTTTTTTTTTGTTTTTAAAATTGATACTTCTACATAGATTTAATAGGAGTTAAGATACAACTATAATAAAATAATTTCAAGTAAATGTTTTAAAATAACTACACGTGTTTGTGAAAAAGGCTGATATTCATTTTAATTCATGTGCTTTTTTGATTGAACTTTGTAGGTGGACACCTTTACCACAAATGAAATGTTTACTCATGATACAGACAAAGGGGCTCCCCTGCAACCATCTGTTAAGATTAAGGTAAGCCCCACCAGTTTATAGTGGCAAGAGGAACCCGAATGATAATCACGTGAGGCTGTTTTGGTTCCGTTTCTCTTAGTTGATATTGTTAGTCCACATTGCAACCGTCTACATAGTATTTTGCATGTATGTATTGTAAGACCCAAATATTTGTTGTGTACATAAGTGTAAATAAGATGCTTGAAGTGGGGGTTTCGTTGTACATTTTAAAATAAAGAAGAATCTAACCTGGGCAATCTGCGCGCCGCGCAGGTCAGTGGCGCGTCGCGCCAATGGGCTGTGATAGCTAACTCTTCTTTTAAATTAGATATTTTGAGGGCTTTTTGGTAATATCACATGAGGCCCGACTTTAAGGCTCTAGACCAGTTGGTGGAGCCTCATTTACTCCATTTCCATCTACTTAAACCTCATCCATTTAATTTCTAGAGAGAGAGGTTTTCTAGAGTGAGAGAGCTCAAAGTTAGGAAGAAGAAGGTTGAATCGGGCCCAAGTGCAAGCATTAAGGTTGTTCATCTACTTCCTAGCTACGTTTTGAGTGTGGTGGTATGTTCTAACTATGTTTTCCTTATTTAATTTGATTAAGGGTTAGGGTTTGGGGTAAGTGATGAACTAAAACCCATTTGTTAGTAAATTGGGTGTTTTGGGTGAATTTGGGTCATGTAGACTCAAAGATGACTAACTAGGGTTTTTCAAGTATTAACTGATGTTTATGAGCTTAAATTAGTTAGTTAATTACTAGCATACCTAGAGATAAGTTGTGATGACCCGGAAATTTCTGACCAAATTTAAACTTTATCTTTAAATGATTTAATGTTTCCGACACGATAAGCAAAGTCTATGAAGTTGAATTTCAAAATTTTAGAACTGTTTCATGTATTAAATTACATTTGACTGCTCTCGACGATTCATGAACAATTATATGTATGTATATATATATGTACAGGTAAAAACGACTTTCCTACCGTAAAACACTATTTGCTACAGTAAAATGACTTTGCTACAGTAAAACACTATTTGCTACAGTAAAACACTATTTTCTACAGTAAAACCGTATTTTGCTACAGTGCTACAGTAAACGACTTTGCTACAGTGATTTGCTACAGTAAACACTATTTGCTACAGTACGACTTGCTACAGTGATTTGCTACAGTACACTATTTGCTACAGTAAACACTATTGCTACAGTATACACTATTTGCTACAGTACACTATTTGATGTCGACGAACTAGCAAACAAAAACAGGATAAGGCGGCCATGCGATCGCATGGCAAAAACACTGAAAACTCATGCGATCGCATGAGGTACTGTAGCAGGCCACATACTATAAAAGCTCGATCTGGTCTCCACTCTCCACATATTATTATTATATTATTATTATTATTATTATTATTATTATTATTATTATTATTATTATTATTATTATTAAGATTAATATTACTATTATTAATCTTATTATAATATTATTATTAGTAGTATATATACATAAAATACTACGACGAGGTTATGAGCGTGTCACCTTCAAAATGGATTTTTGAGCGGGATAGAGCTAAGAAAATTATGGGTTATTGCCAAGGAGGTTATGGGTAATGTTCGAGGGTATATTTATGAATCAAATCTAGTGTTTATCATCTCTGTTGCATCTACGTACTTTCCTACCATATTTAATCTCAATATTGATACGTAAGCACTCATATTTTATCTTTTATATATTAATTGTGTATCCATGTCTAGTGCTCGAGTATATATATTTATATGTACGTGTATGCTAATTTTCGTCGTTAAACAGTTTATAATAGATCACGAATTAAATACATATATTACTGGTAAAAGGTATATGATATACATGTTTTTGGAAAGCTGGCGAAAAATCAATAACTTTTCATTTAGATATCGAATAGTTTTGATGAACGGATCAAAAGATATGGTCAACTGAATTATAATTGACATTAATTGGAATTGCTTTTTGAATCTGCAATTAATACTTAAACAACTTGTTTACGAGATTGATAAAATGGATTTTTGAATATTACCAACCGAGTAAATGAATCCTTATATAAGGTACGTCTCGTTTGTTGAACTATTGTCAAAATTGACTTTTTGAAACAACTTTAAATAACTTTTGTATGTCAATTTCGAGCATTAGGATTGTGATACACTATGACCTGACCTAGCTTGATAAACAATTATTGACCAACATATGTTCTCTAGGTTGAGATCTACGGTTATTTGGTAATCCGAGTTTCGATCACATTTTGGTGAACGACTTTATATTCGGCTAAGGTGAGTTTCATTTGCTCCCCTTTTAAATGCTTTTACAATATATATTTTTGGGCTGAGAATCATGCACTTTATTTTAAACGCAATGGATACAAGTACATACTAAATTCTACACCGAGTTTGAACCGAAAATCCCTTAGCTTTGGTAACTAGTAACTGCCTGTTATAAGAACTGGTGGGCGCGAGTAGTTATATATGGATCCATAGGGCTTGATATCCCCGTCCGAGCTAGAGTACTAGCCTTTTAACGGACGTATGCTATTTGAGAAGCGTACACGTTGGTTTGCGTGTATTAGTAAGATGATTATACAAAGGGTACAAATTATATATACGTTAAGTTTAGTTACCAGGGTGCTCAATTTCGTAGAATATTTTGATAAACGTTTCTGGATTGAACAACTGAAATCTTGTGATCCATCTTTATATACAGATTATGCGAAACATACAAACTATGAACTCACCAACCTTTGTGTTGACACTTGTTAGCATGTTTATTCTCAGGTTCCCTAGAAGTCTTCCGCTGTTTGCTTATATGTTAGACAAGCTATGTGCATGGAGTCATACAGGGCATATTTTTCAAGGAAACGTTGCATTCACCAAATCATCACCATGTATCTTATTTTGACTGCATTGTCAACGGAATTACTATTGTAAACTATTATTTACGGTGATTGTCTATATGTAAAAATCATCAGATGTCGAAAACCTTTGATTTAAATATTCATTTATGGTGTGCCTTTTCAAAAGAATGCAATGTTTACAAAACGTATCATATATAGGTCAAATACCTCGCAATGAAATTGATGAATGACGTGTTCGTCCATATGAATTTGGAGCGATCGTTACATAAGTAAATGGGCATTGTGTGGGCTAGTGGATAACCCGAAATGGGTGTGTTGACCTTAAATTGGTCAAATGGGTCAAAATGGACCTAAGTTAGTTAATGTTTGTGATTGATGCATAAACCTTGTGTTGAAATGTGTTTTAAACCTAACTTGGCTAATGATTAGGGTTTCGGGGATGTTACCCCAAATATTAGGGTTAAGGGTGCAAAGGGGTCAAAATTGCACCACGGGTCAAGATAACACTAGAATGGAGTTTTAGTTGGTTAACCAACTTGAGTTGTGATTGATATTACGTATAATGTAATAGGTACGTTACATTGAAGATTTCCGAACTTGATTACTTTTCACAAGAGACTTTGAGGTGAGTGGAGTAATTATACGTATGTGTATATGACTTGTTTATTTGTGGGTGTTATGGTATGAACCATCGAGCCGGTAGTGCCATAACATGTGTGCAATAAGATGTGAACCACGAGCCGGTAGCATCGAGTGTGAACCACGAGCCGGTAGCACTATAAACTAGATTTGAACCACGAGCCGGTAGCATCGAGTGTGAACCATGAGCCGGTAGCACTATAAAATAAGATGTGAACCACGAGCCGGTAGCATCGAGTGTGAACCACGAGCCGGTAGCACTATAAAAGAGTATGACTCAATTGCGTATGGTGTGAACCACGAGCCGGTAGCACCATAGCGTTTATGGTTAACCATATTGAGATTGTCGATTATTTAGCATATTGTTTATATATATACATTGTGTTGAGTATATGCTAATGCGGTTTTGTGTTAATGTACGACTTGTTAAGTGTTTTGGGTACGATGACATACTAATGAGTTACAAGTTCGTATGAGGTATTTGGTGAATGTGATTGCAAATATATAGCAACCCTCATATTTCCATACCTGAATTGACTAATTTGACTATAGGGTTGTTATCCATACGTAATATATAATTAAATTCGACGTTGATCAAATATTTATTTTTAGTTGACACGTTCTGTTAACTAAAGTTTACACTAATTATATAAAATAACTTTAGTTAATATTAATGCGTATTATATTTAAAACTATATGTAACATAATTATTAATTAAATGATAAGTTATTTTAATCATTATATATATTTTTAGCTTATAAAAAAAATAAAAATAAAAAGAAATAAGATTTTTTTTAATAAATTAAATAATGAGCCCATGAATTTTGACTAAATATTTTCAAAAACAAAAACTTATTAAAAACATTTTTAACATGTTTTTATTATTTTGTCAAAATTGGCACCTTTATTTTATTATTTTTTTTTCTTTTCACCAACCATTTTTTTACCTATAAATACATGGCTCCTCATTAATTTTTTTTTCTTGCCAAACACAAAAACTTAAGTTATTCTCTCAAAACCTTGAAGAAAATTTGAGGTACTTTCTATTTTTATTAATTTTTTTTTCAATATTGTCATTTATATTTATATTTATTATATATTCTTTGTAAAATTTGAAATTAATTATGTTTATATGTTATAATTAGTATTATAAGTGTTATGATGCATAAAAATAATTTTGATAATTTATGGAATATTATTTATAATTAAATACGAATTATGTAGTGTTTAAACGTAAAAACAATGTAAAATTCGTAATAAATACTTTTAACCAAACATAAAATATATATAATTTTTTTCTGAGTTTTTAAAACTTATATAGATCTGAAAAATTATAAAAATAATTACTTGGGTCAAATTGGTATTTATTATATAATTAAACTCTATTATTATGTAATTCGAAGGTAAATTAAGAATAAATATAAAATAATAAAAAAATATTTTTTTAAATATTTTTCTACAGGTTATTAGACTGATAGAAACTTATAAAAATTATAAAAATAATTGATAATGCTAAAAACGAACATATATTTCATAGCATTATTCCTCAAGAAAGACAAGCTTTTAGTTGCAACTGTTCTATTTACAAGTGATATTCGTTTAAATAATAAAAGGTGAAGACAAAAGACAGATTCGACGAATTGAAGACGCAAATGACCAAAAAGCTCAAAAGTACAAAATACAATCAATGAGGTTCCAATTATTGATAAGAAACGTCTCAAAATTACAAGAGTACAAGATTCAAAACGCAAAGTACAAGATATTAAATTGTACGCAAGGACGTTCGAAAATCCGGAACCGGGACCAGAGTCAACTCTCAACACTCGACGCAACGGACTAAAAATTACAAGTCAACTATGCATATGAATATAATATAATATATAATTAATTCTTAAAATTAATATATATATTATATTATATTTATAAAACGTCGGCACAAGGAAACAAGCAACATGTGAGCTCTCCTAGCTGGCCATGCGATTGCATGGCCAGAAAGAAGAAAGTCCATGCGATCGCATGGCATGAAAAGTCAGACCACATCTCCTATAAATTCGCAGTTTGGTGAACGCAAAATAAATATATATCTTTCTCTTCTCCATTCGTACGTAATATTTATATTTATAATTTATATTTTAATTATAATTCTAATAATAAGGGTGTGTTAGCGAATGTTGTAAGGGTGTAAGTCGAAATTCTGCCCGTGTAACGCTACGCTATTTTTAATCATTGTAAGTTATGTTCAACCTTTTTAATTTAATGTCTCGTAGCTAAGTTATTATTATGCTTATTTAATCCGAAGTAATCATGATGTTGGGCTAATTACTAAAATTGGATAATTGGGCTTTGTACCATAATTGGGGTTTGAACAAAAGAACGACACTTGTGAAAATTAGACTATGGGCTATTAATGGGCTTTATATTTGTTTAACTAAATAATATTTTGTTAATGTTAATATAAAAATTTACAATTGGGCGTCCCTATAAATAACCATTTACACTCGATCGGACACGATGGGCGGGGTATTTATATGTACGAATAATCGTTCATTTAACCGGACACGGGAATGGATTAATAGCCACTAAAATTATTAAAACAGGGGTGAAATTATGTACAAGGACACTTGGCATAATTGTTAACAAAGTATTAAAACCTTGGGTTACACTCAGTCGACATCCTGGTGTAATTATTAAACAAAGTAATAAAACCTTGTTACAGTTTAAGTCCCCAATTAGTTGGAATATTTAACTTCGGATATAAGGATAATTTGACGAGGACACTCGCACTTTATATTTATGACTGATGGACTGTTATGGACAAAAACCAGACGGACATATTAAATAATCCAGGACAAAGGACAATTAACCCATGGACATAAAACTAAAATCAACACGTCAAACATCATGATTACGGAAGTTTAAATAAGCATAATTCTTTTATTTCATATTTAATTTCCTTTATTTTATATTTAATTGCACTTCTAATTATCGCATTTTTATTTATTGTTATTGTATTTAATTGCACTTTTAATTATCGTACTTTTTAATTATCGCAAGTTTATTTTATCGCACTTTTATTATTCGTAATTTCATTATCGTTATTTACTTTACGCTTTAAATTAAGTCTTTTATTTAATATTTTACATTTGGTTTTAACTGCGACTGAAGAATTAAAATCGACAAACCGGTCATTAAACGGTAAAACCCCCCTTTATAATAATAATATTACTTATATATATATTTGTATTTTTATAAAAGTAAACTAATATAGCGTTAAGCTTTGTTTAAAGATTTTCCCTGTGGAACGAACCGGACTTACTAAAAACTACACTACTGTACGATTAGGTACACTGCCTATAAGTGTTGTAGCAAGGTTTAAGTATATCCATTCTCTAAATAAATAAATATCTTGTGTAAAATTGTATCGTATTTAATAGTATTTTCTGCTAAAATATAAAGCTATTTTATATACACCTCGCATAACATCAAGTATTTTTGGCGCCAGGGGACCAATCTAGCTTAAAAGCCGAAAGCGCAACGCTAATATATATATATATATATATATATATATATATATATATATATATATATATATATATATAAAGATTTTTACTTTTAGTACGCTTTTGTAAAAATACGTTTTAAATATTCAAAAATATTAAAAGAAAAACAAAAATATAAATATTTTTTTTAAAGAGTTTGGTAAATATTTAAGTTTTATAAAGTTTCTTTATTTCTATTTTTTTAGTTTGTAAAAATATAAGTTTTATTTAATTTATAAATATATTTTATATTTTAGAGCAAAAATAGAAAAAAAAATTATTAATTCGGCCTGTACTGTAGCAGCCCACTCTGTGGCCCGAAACCCTAGCTCTTGCGATCGCATGGCTGGGCAACTTAGGACTCATGCGATCGCATGAGCCCGTCTGACACGCCAGGTTTGACTCTGCAACTGCATTAATTACGGAGTATATTTTAATTATTATTATTATTAAAACCCTAATTAGGGTTTATTAGTTAATTAATATTAATTAGTTTAGTTTTATTTATTTAATTTGTATTTTTAAGTTTAATTAGTTTATTTAAATTGTAAAATTAATAGTTTTATAAAATAAATAATATAAAAATAATATTTTTATAAAAATTGTACTTTTTACAACTTTTTATATATTTTTATATTTTATCCCTTTTTAATAGTTTTAGCGTAATATTTGTATTTTTCGCTCGTATTTATTTTTAATTCATAGTTTTTGCCATACTTATTTTTATTTCTAGATTTTTAGGCCTTGCCGTAAAATCCCTTAAGTGCTTTTTCTTTAGACTAAGATTTAGGTGCTTTAGAATTTTGCGACGCCTTTTTAAGTTTTAGTTTCTTTTTAAGTTATTGCCATTTGGGATATAGTTTTTCTTGTAAGCTTTAATATTTTTAGACACCTTTTACCTATGTATCAATTATCATTCCAATTAGTAATTTCAATTTGCGATTATAATTTTAAGTTAGTTGTAGTAATAAGGTTAGGTTAGTCAAGTGTTTTTAAGTTTTATAAGTTTCTTTTATTTTTCCGTCACCTTTTATTTTTCAACCATTTTTCTTTTTCGACCTTTTTCGACGAACTCTTTTTCTTTCTTATTTCTCGCTATTCTAGTTTTAGGACTTAGAATTTTTTCTACTTCTTATCTAAATTTCTTAAAATTACGAAAATTTATTTTAAGTGGTTAAATTGATAGACATCAAAATTTTCTGGTTCGTAGTAATAGTTGGATTTGTACGTGGACCGGGTTATTGGAGCCAAACAGTCCTCAATTATATTGAGACCAAACGAATCCTGCCCCTCTGCTGCATCTTTTGGCTATTCGAAACGTGGGCAAAAATCAGAAAAGTCTATTGATTGGATAACTTATTATAATTTTTCTTTCCTTTTAAAAACTAATAGGATATTCAGTGAATGCACCGAGCAAGACGTTCACCACCTTTTGTACGTTCACCACCTGTAACTAGATCAAGACATTTAGCAAATATTACCGCCGTTGATTTTTCTTTAGAATCGTCATCCAGTCGACCAAGTACTCCAGTTCAAATTTCCGATAATCCATTTTTTGAACCCAGCCTCACAATTGAGAATCCGGAGAATATTCAGGGAAGATTCGTAGATCCTGAACCACTAAACTTTCCTCCGGAACCACCAATCATTCAAACAGAGATTGTTGAGGAACGAACCATTAAATCAGAATCCTCTAGTGATTCCGATTCAACAAATTCAATTATGGAAGTAACAGAACCTTTAAGTATGGAAGACCGAATGAGAGCTAAACGCACTGGCCAAGGTCACGCAATTACTCATCCAGACATTAATGCGCCAGATTATGAAATCAAAGGACAAATTCTACACATGGTGACTAATTAATGCCAATTTAGTGGTGCGCCGAAGGAAGATCCAAATGAACATCTACGTACCTTTAATAGGATCTGCACATTATTTAAAATCCGAGAAGTAGAGGATGAACATATATATCTCATGTTATTTCCCTGGACTTTAAAGGGAGAAGCCAAAGATTGGTTGGAATCGTTACCTGAAGGGGCGATCGATACATGGGACGTTTTAGTTGAAAAATTTCTTAAACAATTTTTTCCTGCATCTAAAGCCGTAAGACTTCAAGGAGAAATTGTTACGTTCACACAGAAGCCGAATGAAACTCTATATGAGGCGTGGACAAGATTTGGAAAGTTATTAAGAGGATGTCCGCAACATGGTTTAGACACCTGTCAAATAGTACAAATATTCTACCAAGGATGCGACATCACTACAAGGAAAGACATAGATATAGCAGCTGGTGGTTCTATTATGAAGAAAACCGAAAATGATGCTTACAAAATTATTGATAACACTGCTTCCCACTCACATGAGTGGCACCAAGAAAAAGATATCGTTAGATCATCTAAAGCAGCTAGAACCGATTCTAGCCATGACTTAGATTCCATTTCCGCAAAGATAGATGCTGTCGAGAGACGAATGGAAAAGATGACTAAGGATATTCACTCAATACGAATTAGTTGTGAGCAGTGTGGAGGACCACATTTGACAAAAGATTGTCTCAGTATTGAATTAACAATGGAACAAAGAGAGAATATTTCATATATAAACCAAAGGCCTGGAAATAATTATCAGAATAATTATCAACCGCCAAGACCGATTTACAATCAAAACTAGAACTATAACCGAAATATTCCATACAACAACCAACAAGGTCCTAGCAATCAACAAGTATCCAACAATACTTACAATCAGCAAAGACCTAATTTTCAAAACAAACCACCACAACAAACCGATGATAAAAAGCCGAATTTAGAAGATATGATGACGAAGCTAGTTGAAACTCAAACGCAGTTTTTCACATCTCAAAAACAAACCAATGAACAAAATGCTCAAGCATTTAGAAATCAACAAGCTTCTATTCAAAATCTGGAACAAGAAGTAAGTAACCTAGCAAGGTTATTAGGTGAAAGAAAATCTGGAAGTTTACCTAGTGATACAAATGCTAACCCCCGGAATGAAACAGCTAAAGCCATTACCACAAGAAGTGGTACAACACTTAAACCACCTGAAATACCTGTAACTTCTGATGAAGCTATTCCTACTCCACAAGAACCACAACCGGATCAAGATAAGGAAAAAGAACCGGTAGTTGAAAAGGTTAATGAAGATAACACAGTTAAGGCTAAACCTTATGTTAAACCATACCAACCGCCACTTCCTTACCCGAGTAAAATGAAGAAAGAGAAACTTGAAGCCGAGCAATCCAAATTCTTGGATATGTTTAAACAGATAAATGTAAATCTTCCTTTCATTGATGTAATTTCAGGAATGCCTAGATATGCTAAATTCTTGAAAGATCTAATCTCAAATAGAAAGAAAATGGAAGAACTCTCGGCTGTTACCATGAATGCTAATTGTTCAGCAGTGCTGTTGAATAAGATACCAGAAAAATTATCTGATCCAGGAAGTTTCACAATTCCATGTTTTCTGGGTAGTCTTAGTTCAATAGAAGCATTGGCAGACTTAGGTGCTAGTATAAATTTAATGCCGTATTCACTATACGCTAAACTAGACCTTGGAGAATTGAAACCAACAAGAATAAGCATACAACTAGCCGATAGATCAATAAAATATCCTAGAGGGATAATGGAGAATATGCTAGTTAAAGTTGGTACTTTAGTATTTCCAGTAGATTTTGTTGTTCTGGACATGGAAGAAGATTCTCAAGTTCCTCTCATATTAGGAAGACCATTCTTAAACACGGCTAAAACAATGATAGACGTGTTCGGTAAGAAATTGACCTTAAGTATAGAGGACGAGAGTGTTACCTTTTCAGTTGATAGAGCAATGCAACAACCGCAATCTGCAGATGATACATGTTATTATATTCAAACTATAGATTCACATGCAGAATTATTAGAAGAATTTCCAGAATTACAAGGAACAGGAGAATGTTCTTTAGGAGAAGGTAATGAACCAATTGATGAAGCTGAAATGTTAGCTACACTTATAGCTAATGGATATGAACCAACAACAGAAGAAATTCAAATGCTAAAAGAAGAAGACAGATATCGATATAAATCATCGATAGAAGAACCTCCGAAATTAGAGTTAAAGCCACTTCCAAACCATTTGGAATACGCTTATTTACATGGTGAATCTGAATTACCTGTAATAATATCGTCTTCTCTTACTGAAAATGAGAAATCACAACTCATTTCTGTGTTGAAAGCTCATAAACCAGCCATTGCATGGAAGATTCATGATATTAAAGGAATAAGTCCTTCGTATTGCACACATAAAATCCTTATGGAAGAAGGTCATAAAACGTATGTGCAACGCCAACGAAGACTAAATCCTAATATGCAAGATGTAGTTAAGAAAGAGATTATTAAACTGCTAGATGCAGGTCTAATTTATCCAATTTCTGATAGTCTATGGGTAAGCCCAGTTCAATGCGTGCCTAAGAAGGGTGGCATGACTGTCATTACAAATGAAAAAAATGAGCTTATTCCTACTAGGACTGTAACAGGATGGCGTGTATGTATTGATTATAGAAAATTAAATGACGCCACCAGAAAAGATCACTTTCCCTTACCTTTTATTGATCAGATGTTGGAAAGATTAGCCGGAAATAGTTACTATTGTTTTCTAGATGGATTTTCCGGATATTTTCAAATTCCAATAGCACCCGAAGATCAAGAAAAAACCACATTCACGTGCCCTTATGGTACTTTTGCTTACAAACGCATGCCATTTGGACTTTGCAACGCCCCTGCAACCTTTCAAAGGTGTATGATGGCGATTTTTCACGACATGATAGAAGAATGCATGGAAGTTTTCATGGATGACTTTTCAGTCTTCGGTGATACATTTGAAACATGTCTAATTAATCTGGAACGAATGCTTATTAGATGCGAACAATCAAATCTAGTACTTAATTGGGAGAAATGCCATTTCATGGTTAAAGAAGGCATTGTTCTTGGACATAAAATTTCAAAAGAAGGAATTGAAGTAGATAGAGCTAAAGTAGATGTAATTGCTAAACTTCCACATTCCACCAATGTTAGAGGAGTTAGGAGTTTTCTAGGGCATGCCGGTTTTTACCGACGTTTCATAAAAGATTTTTCTAAAATTGCCACTCCTATGAATAAACTCCTAGAAAAGGATGCTCCATTCATCTTTTCAGATGAATGCATCAAATCTTTTAATATTCTTAAAGAGAAACTCACTAATGCGCCGATCATGATAACACCAAATTGGAATCTACCGTTTGAACTTATGTGCGATGCAAGTGATTTTGCAATGGGAGCCGTTTTAGGACAAAGGATTGAAAAATGATTTCAACCTATATATTATGCTAGTAAGACGTTACAAGGAGCACAAACAAATTACACAACTACTGAAAAAGAACTCCTTGCTATTGTCTTTGCTTTTGACAAATTTTGTTCATATCTCGTTCTAGCTAAAACGGTGGTCTATACCGACCATTCTGCTCTTAGATACCTATTTTCGAAACAAGATGCTAAACCACGATTAATCCGTTGGATCTTACTCTTACAAGAGTTTGATATTGAAATCCGAGATAAAAGAGGAGCAGAAAATCTCGCCGCTGATCATCTTTCTCGACTTGAAAATCCTGAATTAGAAGTTCTAAATGAATCGGCCATACAAGACAACTTTCCTGATGAATATCTATTGAAGATAGATTATAATGAAATTCCATGGTTTGCAGACTATGCAAACTACTTAGTATGTGGATTCCTTGAAAAAGGATTATCGTACCAAAAACGAAAGAAATTCTTCAGTGATATAAAACACTATTTCTGGGAAGACCCACATTTGTTTAAAAGTTGTCCAGATGGAATAATACGTCGATGTGTATTCAGAGATGAAGCTAGTAAAATCTTAAACCATTGTCACACAGGACCAACAGGAGGGCATTATGGGCCTCAACTAACAGCAAGAAAAGTTTATGATGCTGGATTCTATTGGCCTACAATTTACAAAGACGCGCACCTTCTTTGCAAATCCTGTGATGCTTGTCAAAGGGCCGGAAAAATAAGTCAACGTGATGAAATGCCACAAAATGTCATACAAGTATGTGAAGTATTTGACATTTGGGGTATTGACTTTATGGGTTCATTTCCAAAATCTCATAATAATCTCTATATTCTCGTAGCCATTGATTATGTATCTAAATGGGCGGAAGCACAAGCTCTCCCAACTAACGATGCACGAGTTGTAGTCAACTTTTTAAAACGTCTTTTTGCAAGGTTTGGAACACCGAAAGCTTTAATAAGTGATCGGGGTACTCATTTCTGTAATAATCAACTTGAGAAAGTTCTTAAAAGATATGGAATAACTCCTAAAATCTCCACCGCATATCATCCACAAACAAGTGGACAAGTTGAAAATACCAACCGAGCTTTAAAACGTATTCTAGAGAAAACCGTAGGATCAAATCCGAAGGAATGGTCCATTAAATTGGAGGATGCACTCTGGGCTTTTAGAACAGCCTACAAAACTCCAATTGGAACCACACCTTTTAGACTTGTTTATGGAAAAGCATGTCATCTTCCAGTAGAAATTGAACACAAAGCATTTTGGGCTTTGAAGACATGTAATCTTGATTTACATGAAGCTGGACATCTACGATTAAGTCAACTAAACGAATTAGAAGAATTAAGACATGAAGCATACGAAAATTCATTAATCTATAAAGAAAGAACGAAGAAATGGCATGATAAAAGAATCAGAAGTTTAAAAGAATTTAAAGAAGGAGACAGAGTTCTTCTTTTCAATTCACGATTCAAGCTATTTCCTGGAAAATTGAAATCAAGATGGTCTGGACCATTCATAGTTAAAAGAGTTTTCCCATACGGAACAGTAGAATTGATAAATTCAAATGGGATTGAATTTAAAGTTAATGGTCACAGAGTTAAACACTACATAGATAGTCCGATGGAATTCGACAATGAAGTTAATCACAATTTCGACACCACACTAACTAAGTGTGGGGAGAATCAAGTCTTTTAAGGATAATATGTATTTCTGTTAGAGTTAGATTGTCTGTTTTCGTGTAGTTCTCGAAAATGGAACCCGAATGGTCTTTCCCTAGCAGACCCTAAAGAACTAGTCTTCTCCCCCCATTCTGAATTTTTATTTTTTTTTAGGAAATGAAGACTGCCTGTGAACTAAACCATGGTCTAATGCTACACGCTTTGATTACTAAACGTAATAATGACACACTACTGAGTGAAATAGTATCAGTAATCAGAGAAAGATTGGGCGGAGTAAGAAAAGAATCCAGATGCGAAGATAATAAGTCACAATTTGGTAAAGGAAAATCAAAATCCGCAGCGAAAAGAAGAGCACGACACCTTGAAAGATGTCACAAATACGGAAAATGGTCACATGGAGGTAAATGTTCAAATAATCAAACCTATTCAAACACCGAATTTGTTACTTTATGCAGAGACGGACCGTTCATATGTTTAGAAGAAAAAACACTGAATGCTCGAGGTTACGCCTATGTAGCCATGGAAAACCAATTAAACCGACTATCTTATGAATGAGATAGATCATATAACTAAGAAATCTATTTCACAGGTATGTTTGTACAGTTTTTATTTTTTTTATTTTTATTTTTAACCTTTTGATAATAAACGCTAATTTGTTCGCTATAAAGTATTAAATTGGTATTGAATAAAATTAGGTTTGGCGACCGAAATTATTGATATCATACAAAAATTTATTACATCACTGCGAAATTTAACGTTTATTCTTAAGGTATAAATATCTTTAATCAATCAACCCAAAATATTTCAAAAATTCGTCATGAGTTAAATTAGGTCTTGGAACCGAAGTTACTTTACCGAAAAGAGGGGCGCATATTTTTGATAATATTTGATTGATTAAAGTGGGATAAAAAGCCAAAAAGATTTTCAATTTTATTTTTACCATGTTTTTAAAATTAATATATAAATCTTATATTAATATTGTAAACTTTGTAAAAATAATATATTTAAAATTGTAAATATTTGAAAAATTTAAATTAAGTTTGGTGTGAATTTTATTTTTATGAATTTTTAAATTAAGTTTGGTGTGAATTTTTAATATTAATTTTGAATTTTATGTATTTTATTTTAAGTTTGGTGTGAATTTAAAAACAAAAATTTACTTTATCTCATTAAGTTAAAAATATGATTTTTAAAATTCGTCGTAAGTTGAAGACTAGGTCTTTGAACCGAAATTGCTTCACCCGAGGGAGGGACGAGAACTTTTATTATCATTATTTTTAATCTTATTGAATTAAAGTATGCCAAAAATATTAAAAAACCCAAAAATCTTTACTTTTAAAAACCGCGCTTTGATTTGACAAATTTTAAAATTTTGTCGAGGGACAGACTAGGACAACGATCCGAAACGCCTTCGCTCCTAAAGGAAACCAAATTTTTAAAATTTAATTAATTATAAGTTTTATAAAGTATAAGGTTTTATAAAAAAAAAAAAAATCAGAAATCACTGTAGCCGGCACCCCATGCGATCGCATGGGGTTTGTACTTGGAACCCATGCGATCGCATGGGGACCAAATGCAGGCCTGATACATACAGCAGCCTGTTCTGTTCTTCTCCACAAAAACACACACATACCCAAAAATACACTCAAATTCTCTCCAAATTTCACCAAAATTCACCGTAATTCGTCATTTTTCTTGCTCTAATCATGCCTAGATTCTCATTCTTCAGCAAATTGGTAAAAATTACACCCCTAAACTCTATAAATTCCTAGTTTTTGTGATAATTACCAATTTTTTACCTAATGCAATTTTGTTAATTTCTAGTGTAATTAGTGTTAAATTGTTAGTATTTTATGCATGTATAACCTAGATTGATGCTATTTAACATGATTTGAAGCCAAAAACTTCAAAATTTTTAGAAATCTAGGGTTTGTGTTCTTGAGCAATTTGGGGCTTTTTGATATAAACAGTTTATGGCCGATTTTTATCATGAACTATTGCTAAATTGAGTAGTGTAACATGTTTAGATAGTTAAATGATCCAAACAATGATCCTAAACATGATTTTTGGAGATTAAAGTGGACTTTTTAAGTCCAAAATTCATGAACTTGATTAATTTGATGTAATTGCCATTTGAGACTTGTTTAATTATTAGTAATGACTATTTTGACATGTTATTTGAGTTAAATGCTTATGAATTTTGTATACATTTTCATATGTGCTTATTTGAAAAGTGTAGAATTGTGAAAAATTGTGAAAATGTGTATAAGTTTAATTTTGATTTAACATGTTATAGTAATTTTTTTAAGTTGTTATTTTACTAACACTAATGCATATTTGGATGCACAAATTTTGTGTTTAATGTGTTTTACAGAAAGCCGATACTGGAGGTTCAGGAGCATCATCATCTAGACGACCAACACCAGCACCAGAACCAGAACCAGAAATGCAACACAAACAAGAACCACAACAAGAACCACAACAACAGCCTGATCAGCACATACCTTA
The DNA here is from genome assembly GCF_046630445.1 of Rutidosis leptorrhynchoides. Classification (NCBI taxonomy): domain Eukaryota; kingdom Viridiplantae; phylum Streptophyta; class Magnoliopsida; order Asterales; family Asteraceae; genus Rutidosis; species Rutidosis leptorrhynchoides. The sequence continues at coordinate 639,706,831 of NC_092334.1, read as the reverse complement.
TTATGATCCAGTACAGTTTGTTGATGAATTCATAGTATTCCCAATGAGGCCGCCAGTAGAATTCCCAACGATTCCTGAGCACACTCTACATCCTAATCTGAGATTTGATAGGAGATGGAGAGATTACGAGACATATCAAAGGAACAAATTCAAATTGGTAACAAAAAATGTAGAGGTGCCAAGGGTAATCGATTGGGCCCCTTTGGAAACGGTCCATCTAGCTGACCGTGTTAGACAGCTTTTAGTTCAAAGGTATGGCAGTTCTTCTTTTACAGATTGGGAACGTCTTTTCACCATTCGTAGACCTGTATATAAGGAATGGTGTGTTGAGTTGATGAGTACTATATCACTTGATACAAATATAGTTAGAATAGATGATAGAAGATTTCTTAGGTTTATCCTTGGCGGTAGGATGTACAGAATGTCCATGCTGGACATGGCCAGGGCCTTACAGATATATACTCCTGGTGAGTTGCTATTACCCGATTGTACAAATTTGATTCATTATGGTGAAAGGGTAGATAGTAACTTTGACGCTGACGCCATTTGGAGGCGTATGTCACATTTTAATGTTTTTACACGAGCAGGAGGACACTCCTATACACATATTGACAGAGCCGAGCTTCGTATTATTCATAGATTTTTGGCTAACTCGATTACACAAAGAGGTCATAATAAAGAAAAAATTACCTTATATGATTTATTCTACCTAAAGTGTATTCGGGATCCTAGAAGCTTTGTCAATATTCCTTACTGTGTTGCTTTTTATTTATCTAAAATGGTAGAGGGAATGCAGGACGGGAGTATAATCGGAGGAGGTATTTTTGTTACTCTCATTGGAGAGTATTTAGGTGTTGATAGGAACCAAGGGGGTCCATTACAGCTTTGTAGAGAACAGGTTGAGCCCTTAGGATTGAAAGTTTATGTGGGTGCTAAGGTATTGAAAAGTAGACGTAACCAGGCAGTACCCTATGAGGGAGCTCATCCTCAGGTAGAGAGAGGCTCAGACGAGGAAATGGAGGAGGCGGAAGACATTAGGGATGTCTTTCGAGATGCTATTCTTGACGTCCACGTTCGTATAGATGAGGAATCAATGACGAACGCGGCCAGACATAGTATGTATGAGCAGTAGAACTCCGAGCGAGTATACGAGGATTATAGGCGATGCCAACACGATAGCTGGTTAGTTCATCAGCACCAAATCATGAGCCAGCTATCATATCAGGTACCAAATAACTATGTACCTACTCGACCTGCTCATTTTCCGCCACATAGCCCCGATATCCGACCACCCTTTAACCGGTATGACTATAACCAAGCCTATCAAAACACCTATAACCAACAATGGAACCCACCTGACGAGATGAACTGGAACCCATATCCAGACTGATTTAGTTCCATTTGGTTATTTTTATGATTTTTATGTTTTTATCTTTTGACTTTTTCATGTTTAAACTTATGTTATTGGATATATTTGTGTAATTTTTATTATTTTTATTATTATTGTGTACTAATATTTCATATTTAGAATTTGAAAATGGGATATTAAGTCCCATTTCAAATTACCATGCATGATTATATTTGTATGTATGTATATTGTCGATTGTACAAAACAGGGTAAAACAGCGCATTTTCAAAGACTGGCATTAAGTTCAGCAAAAGCTACTAATTTTGACGACAAGATGACAAATAAATGTGATGTAACAACAGACGAAATGAACAAATGATATGCACATTTATCATTCAGCAACCAAACGCCAATATGTTTGGAAACTTTGGTAAAATTTAATCATTTTTACGCTAATCACCCTCAATAATTTAAATTGTTACTGATTTCTTGCAAATGAGGGCATTGCAAGATCTTAAGTGTGGGAAGGGGTTAAATTCTTTTGGATTTTTTTAAAATTTTTATCTTAAACACTTGGTTACCATTAAAAATACTAGTAACGTAGTAGTTGTATTAGAATCTAGTGCTCTCTGATGATAAAGAACAGCCCTAGTCTTATATACTGACTACCCAATTCTAGTAAAATGTTTCAAAATTTTCAATTAAATGAACTCAAAATCATGTTTATACATATTTATGAACGATAAAACTAGGTGTTAACAACGAAATTATTGTTACCTCAGAAAGGACATAAATTGAGAAACAAACCAAAATGTTAAAATTCATTTAAAATGGAATAGAGGACAATAAAAAGGAAAATAAAAGCCAAGTGTGGGAAAAATTACCAAGTTATCTTAAACATATGTCACATATTTCTGTAACAAATAACTGAAAATACCTTTGCTTTGGACTAAACTAAACTATTTTACCCGATGAAAGAAAAGAAGAGATGGATCTACACGATGAATCAATTCCATCATTAAAAGAAAGTAAAGTCTTCCGAAAAAGAAACGCGCTTCTTGATTTAGGTCATGAAGTTGTCGTCCAGACCAGCTGTAGGTTGACGAAAAACCTAGAAAAGTCATCACTAAAATCAGTAGGAAATCCACGGACCTCAGCATCAAACAGGGTCGCCAAGTGGTCAGACTTATCCTAACCATGAGAGGATCTGTCTTGTAAAATGGGGAGGGCACCGTGCAAATTAGCTGGATAAGACTAATGAATCAGATCCCCAGAAAGGATAATCTCCTTAAAGATTAAAAATCAGCTTTTAAGCCTGATATTACTCAATCCTAGAGATTGACCTTAAAGATTGAGAATTCAAACTCATGGAATTCAATGATATCTAAACTCGAGCTTGAACGAGAAAATATTTTGATCAAATTATAAACCGATTTGTTTTCTGAAAACCCATTTCCAATGCGTTCATTACCATTGAACGTAAAATCCTAGGAATTCACCGGGAATTCATTAGGTCATCTGAACCAAATCGGGTGTCAACCGTAAGAACGGTGGTTGCATAGCATGGTCAAAGACAGGACCTTGGGCCAGATCGACAAATTATAAGGGTGAGCTTTACTATTGCTCCTACAAAGGATAGTAATTGCGTCCGACACGTTATAGACCATAATTAAAAGCATGTCAGGGGACATTACCTTAACAGTTGCTTGTTCAACGCTTTCCTTTACAATCGGACGGTAGTTTACTGAAAGGTAATATACGGGACAAGTAAACTGAACGTGTTGCTTTCCTAATACAAGGTTAGCAAGTGGGTGACACAAAACCGCAAGTTTTGAGCTAAAATTTTCAAATATGAAACCCACCAATCCCACAAAAATATTTTGCAAACACCTGTGAAGGGTTATTCCGGAAAACTTATCTAGGATAAAAACTAGATTTAATTTTTAAAAGATCAAATGTTTTCATAAAGATCCAATTTCCTTAATGGATCTAAATTTTATAGTCATGTGGGACTGTAAACCACATCGTTACTACCATTGTTTATACCACCGTAAAGAAATCACTGATGTACAAAGTGTGAAGAATAAAGAAGTGATTCTTGTATTTCAAGACTATATTGCTTGAGGACAAGCAACGCTCAAGTGTGGGAATATTTGATAATGCTAAAAACGAACATATATTTCATAGCATTATTCCTCAAGAAAGACAAGCTTTTAGTTGCAACTGTTCTATTTACAAGTGATATTCGTTTAAATAATAAAAGGTGAAGACAAAAGACAGATTCGACGAATTGAAGATGCAAACGACCAAAAAGCTCAAAAGTACAAAATACAATCAATGAGGTTCCAATTATTGATAAGAAACGTCTCAAAATTACAAGAGTACAAGATTCAAAACGCAAAGTACAAGATATTAAATTGTACGCAAGGACGTTCGAAAATCCGGAACCGAGACCAGAGTCAACTCTCAACGCTCGACGCAACGGACTAAAAATTACAAGTCAACTATGCATATGAATATAATATAATATATAATTAATTCTTAAAATTAATATATATATTATATTATATTTATTAAACGTCGGCACAAGGAAACAAGCAACATGTGAGCTCTCCCAGCTGGCCATGCGATCGCATGGCCAGGAAGAAGAAAGTCCATGCGATCGCATGGCATGAAAAGTCAGGCCACATCTCCTATAAATTCGCAGTTTGGTGAACGCAAAATAAATATATATCTTTCTCTTCTCCATTCATACGTAATATTTATATTTATAATTTATATTTTAATTTTAATTATAATTCTAATAATAAGGGTATGTTAGCGAATGTTGTAAGGGTGTAAGTCGAAATTCTGCCCGTGTAACGCTACGCTATTTTTAATCATTGTAAGTTATGTTCAACCTTTTTAATTTAATGTCTCGTAGCTAAGTTATTATTATGCTTATTTAATCCGAAGTAATCATGATGTTGGGCTAATTACTAAAATTGGGTAATTGGGCTTTGTACCATAATTGGGGTTTGGACAAAAGAACGACACTTGTGGAAATTAGACTATGGGCTATTAATGGGCTTTATATTTGTTTAACTAAATGATATTTTGTTAATGTTAATATAGAAATTTACAATTGGGCATCCCTATAAATAACCATTTACACTCGATCGGACACGATGGGCGGGGTATTTATATGTACGAATAATCGTTCATTTAACCGGACACGGGAATGGATTAATAGCCACTAAAATTATTAAAACAGGGGTGAAATTATGTACAAGGACACTTGGCATAATTGTTAACAAAGTATTAAAACCTTGGGTTACACTCAGTCGACATCCTGGTGTAATTATTAAACAAAGTAATAAAACCTTGTTACAGTTTAAGTCCCCAATTAGTTGGAATATTTAACTTCGGGTATAAGGATAATTTGACGAGGACACTCGCACTTTATATTTATGACTGATGGACTGTTATGGACAAAAACCAGACGGACATATTAAATAATCCAGGACAAAGGACAATTAACCCATGGACATAAAACTAAAATCAACACGTCAAACATCATGATTACGGAAGTTTAAATAAGCATAATTCTTTTATTTCATATTTAATTTCCTTTATTTTATATTTAATTTCACTTCTAATTATCGCATTTTTATTTATTGTTATTGTATTTAATTGCACTTTTAATTATCGTACTTTTTAATTATCGCAAGTTTATTTTATCGCACTTTTATTATTCGTAATTTCATTATCGTTATTTACTTTACGCTTTAAATTAAGTCTTTTATTTAATATTTTACATTTGGTTTTAACTGCGACTGAAGAATTAAAATCGACAAACCGGTCATTAAACGGTAAAAACCCCCTTTATAATAATAATATTACTTATATATATATTTGTATTTTTATAAAAGTAAACTAATATAGCGTTAAGCTTTGTTTAAAGATTTTCCCTGTGGAACGAACCGGACTTACTAAAAACTACACTACTGTACGATTAGGTACACTGCCTATAAGTGTTGTAGCAAAGTTTAAGTATATCCATTCTCTAAATAAATAAATATCTTGTGCAAAATTGTATCGTATTTAATAGTATTTTCTGCTAAAATATAAAGCTATTTTATATACACCTCGCATAACATCAAGTATTATTTGGGTTTATTTAGTAATTATGTAGAATTAAAATTGTTTTGTGAATACATTAAGGGTAAAAACAAAAATAAATACAAAAATATAATAAAAACGTTTTCTTAAATTTTTCTACTAATCTATATGATTAACTAAGACTATAAAAATTATGTATGTAATTTTTAGATATTTAATTTATTATTTAGACATTTTTGAAAAATGTTCGATTAATAAAACACTATTATTTTTGAAGTAATTTAGGTATTTATTTAAAGGTAATTATATTTAATATATATAAGACATACCAAGGTATAATAACTAAATATTAAATAAAACTTAGGTTATATTATCACATATATAATTATTAAGTACATTAATAATTCGTTGTGTGTATACACCTAAAGTGAAGGTTAATCAAAGATAATGTATAATTCATGTGAACTTCATCGCTACTCATGGTCGTAAGTGAATGATGTCTAGGTTGCCATTTATGGGTAAGCTTGTGGATCTCGAATGCCATGACTTAGATTCTGGTCAAGAATCCTGGGCCCCCGGTTACATCTGGTCATTCCTGACTTATTTGATAGCAACGAAGTTTGAGTAAAGTTATACAACGTCTTGCTAAAGATTAACCCGAGCTTTCTAAAATTGAAAAATTACTATAAGTGGAAACTTTCCATAAATAGTAACCTTCTGAAAATGGAAATTCTTTAGTGAACCATTACTATCAATATAGTACTATATACTATTGTCTGTTAGGCAATGTCTGATCATACGTTCTATCTCTAGGTTGAGATCTCGGTCACGTCCTTCCGTTCAATTCTTTCGTGGAATACTCTTTTGTGCTACTAAGGTGAACTTCATAGCCCCACTTTTTACTGTTTCATAACTGTTTTATAACTTTTGGGGTGAGACACATGCTTGCTTTATAACTGTTTTACGCTTAGACACAAGTGCTAAATTGTTAACTATGCTGTCATGCTTTGATTCATGCTAAATCCCTACTGTAATATCGTTAATTGCTACGTTTAAATGCAAACTTAATTATTGTGAGTAGGCCTATTGAGAGTAACGTCTCTAACCATTCGACCGTTGGTCTTTGGTTACATAATAATGATTCCACGACACTGACAGTACAAGGTGTCATAGGGTAAACTTGTTTAGTAGCGATATTACAAAATGCAGCAACACTTTTAGATTGATATTTCTATATCAATCAACTTTAAACTAAATCTTGTGATCTAAAACTTTGGATATTATTTATAAACCTATGAATTTCACTCAACCTTTTTGGTTGACACTTTAAGCGTGTTTTGTCTCAGGTGATGATTGAGCTAGCTGCTACTTGCTACTAGATGATTGATGTATGCTTTGCTGCTTGCATGGAGTCCATCATTCATATTTATCATTTTGTTTAAGACATTTTCCATTTACTGTACTCTTATGATGTAAAACTTTGAATAATGCTTCCGCTGTTTATTTAATAAATAAAACGTCTCATTTAGAGTCGTTCTCGCTTATACAACTGTGTTATGATATGATTGGTCACAATTACTCCTGGTCCATTTTGGGGGTGTGACAGATTGGTATCAGAGCAGGTTGTTGTAGAGAACCAGGATTGCATTTTATGTGTGCCTTATACAATTAGGTACCTTAGCAATGTAGGACTACAACTTCCTTTGACTATAGTGCCTTTAATTGTTGCCTTTAACTGTTAAATGCTACACTATACTTTAAAAACTTTACTTATCTTAGAATGCCGAGCCAATCTAAGAACTCTGCTCATTCTCCTAAGTACTATTCAATTCCGCCACCACATTTAAATGCGACACCGTTCTCGACATTCCTATGTCATTTATCATGGTTTTGTGTATTACATATGTATTACATGAAATATTATCCATGAATTTTTGAAACTCCTATATTTGTTACTATTCATACTCAAACGTATATAACTCCCTGTTATATCACGTACCTATATGCTTTATGCCTTTATGCATCAGTTTGCGAACCGAAAAATGTCATTGAGTTATCGAGAATCTCAAAGACATTATAATGTCATCACTACTCATATTCATTACTTTTATACCTTTTATTTCTCGTTATTGAATTTTCTTGACGGATGGCGTCTATGAAACTCTAGAATGGACGGGTTTGGATTACCGATTTAAAGGATCCTATAGCTCAAGCCCCTAGACCTGAATAGGCCATTACGAATTGAAAGTCTTTAATCGAAAGATTATCAGATTACATACTTATCATTTTATGATCTCGACACGTCATACTGCTATTATTGGATTATAGACACATCATATCTTATTATATCTTATCATATCTATCTTAATAAACTTTGTCTAACACTTTTCCTAAATTTTCTCCGTAAATTACGGAAATCTTTTTGCTATATATACGTATATCAAGAAGACAAATATATCATTCAATATTCAACACTCATCTCATAACAAAAACCCTTATTCCAATCAGATAATATGGATTTCTCACATGATTCCTCAAACTCCTCGAGCTCCAATGGCAGCGTAACCGGAATGAACCAACCAATTAGACATCATCTATTTTGGATGAATTGGGGATGGGTTCGTAGTAAACTTAATCAATGGAGACAAGAAGAAGGTGATCCCTTCCACCAACCGAATTCACCTCTTGGTGAAGAACCTGAAGCACTTACCGGCGAACCCGTTCGGAACACTATTTTCACCCTCATTTCCAGGGTATCCAGTCACGAATATATAATATCTAAAATTCTAGATCTTATTCATCCACTTGTCCGAACCGCGAATCACCCCCGGAATAATAGAAGAAGTCAATGAGCTTCGCGCTCGAGTGGTGGCTCTGGAGAATATGGTGCGAAACCTACGAACACCAGCAACAGCACCAGCAGCATAACCAGCATCACCACCAGTACCAACAGCATCACCACCAACAACATCAGCATCACCAATAACAAACACCATAATCTGTACCTCAGATATCAACATCATACGCCCCATAGATACCAAGGAATATTAGTAATAATGAGTTAAGATGTATTGACTCATTCTTCCTGAAAATTATATATGTATACTTTATATATATATATATATATATATATATGGTTTGGAACAATAATAAATCTTTTCGTATTAAGCTATTACGTGTGAATCTTAACTAGTATGTACTACTTGGTTAATTCATATCACTAATATGCTATGATGTACATCCCTCGTTAATGACTTAACAATCGTTAATCACTGCTTCATCACAATAAACTCCATTTCATAATAAACTAAGTGTATTATTCAAATACATGTTTGGTTTTACACTTTCATTTTCGATGTACTCAAAACTCTTTAGAAAACATCAATCGTGACTTGTGAATTTCACAAGAATTCCACGAGCATCAACATCATATACCGAGGTATATCAATAACAATGAACGATGGAGTATTGATTTATAACTTCGTTAAAGAAAGATTCTGCGATGATTATGTAATCTCTCAAGTTTTGAAGATTATTTATTCTCGCTTCAACCGCAAATCAAATGAGTTTAATAGTATATTAACTCATTAAATCTATATTATACGTGAATAATACATATATGAACGTATATCTTCATAAAGATTGTAATTAAAAATCCTTTTGTACAAACTGTTAATTGTGAAAATATTTTAACGGGTAGGTAAAACCCGAGAAATATTTATATCTCACATTAATATCTTACATTGTACATTCTTCAAATTCTAATTCAATAATTAGTAACTATACTACTTAAATCCACATATGTATCCGTTCACTAAAGAACAACCATTTTCATACAAATTTAATTACCTATTCTGATTTGGACATATCGGAATCCAAGTAAAGCTTTAGCAAGTGTAATCTTCCTAAAGATCACTACATTCATGAATTATTTTCATTCGTATTCTATGATGAATTATCACATCAAACCACCGAAATTATCGTTCATTACTTTTGAAATCAACAACGCCTATTCATCAACCATTAGATCCGTTGACGATTACAATCAGCGTTTAATCATCTAAAAACGAAATTTATTGAAACCATCTCGGATTGATAACCGATGAATCAAATATGGCTGCATTAAATGCAGAGGAGACAGCAAAATTGTAGATGGTCTCAATGGCCAAAAGTTTGATAATAAAGAATGGTACGTTGGAAAAGCTCAAAAGAAAATTTGGAACTGAAAAACGGATTGAGCTAACCATGGAGGAGACCAAGGACAAATACAAGGACCAGACCCTATATTCAAAGAATCCAGGTAATTCTGGATCCGATGAAATCTTTAGAGAATATCTTGCTCCGAAGTTATGTTAAAAGCTTGCGGAAAATTTTTCTTCATCAACCTTCGAACTTAGAAATTCTAAAATGTCGTTATAAATATCCTCTATATTTCTGAAGATATTTTCATAACGATTCTTGTCCGCAATTAATTATCTCTTTGCGATATCTTTATCACATCATAAAGGAAACTGTATTAGTTTCTATATTCTGTAAAATTCAAGTTTAAATTATGAATGATTTGAAGAAGTGTTGGGAATTGAAGCATGAGTTAGTATAATATAATGACGTCAGGCCAACGTGATTATATTACAGTAAGTCATGATAAATTTTTAATGGAAGATGATGATTCATAGACTGTATAAATCACCATTCGCCATGTCACACGACTCTTACATTCTATTTAACCTCTAAACATATCAAGAAAATATTTTTCTTGATGATTCGGTCTTTTCCGAATATTCTGGTAATTTGACAAATCAAATCGTGCTATTACCTTTCCTTTCTACTTTATAAATTATGATCATTCGAAACTTCATACCTACGAGTTTTGGACCATTATTCGCTTGACTTGAAGTCGGGAAGAAGAAACAAAAGCATAAAGCTCCGACATATAAGGGAAAATATAAAGCCCGATAACGACTCTGAAACTACAAACCGTGTATATCAATGCGTATAGCAACATAAAGACACGGGAGAATTAAAAACACTATAACCCCAAGAGCATAGTAGAAGTAAACAGATTCCTCTAGTGGTAAAAGAAAAAGAAGCATGACTGCATATATGGTCAATATAATAACAAATATCAATACGGGATTGAGCATATTAACAAATATTTTAGAAGTATGAATCTAGGAAGAAAGTATAGAAGTGGTGAAGATAATGAAATGGAAGAAGCTAATTTATAGCAAAATTTCCAAACACAGCAATCGAGGCAATTCATCGCATTTAATCAAAGAAATCCCAAAATTCCGTAAATACCGGATAATCAAATCTTATAGATTACGAAGATTTCCTTTAATCCCTTGAATTCCGGAAATCAATCGTGACTACGTCAAAAGTTAAGGCGAACATTTAATTTACTCATTCACTCTTTTACGATAGCTTCGTTTATACTCTTTCTATAATCGAATCGTTCTATCTATATTATTCAATAGTGATAAAACTTTATTCTTCAACTTATATTCATCATTACAATATTCTTGTTGTAAACAATGATGATCTCTATCAAACTTCATGACTATAATTTTCTTGAACTACTCTCTGTTTTGTCTACCCTAACATTGTGGCATAAACGCTCAAGGTTTAAATGAGCTCGATATTATTCATAACACATTTTATATATCCAATTTACTGAAATGACTTGTATAACATCATCATTTTGAATGATCTCCGCATTAATAATAAAATGCACTTCGTAGAAGAACTTGTAGAAATTATGGTATGTATGATTTTAATTCTTGAAACAGAACAATATTCTATCCGTTGGAATTCACGCAAGGCCCCGAGCATACCTGGGAACGTGAAAACCAAATAAAACATAAATATCCTCGTCTATGTACGAACAACACCGATTAATGGCAACAACTAAATTTCGGGACGAAATTTCTTTTAACGGGTAGGTACTATAACAACCCTCATATTTCCATACCTGAATTAACTAATTTGACTATAGGGTTGTTATCCATACGTAATATATAATTAAATTCGACGTTGATCAAATATTTATTTTTAGTTGACACGTTCTGTTAACTAAAGTTTACACTAATTATATAAAATAACTTTAGTTAATATTAATGCGTATTATATTTAAAACTATATGTAATATAATTATTAATTAAATGATAAGTTATTTTAATCATTATATATATTTTTAGCTTATAAAAAAAATAAAAATAAAAAGAAATAAGATTTTTTTTAATAAATTAAATAATGAGCCCATGAATTTTGACTAAATATTTTCAAAAACAAAAACTTATTAAAAACATTTTTAACATGTTTTTATTATTTTGTCAAAATTGGCACCTTTATTTTATTATTTTTTTTTTCACCAACCATTTTTTTTTACCTATAAATACATGGCTCCTCATTCATTTTTTTTTTGCCAAACACAAAAACTTAAGTTATTCTCTCAAAACCTTGAAGAAAATTTGAGGTACTTTCTATTTTTATTAATTTTTTTTCAATATTGTCATTTATATTTATTATATATTCTTTGTAAAATTTGAAATTAATTATGTTTATATGTTATAATTAGTATTATAAGTGTTATGATGCATAAAAATAATTTTGATAATTTATGGAATGTTATTTATAATTAAATACGAATTATGTAGTGTTTAAACGTAAAAACAATGTAAAATTCGTAATAAATACTTTTAACCAAAAATAAAATATATATAATTTTTTTTTGAGTTTTTAAAACTTATACAGATCTAAAAAAATTATAAAAATAATTACTTGGGTCGAATTGGTATTTATTATATAATTAAACTCTATTATTATGTAATTCGAAGGTAAATTAAGAATAAATATAAAATACTAAAAAAATATTTTTTTAAATATTTTTCTACATGTTATTAGACTGATAAAAACTTATAAAAATTATAAAAATAATTATTTGGGTTTATTTAGTAATTATGTAGAATTAAAATTGTTTTGTGAATACATTAAGGGTAAAAACAAAAATAAATACAAAAATATAATAAAAACGTTTTCTTAAATTTTTCTACTAATCTATATGATTAACTAAGACTATAAAAATTATGTATGTAATTTTTAGATATTTAATTTATTATTTAGACATTTTTGAATAATGTTCGATTAATAAAACACTATTATTTTTGAAGTAATTTAGGTATTTATTTAAAGGTAATTATATTTAATATATATAAGACATACTAAGGTATAATAACTAAATATTAAATAAAACTTAGGTTATATTATCACATATATAATTATTAAGTACATTAATAATTCGTTGTGTGTATACACCTAAAGTGAAGGTTAATCAAAGATAATGTATAATTCATGTGAACTTCATCGCTACACACGGTCGTAAGTGAATGATGTCTAGGTTGCCATTTATGGGTAAGCTTATGGATCTCGAATGCCATGACTTAGATTCTGGTCAAGAATCATGGGCCCCCGGTTACATCTGGTCATTCCTGACTTATTTGATAGCAACGAAGTTTGAGTAAAGTTATACAACGTCTTGCTAAAGATTAACCCGAACTTTCTAAAATTGAAAAATTACTATAAGTGGAAACTTTCCATAAATAGTAACCTTCTGAAAATGGAAATTCTTTAGTGAACCATTACTATCAATATAGTACTATATACTATTGTCTGTTAGGCAATGTCTGATCATACGTTCTATCTCTAGGTTGAGATCTCGGTCACGTCCTTCCGTTCATTCTTTCGTGGAATACTCTTTTGTGCTACTAAGGTGAACTTCATAGCCCCACTTTTTACTGTTTCATAACTGTTTTATAACTTTTGGGGTGAGACACATGCTTGCTTTATAACTGTTTTACGCTTAGACACAAGTACTAAATTATTAACTATGCTGTCATGCTTTGATTCATGCTAAATCCCTACCGTAATATCGTTAATTGCTACGTTTAAATGCAAACTTAATTATTGTGAGTAGGCCTATTGAGAGTAACGTCTCTAACCATTCGACCGTTGGTCTTTGGTTACATAATAATGATTCCACGACACTGACAGTACAAGGTGTCATAGGGTAAACTTGTTTAGTAGCGATATTACAAAATGCAGCAACACTTTTAGATTGATATTTCTATATCAATCAACTTTAAACTAAATCTTGTGGTCTAAAACTTTGGATATTATTTATAAACCTATGAATTTTACTCAACCTTTTTGGTTGACACTTTAAGCGTGTTTTGTCTCAGGTGATGATTGAGCTAGCTGCTACTTGCTACTAGATGATTGATGTATGCTTTGCTGCTTGCATGGAGTCCATCATTCATATTTATCATTTTGTTTAAGACATTTTCCATTTACTGTACTCTTATGATGTAAAACTTTGTATAATGCTTCCGCTGTTTATTTAATAAATAAAACGTCTCATTTAGAGTCGTTCTCGCTTATACAACTGTGTTATGATATGATTGGTCACAATTACCCCTGGTCCATTTTGGGGGTGTGACAAAATAGATGGGTTATATATATGTATGTGTAATTATTGCATTCACTAAGCTTTGCTTACCCTCTCGTTGTTTACCTTTTATAGGCTCGGATATGGACAAAGGTAAGGGCGTTTGTTTAGAGTAGAGATCCCGTTGTGTTAGGGGACGCTTTTGGAGATATTAGCTTTTGGAGTTTGACCGAGACTTGGGTAGTTTAACCCCAAACACCATGCTCGTAGGGTCGTTTGGTATTTAAACTTTTTGTGGTCGAAACTCTGGTTTTGTATTAAACTCGTAATTCGGGTCGATGTGGGCCCCGCTTTGTAAAACTTATTTTATGTTTGGATCGTGTTAGTTTTACATATTTGATTATGTTGTTAAAAGCGTTTTGTCTAATTATGTAGGGAAGTGGCCAATCTTTTTCGTGTTTTTGACTTTCGGGGACAGCGGGCTGTCCAGGCCATTTTGCGCGCCGCGCCACATGCTGAACAAGCAAAATTTCTTTTTTTTGTGATATTTTTGCGCGGGTTCGATTGTGGTTTGGTTTGGGTCGTTACAAGTTGTATCAGAGCATGGTCTAAGGGATTTAGGCGACTTGAGATAGGTGCCTGGACTTAGACTTTATTGTGTGTGCGCTTTATGCAGGACTTGTAGGACTTTGGGTTGGAACAGGAATTGCGAGTGCTAGTGTTTATGTGAATTAATCTTGCACTAACTGTTTTATGTTGTTTTAGCAATCATCAAGCGAGATAGACGTTGTACTAGCGAATTAATGCGACGTAATCGCGTAACCATGATTAGCTACCATTGTTACGGGTTCAAATCGTGTCAAACAAGCGATGTACGACTATTGTTGAGCAAGATGGGGTAGTGTGGTGTATATGTATATACATATGTGTTAAGTCCTTTCGTTTTGTTGCTTAATTTACTTCGTTTTATAGAATGAAGATGAGAAATGGACACGACACCAATGACGGAAGTACGAGTGAGGACGTTGAACTCACGGCCAAGGTTGAGGCCATCTTTAAAAGGCTAAAAAAGGTTTTTATTGACGATGTTCGAAAGGTCTTCCAAGAGTCGGTTGATGGACAAGTGACCAAAATGATAAATGAACGAATAAAATCCGCAATAGAGGAGGCTTTGGAAGCTAGAAACATTTATCCTCGAGGCGAAGGGGGTGAAGGTAATGGTGGGGGTGGAAGGCGGGACTTCCACTACAAAAATTTCAAGGATACTCAACCTCCGATGTTTAATGGGGTGAGGGATCCATTGAAAAGCACTTATTGGATTTCCGATATCGAGGAGGCGTTCCGTACCGCGAAGTGTCCTCCCGAGAAGAAGACGAGGTATGGGTCTAGCATGACGCGCGAAGAGGGCAAATTGTGGTGGGACGATAAAATCAAATTATATGGTGAAGAGCAATGCATGAGCTTGACATGGGAGGAGTTTAAGAAGGATTTTTTTCCAAGAATACCGAACTTCTTCCGATCTTGATAAAATCCGGGACGAGTTGCACAATTTGTGACAAGGTTCAATGGACTTGGTTACTCTCAAGTCTACCTTCTTGGCAAAGACTCGTTTTTGTCCGGAGTATGTTGGTGATGATCACAAGTTGATGCTAGATTTCTACCGTACTTTAAGTGATGAGTTGAAGGGTAAGATTAGCTGGGGGATGGCTAAGTCTTTTGAAGATTTATACGAATTAGCTAGGGGTTTTGAGCCGGAGGTTCCAAGAAAAAGCGATTTCACTTTTTCAAAGAGAAAGTTTGAAGGTTCGAGTTATTCGAACTTCTCAAATAAAAAGAACAAGAAAGGCTCCGAAAGCGTTAATAGTGTGAAGAAGGGTGCTTCCGGGGGTTTCGGACCCACGTGTTATAATTGTAATCAAAGAGGGCACATAGCCCGTGATTGTACCAAGGCGTCGACCAAGCTTACTTGATATAATTGTGGTAAAGAGGGACACAAGAGGCCGTAATGTCCCGATTTGAATAATGATCATGTGAAGAAGTTGGAGAGAGCGGCAGGTACGGCTAGGGGTCGCAATTACTTGATAACCAATGATGAGGCCAAGCAATCCAACGAAGTTGTCTCAGGTACTTTTATGGTTAACTCAAATTCGGCAATGATTCTATTTGATAGCGGTGCAAATTTGTCGTTAGTATCTCTAAAATTTGTGCCTAGACTTAATAGACCGTTAGCTAAGTTAAGTCGTCCAGTAGAAGTCGAAATAGCGGACGGCAAAACGGTGCTAGTGGTTGATGTGTGTAAAAATTGTGATGTCATTTTTGGTGCCGAAAACTTTAAGATTGATCTTATCCCGATGACTTCGGGTGATTTCGATATCGTTGTTGGTATGGATTGGCTCGATCATAATAGAGCCGATATTGCATGCCATGAAAAATTTATTCGTGTGAAAGCCCCGAGTGGGGGAGAGTTAATTATTCACGGTGATAAGCGTAGAAGACTTGTGCCGATATGCACTTTTGCACGGGCACGTCGTTTCCTTGATAGTGGTGGCATGGCTTTTCTTGCCCATGTTGTTGATACTCATGATGAGCCACCACCCATTCGTGAAATTCCGGTGGTTAGTGAATTCGAAGACATTTTTCCGGACGAGTTACCGGGTGTTTCGGCGGAAAGACAAGTTAAATTTCGCATTGAGTTGGTTGCGGGGGCTACCCCCATTGCTAAAACTCCTTATCGTTTAGCACCGACGGAAATGCAAGAGTTGTTAAATCAAACCCAAGAGTTTCTTGAGAAGGGTTTTATTCGACCGAGTGCTTCGCCATGGGGCGCTCCGGTTTTATTCGTGAAAAAGAAGGACGGAAGTATGCGGATGTGCATCGATTATCGGGAGTTAAATAAAGTGACGATCAAGAATCGTTATCCATTACCTCGGATTGACGATTTGTTTGACCAACTCCAAGGTGCAACGTATTTCTCTAAAATCGACCTACGGTTCGGTTATCACCAAATGCGGGTCCGTGAGGAAGATATTGAGAAAACGGCTTTTTGAACGCGTTATGGGCATTTTGAGTTTGTAGTTATGCCTTTTGGTCTTACGAATGCACCAGCGGCATTCATGGACCTTATGAACCGAGTGTGCCAACCTATGTTGGACAAGTCGGTAATTGTGTTCATTGATGACATACTTGTCTATTCGAAGAGTATGAAAGAACATGAACTTCATTTGTGGTGTGTGTTAAAGACGTTGCGGAAGGAGAATTTGTATGCTAAGTTCTCCAAATGTGAATTTTGGCTAAGGGAGGTTCAATTCCTTGGCAACATTGTGAACAAAAATGGTATTCAAGTAGATCCGGGGAAGATAGAGACGGTGAAGAGTTGGGAAAGACCGACTACGCCTACGGAAATCTGAAGTTTTCTCGGATTGGCCGGTTATTATCGTCGGTTTATCCAGGACTTTTCTAAGATCGCTTCTTCGTTGACAAAATTGACGAGGAAGAACGCGAGATTTAATTGGGAGAACGAGCAAGAAATTGCTTTTCAACTGCTAAAAGAGAAATTGTGTCAAGCTCCGGTGTTAGTGTTGCCGGAAGGAGTGGAATACATGACGGTTTATTGTGATGCTTCGTTAAATGGGCACGGGTGTGTTCTAATGCAAAGAGGTAAAGTCATCGCTTATGCCTCTCGACAACTAAAGGAACACGAAACGAGATATCCGACTCATGATCTTGAGTTGGCGGCGGTTGTGCATGCGTTGAAAATTTGGCGCCATTACTTGTATGGTGTCAAGAGTACGATTTATTCGGATCATAAGAGTTTGAAACACCTCTTCAATCAACGAGATTTGAATTATCACCAACGTAGGTGGATGGATGTGGTAAAAGATTATGATTGTGAAATACTTTATCATCCGGGTAAGGCGAATGTTGCCGCGGATGCGTTAAGTCAAAAGAGTCACCACCCGACATTACGATTGGGATTGTTACGTATGATTATTACTAACGATTTTCTTGAAAAACTTGGTGTGATTCAAATAGAGGCTTACGTTCACAACAAGCATGCGGAACGAATAGTGGGGCAATCGGAGTTCATTACTATGGGCTCGCGTGGTTTGTTGTCTTTTCAAGGAAGAGTGTGGGTGCCTAAGATGGGGGATTATCGACGAGTGCTACTTGATGAAGTACATAAGTCAAAGTATTCCATTCATCCGGGCGCAACAAAAATGTATCTTGATTTAAGGAAGGAGTATTGGTGGCCGGGCATGAAACGTGATGTTGTTAAGTATGTTGAGCAATGCGTCACGTGTTTACAAGTTAAAGCCGAACACCAAAAGCCGTATGGTAAGTTACAACCGTTAGAAATCCCGAAGTGGAAATGGGAGCACATTACCTTGGATTTTATCACAAAGTTACCAAAGACGGCGAGAACCCAATTTGATTCAATTTGGGTGATAGTTGACCGGTTGACAAAAAGTGCTTTGTTTCTTCCCATTCGGGAAGCGATATCGTCGGAGACCTTGGCTAAGTTGTTCATCAAGAAAGTCATCTCTCGACACGGTGTTCCAATATCTATTATTTCGGATCGAGATACCCGTTTTACATCTCGGTTTTGGGAAAAGTTTCATGAAGATATGGGTACACAATTGAAATTGAGCACGGCGTATCATCCTCAAACGGATGGTCAAACCGAACGTACGAACCAAACTTTGGAGGATATGTTATGGGTGTGTATTATTGATTTTGGTGGTAGTTGGGACGAGCACTTACCTTTGGTGGAATTCTCGTACAATAATAGTTATCATACTAGTATCGGGATGCCACCTTACGAGATGCTTTATGGGCGAAGGTGCCGAACTCCGATTTGTTGGGGTGAAATTGGTCAAAGAGAAATCGGGAGTACCGATTTGGTTTTAGAGACGAATAGAAAGATTGATATGATTGGGGATCATTTGAAAAAGGCTCAAGATAGACAAAAGTCGTATGCCGACAAACGTAGGCGAATGATCGAATTTCAAGAAGGTGACATGGTGATGCTTAAGGTTTTGCCATGGAAAGGCATTATTCGGTTTAGAAAATGGGGAAAGTTAGCTCCTCGGTTTATTGGGCATTTAAGGTTTTAGCTCATGTTGGTGAAGTCGCGTATCGTTTGGAATTACCCGAAGAGCTTGCGGGGATCCATAATACATTCCATGTTTCCCATCTCCGTAAGTATCTTTCGGATGATTCATCTTGGGTACCATTAGACGAAATTGAGCTAAACAACAAGTTAGAATATATTGTGGAGCCGATTGCCATACTCGATGAGAAGGTCAAAAGGTTGAGAAATAAAGAAGTGAGGACTTTTAAAGTCCAATGGCGTCGGAGTAAAGGTTCCGAGTTTACGTGGGAGCCCGAAGAATTCATGTTGATTTATCTTCCTTCTTATCATGCGGCTTGGATCGTGAGGACGCGCTCCGATTCAAGTGGGGGAGAGTTGTAAGACCCAAATATTTGTTGTATACATAAGTGTAAATAAGATGCTTGAAGTGGGGGTTTCGTTGTACATTTTAAAATAAAGAAGAATCTGACCTGGGCAATCTGCGCGCCGAGCAGGTCAGTGGCGCGCCGCGCCAATGGGCTGTGACAGCTCACTCTTCTTTTAAATTAGATATTTTGAGGGCTTTTTGGTAATTTCACATGGGGCCCTACTTTAAGGCTCTAGACCAGTTGGTGGAGCCTCATTTACTCCATTTCCATCTACTTTAACCTCATCTATTTAATTTCTAGAGAGAGAGGGGTTTCTAGAGTGAGAGAGCTCAAATTTAGGAAGAAGAAGGTTGAATCGGGCCCAAGTGCAAGCATTAAGGTTGTTCATCTACTTCCTAGCTACGTTTTGAGTGTGGTGGTAAGTTCTAACTTTGTTTTCCTTATTTAATTTGATTAAGGGTTAGGGTTTGGGGTAAGTGATGAACTTAAAACCCATTTGTTAGTAAATTGGGTGTTTTGGGTGAATTTGGGTCATGTAGACTCAAAGATGACTAACTAGGGTTTTTCAAGTATTAACTGATGTCTATGAGCTTAAATTAGTTAGTTAATTACTAGCACACCTAGAGATAAGTAAATGGGCGTTGTGTGGGCTAGTGGATAACCCGAAATGGGTGTGTTGACCTTAAATTGGTCAAATGGGTCAAAATGGACCTAAGTTAGTTAATGTTTGTGATTGATGCATAAACCTTGTGTTGAAATGTGTTTTAAACCTAACTTGGCTAATGATTAGGGTTTCGGGGATGTTAACCCAAATATTAGGGTTAAGGGTGCAAATGGGTCGAAATTGCACCACGGGTCAAGATAACACTAGAATGGAGTTTTAGTTGGTTGACCAACTTGAGTTGTGATTGATATTATGTATAATGTAATAGGTACGTTACATTGAATATTTCCGAACTTGATTACTTTTCACAAGAGACTTTGAGGTGAGTGGAGTAATTATACGTATGTGTATATGACGTGTTTATTTGTGGGTGATATGGTATGAACCATCGAGCCGGTAGTGCCATAACATGTGTGCAATAAGATGTAAACCACGAGCTGGTAGCATCGAGTGTGAACCACGAGCCGGTAGCACTATAAACTAGATGTGAGCCACTAGCCGGTAGCATCGAGTGTGAACCACGAGCCGGTAGTGTAGTGACCCGAACTTTTCCATGTTTATATATATTAATTGAGATTGATATTTACATGACTAAATGTTTCCAACGTGTTAAGCAATCAAACTTGTTAAGACTTGATTAAATGAAATAAGTTTCATATAGACAATTGATCACCCAAGTTGACCGGCGATTCACGAACGTTACGAAATTGTAAAAACTACATGTTGTGGTATATATAGACATATATATATGGTTGACATGAGATTATGATGAGTAAGTATCTCACTAAGTATATTAACAATTTTTGATATACATAAGAAATGAGATTACTAAGTTAAGAAACTCGAAATGATATATATAACGATTATCGTTATGATAACGTCTACTAAATATATATGTATCATATTAAGATATTGATACACTATATTTAACATGATAAAATGATATTTAAATATATCATTAAGTGTGTTAACAATGAACTACATATGTAAAAACAAGACTACTAACTCAAGAATTACGAAACTAGACTTATATGTAACGATTATCGTTGTAACGATATTTTAATGTATATATCATATTAAGAGATATTCATACATCATAATATCATGATAATATAATAATTTAACATCTCATTTGATATAATAAACATTGGGTTAACAACATTAATTGAGATCGTTAACTTAAAGGTTTCAAAACAACACTTACATGTAATGACTAACGAAGACTTAACGACTCCATTAGAATGTATATACATGTTGTGTTTTGATATGTATTCTTACATTTTTGAAAGACTTCAAGACACATATCAAAGTACTTCTACTTAACAAAAATTCTTACAATTACATCCTCATTCAGTTTCATCAACAATTCTACTCGTATGCACCCGTATTCGTACTCGTACAATACACAGCTTTTAGGTGTATGTACTATTGGTATATACACTCCAATTATCAGCTCTTAGCAGCCCATGTGAGTCACCTAACACATGTAGGAACCATCATTTGGAAACTAGCATGAAATATCTCATAAAATTACAAAAATATTAGTAATCATTCATGACTTATTTACATGAAAACAAAATTACATATCCTTTATATCTAATCCATATACCAACGACTAAAAACACCTACAACCACTTTCATTCTTCAATTTTCTTCATCTAATTGATCTCTCTCAAGTTCCATCTTCAAGTTCTAAGTGTTCTTCATAAATTCCATAAGTATAGTTTCATAAAAATCAAGAATACTTCCAAGTTTGCAAGTCTACTTCCAAGCTTTCTAATTCATTCCAAGTAATCATCTAAGATCAAGGAACCTTTGTTATTTATAGTAGGTTATCTTTCTAATTCAAGGTAATATTCATATTCAAACTTTGATTCAATTTCTACAACTATAACAATCTTATTTCGAGTGAAAAACTTACTTGAACTGTTTTCGTGTCATGATTCTGCTTCAAGAACTTTCATGCCATCCAAGGATCCTTTGAAGCTAGATCCATTTTTCCCATTTCCAATAGTTTTATCCAGAAAACTTGAGGTAGTAATGATGTTCATAACATCATTCGATTCATATATATAAAGCTATCTTATTCGAAGGTTTAAACTTGTAATCACTAGAACATAGTTTAGTTAATTCTAAACTTGTTCGCAAACAAAAGTTAATCCTTCTAACTTGACTTTTAAAATCAACTAAACACATGTTGTATATCTATATGATATGCTAACTTAATGATTTAAAACCTAGAAACACGATGAACACTATAAAATCGGATATACGACGTCGTAGTGAAACCGGGGGCTGTTTTGGTTTGGATAATTAAAAACTATGATAAACTTTGATTTAAAAGTTGTTCTTCTGGGAAAATAATTTTTCATATGAACATGAAACTATATCCAAAAATCTTGGTTAAACTCAAAGTGAAAGTATGTTTTTCAAAATGGTTATCAAGATGTCGTTCTTTCGACAGAAATGACTACCTCTTTAGTAATTGACATGTAACTTAAATTTCCGACTATAAACCTATACTTTTTCTGTTTGGATTCTTAAATTAGAGTTCAATATGAAACCATAGCAATTTGATTCACTCAAAACGGATTTAAAATGAAGAAGTTATGGGTAAAACAAGATTGGATATTTTTGATCTTTTTAGCTACGAAAAATGTTTAACAAATCTATACAAATCATATCCTAGCTAACTTATATTGTATTATACATGTATTCTAATATATTATGTAATCTTGGGATACCATAGACACGTATGCAAATGTTTTGACATATCATATCGACCCATGTATATATATTATTTGGAACAACCATAGACACTCTATATGCAGTAATGTTGGAGTTAGCTATACAGGATTGAGGTTGATTCCAAAAATATATATACTTTGAGTTGTGATTTAGCCTGAGACGTGTATACACTGGGTGGTGGATTGATTCAAGATAATATATATTGATTTATTTCTGTACATCTAACTGTGGACAACTAGTTGTAGGTTACTAACGAGGACAGCTGACTTAATACACTCAAATCTTTAAAACATAATAAAAATGGTTGTAATTATATTTTGATCATACTTTGATATATATGTACATATTTGTATAGGTTCGTGAATCGATCCGTGGCCAAGTCTTATTTTCGAGGAAGGAAATATCTGTGAAAGTGAGTTATAGTCCCACTTTTAAAATCTAATATTTTTGGGATGAGAATACATGCAGGTTTTATAAATGATTTACAAAATAGACACAAGTACGTGAAACTACATTCTATGGTTGAATTATCGAAATCGAATATGCCCCTTTTTATTAAGTCTGGTAATCTAAGAATTAGGGAACAGACACCCTAATTGACGTGAATCCTAAAGATAGATCTATTGGGCCTAACAAACCCCATCCAAAGTACCGGATACTTTAGTACTTCAAAATTTATATCATATCCGAAGGGTGTCCCGGAATGATGGGGATATTCTTATATATGCATCTTGTTAATGTCGGTTACCAGGTGTTCACCATATGAATGATTTTTATCTCTATGTATGGGATGTGTATTGAAATATGAAATCTTGTGGTCTATTGTTACGATTTGATATATATAAGTTAAACCTATAACTCACCAACATTTTTGTTGACGTTTTAAGCATGTTTATTCTCAGGTGAATACTAAGAGCTTCCGCTGTTGCATACTAAAATAAGGACAAGATTTGGAGTCCATGTTTGTATGATATTGTGTAAAAACTGCATTCAAGAAACATATGTCGATGTAATATATTTCTATTGTAAACCATTATGTAATGGTCGTGTGTAAACAGTATATTTTAGATTATCATTATTTGATAATCTACGTAATGTTTTTAAAACCTTTATTGATAAAATAAAGGTTATGGTTGTTTTAAAAATGAATACAGTCTTTGAAAAACGTCTCATATAGAGGTCAAAACCTCGCAACGAAATCAATTAATATGGAACGTTTATAATCAATATGAACGGGACATTTCAGTTGGTATCCGAGCGTTGGTCTTAGAGAACCAGAAAATTTGCATTAGGGTGTCTTATCGAGTTTGTTAGGATGCATTAGTGAGTCTGGACTTCGACCGTGTTTTCTTTAAAAATGATTGCTTAACATTTTCGTTGAAAACTATATTTTATTAACAAGTAAATATTATGTGATATATTAATCTCTTAACATGTTTGATATTGTGTGATAGATGTATACCTCTAGCACAAATCCCATTGACTCACCTAATAATAACGAAGAGTCGAATATATATTAGCAAGATTCACAAGTTCCCGAAGAACCGGAAGAAGAGAAAACGGAACCGGAAGAAGAGGAACCGGAAGAAGAGGAGCCAGAAGAAGAGGAACCGGAAGAATAAGAGGTTCCGGAGGGGGGAATAGTAGGAACCACAGAAAATCGGTCAAATAAAAGAAAATCCTCAACCAATGAACCAAAGTTAGTAATGGTCAATGGTGTTTCCGCTAAGGAAGCAAAATATTGGGAAAATTACCAATTTTCCGATGAATCGGATCCTGATGAGGATTCCGATGATGTTATAGAAATTACCCCGACCCAGTTTAATGAGGAAAAAGAAAATAATAAAGGAAAAGGCATCAAAATAGAGAAATATGATTCCAACCCCGATGAACTTTATATGTACCGTCAACACCCGTATTTTCAATATCGTGACAATAACCCGAGAACCTTTAAACCACTATGTTTTTCTAAACCACTAGATTTTTCTAAACCAATGTGGAAAACGACGACTCGTATTAGAGGAACATCATATATCCCTAGAAGATTAGGAAAAAGAACCAAGTCCGAAGAAGAAGAAACTAGTGATTCAGATTAGAGGGGTGTGAGCATGTTGTGTAATAAATGTATTGTAGTGTGCTTGTACTTTTATGTTCTATGTAAAAATTTCTTGTATTTTTTGTTATTACGAATCTAATCCTTGTCTATTTTACGGTATAAAAACAAAATGGACGTTAAGGGTAGATAATCGAATATTTTAGAAGACCTACCAGAGGATATGATTGAGGAAATCTTGTCTAGAGTCGGTCAGAATTCATCAGCACATTTAGTTATGGCGAAATTAACTTGTCAAACATTTGAAAGACTTTTCAGAAATACCTTAGTTTATAAAAGGCTTTCCTTTGATAGGTGGGGTATATCACATTGGGGAGACTTTAAGTTACGCCGTGTTTTCTTTAAAGCATTAAATGCGGGGAACCCAAATGCAATTTTACGCTACGGGTTAAGAACCTATTTTGACTCAACATATCCCAACATAGGATTTCGTGAATTAGAAAGAGCTTCTAACATGCAACATAAAGAAGCATGTTATGCTTACGGGTTAGTGATGTTCGCTTATTACCAAAGTGAGAAAAAGAACATCGGATTGCAGCTTTTAAATAAAACTTTTCCACAAGTGACGGATTCAGTAGTTGGGGTGAGAAAAAAGGTTTTTAGATTATTACGGGGCTGTTGGACATTACGAAACCCTCGTCCTTTTGACGACATTACAACATGCTGCCTAGCCAATGGTCATAACGGTTATTTTCCACAAGACCAAGGATGGGAAGTCGTCTTAGTAAAATCAGAATGCATGACTTGTTTCTGGACTTATGAATTACGTGTCTTTATTTCCTTTGCTAAACAACTTGCGTATTAACTAGATTTATCTTCAAAACTGTCCTGTATCATAGTGTACTATATTTCATGTTATATGTAATATAGCGAAGTTGTAAGTTTGAAGAATATTTGTATGTGATATATTATTATAATCAGTTTTTTATATGGAATTGTAGTAGTTGAATTGTATATTAGCTACTAAGTATGAACTTAACGGGTAGGTAGTACCCAAATTTAAACTTATAAAACGCTAATATGAAGAAAAAGCTTTTATAAATGAGTTCATATTATGCTACGAGATACTATTGACTACTCTTAATATTCTGTATGATTAACTTGTTTCATTTGACTATTTTGAAGGAAATGGAACCGACTACTCGACACACCTTGAATATGAGCAAAGAGGAATTTCGTGCCTTTCTTGCTTCAAACATAGCCGCAGTACAGGCCGCGCTACATACCAACAATAACTCTGAATCTAGCAATACAGCTAATGGTGTAAGAAATCGTGTAGGATGTTCCTACAAGGAATTCACTGCCTGCAAACCTTCAGAATTTGATGGGACCGAAGGACCAATCGGATTGAAATGGTGGACCGAGAAAGTTGAATCGGTGTTTGCCATAAGTAAGTGTGCTGAAGGAGACAAAGTGAAGTACGCTACGCATACCTTCACAGGTATTGCGTTAACATGGTGGAATACCTATCTAGAGCAAGTGGGACAAGATGCTGCTTACGCGCTACCGTGGTCAGCATTCAAGCACTTGATGAACGAGAAGTACCGTCCCAGAACCGAGGTAAATAAGCTCAAGTCAGAACTTAGAGGGTTACGAACACAGGGATTCGATATTACTTCATACGAAAGACGATTCACAGAATTGTGCCTATTGTGTCCGAGAGCGTTCGAAGATGAGGAAGAGAAGATCGACGCGTTTGTGAAAGGGTTACCGGAGAGAATCCAAGAAGATATAAGTTCACACGAGCCTGCCTCCATACAAAAGGCATGTAGAATGGCTCACAAACTAGTGAACCAGATTGAGGGAAGAATTAAAGAACAGGCAGCCGAAGAGGCTAACGTGAAGCTAGTCAAAAGAAAGTGGGAGGAAAACGGTGATAAGAGTCACCAAAACAACAACAACTATCCCAACAATCGCAACATCAATCGCAACTACAACAAACGGCACAACAACAACAACAACAACTACAACAATCATCCCAACAACAATAACAACCGCAACAACAACAACAATCAGAAGCAGCTATGCCAAAGGTTTGAAAAGTATCACTCGGGGTTCTGCACCAAATTTTGCAACAAGTGTAAAAGAAATGGTCATAGCGCGGCGAAGTGTGAGGTCTACGGTGAAATGTCCCGTTCATATTGATTATAAACGTTCCATATTAATTGATTTCATCGCGAGGTTTTGACCTCTATATGAGACGTTTTTCAAAGACTGCATTCATTTTTAAAACAACCATAACCTTTATTTTATTTATAAAGTTTTAAAAAGCATTACGTAGATTATCAAATAATGATAATCTAAAATATACCGTTTACACACGACCATTACATAATGGTTTACAATAAGAATATATTACATCAAAAATAAGTTTCTGGAATGCAGTTTTTACATAATATCATACAAGCATGGACTCCAAATCTTGTCCTTATTTTAGTATGCCACAGCGGAAGCTCTTAATAATCACCTGAGAATAAACATGCTTAAAACGTCAACAAAAATGTTGGTGAGTTATAGGTTTAACCTATATATTATCAAATCACAATAATAGACCACAAGATTTCATATTTCAATATACATCCCATACATAGAGATAAAAATCATTCATATGGTGAACACCTGGTAACCGACATTAACAAGATGCATATAAGAATATCCCCTATCATTTCGGGAAATCCTTCGGACATGATATAAACGAATTCGAAGTACTAAAGCATCCGGTACTTTGGATGGGGTTCGTTAGGCCCAATAGATCTATCTTTAGGATTCACGTCAATTAGTAGATCGGTTTACTAATTCTTAGGTTACCAAGCAAAAGGGGCATATTCGGCTTCGATCATTCAACCATATAATGTAGTTTCATTTACTTGTGTCTATTTCGTAAAACATTTATAAAACTGCATGTATTCTCATCCTAAAATATTAGATTTTAAAAGTGGGACTATAACTCACTTTCACAGATTTTTACTTCGTCGGGAAGTAAGACTTGGCCACTGGTCGATTCACGAACCTATACAAATATGTACATATATATCAAAGTATGCTCAAAATATATTTACAACATTTTTTAATACGTTATAATGTTTTAAGCTTATTAAGTCAGCTGTCCTCGTTAATAACCAACAACTAGTTGTCCATAGTTAGATGTACAGAAATAAATATAAATTATCTTGGATCAATCCACGACCCAGTGTATATGATAATGCTAAAAACGAACATATATTTCATAGCATTATTCCTCAAGAAAGACAAGCTTTTAGTTGCAATTGTTCTATTTACAAGTGATATTCGTTTAAATAATAAAAGGTGAAGACAAAAGACAGATTCGACGAATTGAAGACGCAAATGACCAAAAAGCTCAAAAGTACAAAATACAATCAAAAAGGTTCCAATTATTAATGAGAAACGTCTCGAAATTACAAGAGTACAAGATTCAAAACGCAAAGTACAAGATATTAAATTGTACACAGAGTCAACTCTCAACGCTCGACGCAACGGACTAAAAATTACAAGTTAACTATGTATATAAATATAATATAATATATAATTAATTATATAAATTATATATATATTATATTTATATAATAATCCGTCGGCAAGAAAGGCTCCAAAATGGTGTGAGCTGTAAAATCGAACTCCGCGATTTGCGGAGTTCAAAGAAGGAAAAGGCCGCGACTCGCGGAGCTCACCTGGACGAAAATTCCTATAAAAGTCAACGCATTCTGATCGTAAAAAGATCCATAATCTATCTCTCTCTAAATATATACGTAAATATATATATAATTTATATTTTAATTTTAATTTTAAATCCTAATAATAAGGGTATGTTAGCGAATGTTGTAAGGGTGTAAGTCAAAATTCTGTCCGTGTAACACTACGCTATTTTTAATCATTGTAAGTTATGTTTATATTATTTTCATTAATTTCTCGTAGCTAAGTTATTATTATGCTTATTTAATCCGAAGTAATCATGATGTTGGGCTAAAAATATTAAAATTGGGTAATTGGGCTTTGTACCATAATTGGGGTTTGGACAAAAGAACGACACTTGTGGAAATTAGACTATGGGCTATTAATGGGCTTTATATTTGTTTAACTAAATGATAGTTTGTTAATTTTAAATATAAAGATTTACAATTGGACGTCCCTATAAATAACCATATACACTCAATCGGACACGATGAGCGGGATATTTATATGTACGAATAATCGTTCATTTAACCGGATAAGGGAATGGATTAATAGTCACTAGAATTATTAAAACAGGGGTGAAATTATGTAAAAGGACACTTGGCATAATTGATAACAAAGTATTAAAACCTTGGGTTACACGCAGTCGATATCCTGGTGTAATTATTAAACAAAGTAATAAAACCTTGTTACAGTTTAAGTCCCCAATTAGTTGGAATATTTAACTTCGAGTATAAGGATAATTTGACGAGGACACTCGCACTTTATATTTATGACTGATGGACTGTTATGGACAAAAACCAGACGGACATATTAAATAATCCAGGACAAAGGACAATTAACCCATGGGCATAAAACTAAAATCAACACGTCAAACATCATGATTACGGAAGTTTAAATAAGCATAATTCTTTTATCTCATATTTAATTTCCTTTATTTTATATTTAATTGCACTTCTAATTATCGCACTTTTATTTATTGTTATTGTATTTAATTGCACTTTTAATTATCGTACTTTTTAATTATCGCAAGTTTATTTTATCGCACTTTTATTTATCGCAATTTCATTATCGTTATTTACTTTACGCTTTAAATTAAGTCTTGTATTTATTTTTAATATTTTACATTTAGGTTCTAACAGCGACTAAAGTTTTAAAATCGACAAACCGGTCATTAAACGGTAAAAACCCCCCTTTTATAATAATAATATTACTTATATATATATTTGTATTTTTATAAAATAAAACTAATATAGCGTTAAGCTTTGATTAAAAGATTCCCTGTGGAACGAACCGGACTTACTAAAAACTACACTACTGTACGATTAGGTACACTGCCTATAAGTGTTGTAGCAAGGTTTAAGTATATCCATTCTATAAATAAATAAATATCTTGTGTAAAATTGTATCGCATTTAATAGTATTTCCTAGTAAAATTTAATAGTATTTTATACCCCTTAGCTTTAACTATCAAGTATTTTTGGTGCCGCTGCCGGGGAACTTAAAATCTAGCTTAAACGCCGGAAGCGCAACGCTAATATATAAAAAAAAAGATTTTTATTTTTAGTTTACTTTTATAAAAAATACACTTTTATAAAAATACGTTTTAATTATTCGAAAAATATAAAAAGAAAAACAAAAATATAAATATTTTTAAGAATTTGTTAAATATTTAAGTTTTATAAAGTTTCTTTATTTTTATTTTATAAAAATATAAGTTTTATTTAAATATTTTGTTTTTATTTAAAACAATAAAAAAACCGAAAAATATATATATATATAAATCTATTTTTTTAGATTGTTATTTTTATAAAATTATAAAGTATTTCTATTTTTATTTTAGTTTTTAAAACATAAGTTTTATTTAGTTTTTATAAATATTTTATTTAAATATTTAAACAGAAAATATAAAAAAAAAACTGAAACGAACGAGTTTTGGCCTGCACATAATCTTAAATTTCGAACCCTGCGACTTGCGGAGTTTTTCAGCTTCGAGAACCGCGACTCGCGGAGTTCTCTCTGACACGGGTACACAGAAACCCTAACAGCATCATTACGTAATTATTATTATTATTATTAATTAAAAACCCTAATTAGGTTTTAATTTTTAATTAATTAAGTTTAGTTTATTTATTTAATTTGTATATTTAGTTTAATTAATTTAAATAAATTATAAAATTAACACTTTTATAAAATAAATAACATAAAAATAATATTTTTATAAAAATTGTACTTTTTACAACTTTTAGTATATTTTTATATTTTGTCCCTTTTTAATTGTTTTAGCGTAATATTTGTATTTTTCGCTCATTTTTAGTTTTAAAATATAGTTTTTGCTATAGTTATTTTTATTTATAGATTTTTAGGCCTTGCCGTAAAATCCCTTAAGTGCTTTTTCTTTAGACTAAGATTTAGGTGCTTTAGAATTTTGCGACGCTTTTTTAAGTTTTAGTTCCTTTTTAAGATATTGCCATTTGGGATATAGTTTTACTTGTAAGCTTTAATATATTTAGAAGCAACTTTTAATTTTTAGTTTTTAGTGCCTTTTTAAGTTTCAACACGCTACTTTCTTATTTTTATTTTTCGACGCCTTTTACCTATGTATCAATTATCACTCCAATTTGTAATCTCAATTTGAAATTTTAATTTTAAGTTAGTGATAGTAATAAGGTTGGGTTATTCGAGTGTTTTAAAGTTTCTTAGGTCATTTTTTTTATTTCTTATTTTTTCGACGCCTTTTATTTTTTTTTCAACCCTTTTCTTTTTCGACGCGCTCTTTTTCTTTCTTATTTCTCGCTATTTTAGTTTTTAGGACATAGATTTTCATTCTACTTCTTATCTAAATTTCTTAAAATTACGAAAATTTATTTTAAGTGGTTAAATTGATAGACATCAAAATTTTCTGGTTCGTAGTAATAGTTGGATTTGTACGTGGACCGGGTTATTGGAGCCAAACAGTACTCAATTATATTGAGACCAAACGAATCCTGCCTCTCTGCTGCATCTTTTGGCTATTCGAAATGTGGGCAAAATCAGAAAAGTCTATTAATTGGATAACTTATATAATTTTTCTTTCCTTTTAAAAAACTAATAGGATATTCAGTGAATGCACTGAGCAAGACGTTCACCACCTTTTGTACGTTCACCACCTGTAACCAGATCAAGACATCTAGCAAATATTGTCGCCGTTGATTTTTCTTTAGAATCGTCATCCAGTCAACCAAGTACTCCAGTTCAAATTTCCGATAATCCATTTTTTGAACCCGACCTCACAATTGAGAATCCGGAGAATATTCAGGGATGATTCATAGATCCTGAACCATTAATTTTTCCTCCGAAACCACCAATCATTCAAACAGAGATTGTTGAGGAACGAACCATTAAATCAGAATCCTCTAGTGATTCCGATTCAACAAATTCAATTATGGAAAATCTGGAACCTTTAAGTATGGAAGACCGAATGAGAGCTAAACGTACTGGCCAAGGTCACGCAATTACTCATCCTGACATTAATGCGCCAGATTATGAAATCAAAGGACAAATTCTACACATGGTGACTAATCAATGCCAATTTAGTGGTACGCCGAAGGAAGATCCAAATGAACATCTTCGTACCTTTAATAGGATATGCACACTATTTAAAATCCGAGAAGTTGAAGATGAACAGATATATCTCATGTTATTTCCCTGGACTTTAAAGGGAGAAGCCAAAGATTGGTTGGAATCGTTACCTGAAGGGGCGATCGATACATGGGATGTTTTAGTTGAAAATTTTCTTAAACAATTCTTTCCGGTATCTAAAGCCGTAAGACTTCAAGGAGAAATTGTTACGTTCACACAGAAACCGAATGAAACTCTATATGAGGCATGGACAAGATTTGGAAAGTTATAGAGAGGATGTCCGCAACATGGTTTAGACACCTGTCAAATTGTACAAATATTCTACCAAGGATGCGACATCACTACAAGGAAAGACATCGATATAGCAGCTGGTGGTTCTATTATGAAGAAAACCGAAACCGATGCTTATAAAATTATTGATAACACTGCTTCCCACTCACATGAGTGGCACCAAGAAAAAGATATCGTTAGATCATCTAAAGCAGCTAGAGCCGATTCTAGCCATGACTTAGATTCCATTTCTGCAAAGATAGATGCTGTCGAGAGACGAATGGAAAAGATGACTAAAGATATACACTCAATACGAATTAGTTGTGAGCAGTGTGGAGGACCACATTTGACAAAAGATTGTCTCAGTATTGAACTAACAATGGAACAAAGAGAGAATATTTCATACATAAACCAAAGGCCTGGAAATAATTATCAGAATAATTATCAACCACCAAGACCGATTTACAATTAAAACTAGAATTATAACCGAAATGTTCCATACAACAACCAACAAGGTCCTAGCAATCAACAAGTATCCAATAATACTTACAATCAGCAAAGACCTAATTTTCAAAACAAACCACCACAAACCGATGATAAAAAGTCGAATTTAGAAGATATGATGACGAAGCTAGTTGAAACTCAAACGCAGTTTTTCACATCTCAGAAACAAACGAATTAACAAAATGCTCAAGCATTTAAAAATCAACAAGCTTCTATTCAAAATCTGGAACAAGAAGTAAGTAACCTAGCAAGGTTAATAGGTGAAAGAAAACCGGAAAGTTTACCTAGTGATACAAATGCTAACCCCCGGAATGAAACAGCTAAAGCCATTACCACAAGAAGTGGTACAACACTTAAACCACCTGAAATACCTGTAACTTCTGATGAAGCTATTCCTAATCCACAAGAACCACAACCTGATCAAGATAAGGAAAAAGAACCGGTAGTTGAAAAGGTTAATGAAGATAACACAGTTAAGGCTAAACCTTATGTTAAACCATATCAACCACCACTTCCTTACCCGAGTAAAATGAAAAAAGAGAAACTTGAAGCCGAGCAATCCAAATTCTTGGATATGTTTAAACAGATAAATGTAAATCTTCCTTTCATTGATGTAATTTAAGGAATGCCTAGATATGCTAAATTCTTGAAAGATCTGATCACGGATAGAAAGAAAATGGAAGAACTCTCAGCTGTTACTATGAATGCTAATTGTTCAGCAGTGCTGTTGAATAAGATACCAGAAAAATTATCTGATCCAGGAAGTTTCACAATTCCATGTTTTCTGGGTAGTCTTAGTTCAATAGAAGCATTGGCAGACTTAGGTGCTAGTATAAATTTAATGCCGTATTCATTATACGCTAAACTAGACCTTGGAGAATTGAAACCAACAAGAATAAGCATACAACTAGCCGATAGATCAATAAAATATCCTAGAGGGATAATGGAAAACATGCTAGTTAAAGTTGATACTTTAGTATTTCCAGTAGATTTTGTTGTTCTGGACATGGAAGAAGATTCTCAAGTTCCTCTCATATTAGGAAGACCATTCTTAAACACGGCTAAAGCAATGATAGACGTGTTCGGTAAGAAACTGACCCTAAGTATAGAGGATGAGAGTGTTACCTTTTCAGTTGATAGAGCAATGCAACAACCACAATCTGCAGATGATACATGATATTATATTCAAACTATAGACTCACATGCAGAATTGTCAGAAGAATTTCCAGAATTACAAGGAACAGGAGAATGTTCTTTAGGAGAAAGTACTGAACTAATTGATGAAGCTGAAATGTTAGCTACACTAATAGCAAATGGATATGAACCAACAACAGAAGAAATTCAAATGCTAAAAGAAGAAGACAGATATCGATACAAATCATCGATAGAAGAACCTCCAACATTAGAGTTAAAGCCACTTCCAAACCATTTAGAATATGCTTATTTACATGGTGAATCTGAATTACCTGTAATAATATCATTTTTTCTTACTGAAAATGAGAAATCACAACTCATTTCTGTGTTGAAAGCTCATAAACCAGCTATTGCATGGAAGATTCATGATATTAAAGGAATAAGTCTTTCTTATTGCACACATAAAATCCTTATGGAAGAAGGTCATAAAACGTATGTGCAACGCCAACGAAGACTAAATCCTAATATGCAAGATGTTGTTAAAAAAGAAATAATTAAACTGCTAGATGCAGATTTAATTTATCCGATCTCTGATAGTCCATGGGTAAGCCCAGTTCAATGCGTGCCTAAGAAGGGTGGCATGACTGTCATTACAAATGAGAAAAATGAGCTTATTCCTACTAGGACTGTAACAGGATGGCGTGTGTGTATTGATTATAGAAAATTAAATGACGCCACCAGAAAAGATCACTTTCCCTTACCTTTTATTGGTCAAATGTTGGAAAGATTAGCCGGAAACAGTTACTATTGTTTTCTTGATGGTTTTTCCGGATATTTTCAAATTCCAATAGCACCCGAAGATCAAGAGAAAACCACATTCACGTGCCCTTATGGTACTTTTGCTTATAAACGCATGCCATTTGGACTTTGCAACGCCCCTGCAACCTTTCAAAGGTGCATGATGGCGATTTTTCACGACATGATAGAAGAATGCATGGATGTTTTCATGGATGACTTTTCAGTCTTCGGTGATACTTTTGAAACATATCTAGTTAATCTTGAACGAATGCTTATTAGATGCGAACAATCAAATCTAGTACTTAATTGGGAGAAATGCCATTTCATGGTTAAAGAAGGCATCGTTCTTGGTCATAAAATTTCAAAGGAAGGAATTGAAGTGGATAGAGCTAAAGTAGATGTAATTGCTAAACTTCCACATCCCACCAATGTTAGAGGAGTTAGGAGTTTTCTAGGGCATGCCGGTTTTTACCGACGTTTCATAAAAGATTTTTCTAAAATTGCCACTCCTATGAATAAACTCCTAGAAAAGGATGCTCCATTCATCTTTTCAGATGAATGCATCAAATCTTTTAATATTCTTAAAGAGAAACTCACTAATGCGCCGATCATGATAACACCAAATTGGAATCTACCGTTTGAACTTATGTGCGATGCAAGTGATTTTGCAATGGGAGCCGTTTTAGGACAAAGGATTGAAAAACGATTTCAACCTATATATTATGCTAGTAAGACGTTACAAGGAGCACAAACAAATTACACAACTACTGAAAAAGAACTCCTTGCTATTGTCTTTGCTTTTGACAAATTTTGTTCATATCTCATTATAGCTAAAACGGTGGTCTATACCGACCATTCTGCTCTTAGATACCTATTTTCGAAACAAGATGCTAAACCACGATTAATCCGTTGGATCTTACTCTTACAAGAGTTTGATATTGAAATTCGAGATAAAATAGGAGTAGAAAATCTCGCCGCTGATCATCTTTCTCGACTTGAAAATCCTGAATTAGAAGTTCTAAATGAAGCGGCCATACAAGACAACTTTCCTGATGAATATCTATTGAAGATAGATTATAATGAAATTCCATGGTTTGCAGACTATGCAAACTACTTAGTATGTGGATTCCTTGAAAAAGGATTATCGTACCAAAAATGAAAGAAATTCTTCAGTGATATAAAACACTATTTCTGGGAAGACCCACATTTGTTTAAAAGTTGTCCAGATGGAATAATACGCCGATGTGTATTCAGAGATGAAGCTAGTAAAATCTTAAACCATTGTCACTTTTAGAGCGTGGTTTCATTCGACCAAGCACATCACCGTGGGGAGCTCCTGTTTTGTTTGTCAAGAAGAAAGATGGTACATTCAGGTTGTGTATCGACTACCGAGAGTTGAACAAACTTACCATCAAGAACCGCTACCCACTACCGAGAATCGACGACTTATTTGATCAACTACAAGGCTCGTCTGTTTATTCAAAGATTGACTTACGTTCCGGGTATCATCAAATGCGGGTGAAAGAAGATGATATTCCAAAGACTGCTTTCAGAACACGTTACGGTCATTACGAGTTTATGGTCATGCCGTTTGGTTTAACTAATGCACCAGCTGTGTTCATGGACCTTATGAACCGAGTGTGTGGACCATACCTTGACAAGTTTGTCATTGTTTTCATTGATGACATACTTATTTACTCAAAGAATGACCAAGAACACGGTGAACATTTGAGAAAGGTGTTAGAAGTATTGAGGAAGGAAGAATTGTACGCTAAGTTTTCAAAGTGTGCATTTTGGTTGGAAGAAGTTCAATTCCTCGGTCACATAGTGAACAAAGAAGGTATTAAGGTGGATCCGGCAAAGATAGAAACTGTTGAAAAGTGGGAAACCCCGAAAACTCCGAAACACATACGCCAGTTTTTAGGACTAGCTGGTTACTACAGAAGGTTCATCCAAGACTTTTCCAGAATAGCAAAACCCTTGACTGCATTAACGCATAAAGGGAAGAAATTTGAATGGAATGATGAACAAGAGAAAGCGTTTCAGTTATTGAAGAAAAAGCTAACTACGGCACCTATATTGTCATTGCCTGAAGGGAATGATGATTTTGTGATTTATTGTGACGCATCAAAGCAAGGTCTCGGTTGTGTATTAATGCAACGAACGAAGGTGATTGCTTATGCGTCTAGACAATTGAAGATTCACGAACAAAATTATACGACGCATGATTTGGAATTAGGCGCGGTTGTTTTTGCATTAAAGACTTGGAGGCACTACTTATATGGGGTCAAAAGTATTATATATACCGACCACAAAAGTCTTCAACACATATTTAATCAGAAACAACTGAATATGAGGCAGCGTAGGTGGATTGAATTATTGAATGATTACGATTTTGAGATTCGTTACCACCCGGGGAAGGCAAATGTGGTAGCCGATGCCTTGAGCAGGAAGGATAGAGAACCCATTCGAGTAAAATCTATGAATATAATGATTCATAATAACATTACTACTCAAATAAAGGAGGCGCAACAAGGAGTTTTAAAAGAGGGAAATTTAAAGGATGAAATACCCAAAGGATCGGAGAAGCATCTTAATATTCGGGAAGACGGAACCCGGTATAGGGCTGAAAGGATTTGGGTACCAAAATTTGGAGATATGAGAGAAATGGTACTTAGAGAAGCTCATAAAACCAGATACTCAATACATCCTGGAACGGGGAAGATGTACAAGGATCTCAAGAAACATTTTTGGTGGCCGGGTATGAAAGCCGATGTTGCTAAATACGTAGGAGAATGTTTGACGTGTTCTAAGGTCAAAGCTGAGCATCAGAAACCATCAGGTCTACTTCAACAACCCGAAATCCCAGAATGGAAATGGGAAAACATTACCATGGATTTCATCACTAAATTGCCAAGGACTGCAAGTGGTTTTGATACTATTTGGGTAATAGTTGATCGTCTCACCAAATCAGCACACTTCCTACCAATAAGAGAAGATGACAAGATGGAGAAGTTAGCACGACTGTATTTGAAGGAAGTCGTCTCCAGACATGGAATACCAATCTCTATTATCTCTGATAGGGATGGCAGATTTATTTCAAGATTCTGGCAGACATTACAGCAAGCATTAGGAACTCGTCTAGACATGAGTACTGCCTATCATCCACAAACTGATGGGCAGAGCGAAAGGACGATACAAACGCTTGAAGACATGCTACGAGCATGTGTTATTGATTTCGGAAACAGTTGGGATCGACATCTACCGTTAGCAGAATTTTCCTACAACAACAGCTACCATTCAAGCATTGAGATGGCGCCGTTTGAAGCACTTTATGGTAGAAAGTGCAGGTCTCCGATTTGTTGGAGTGAGGTGGGGGATAGACAGATTACGGGTCCGGAGATTATACAAGAAACTACCGAGAAGATCATCCAAATTCAACAACGGTTGAAAACCGCCCAAAGTCGACAAAAGAGCTACGCTGACATTAAAAGAAAAGATATAGAATTTGAAATTGGAGAGATGGTCATGCTTAAAGTTTCACCTTGGAAAGGCGTTGTTCGATTTGGTAAACGAGGGAAATTAAATCCAAGGTATATTGGACCATTCAAGATTATTGATCGTGTCGGACCAGTAGCTTACCGACTTGAGTTACCTCAACAACTCGCGGCTGTACATAACACTTTCCACGTCTCGAATTTGAAGAAATGTTTTGCTAAAGAAGATCTCACTATTCCGTTAGATGAAATCCAAATCAACGAAAAACTCCAATTCATCGAAGAACCCGTCGAAATAATGGATCGTGAGGTTAAAAGACTTAAGCAAAACAAGATACCAATTGTTAAGGTTCGATGGAATGCTCGTAGAGGACCCGAGTTCACCTGGGAGCGTGAAGATCAGATGAAGAAGAAATACCCGCATCTATTTCCAGAAGATTCGTCAACACCTTCAACAGCTTAAAATTTCGGGACGAAATTTATTTAACGGGTAGGTACTGTAGTGACCCGAACTTTTCCATGTTTATATATATTAATTGAGATTGATGTTTACATGATTAAATGTTTCCAACATGTTAAGCAATCAAACTTGTTAAGA
Source organism: Rutidosis leptorrhynchoides (assembly GCF_046630445.1). Classification (NCBI taxonomy): domain Eukaryota; kingdom Viridiplantae; phylum Streptophyta; class Magnoliopsida; order Asterales; family Asteraceae; genus Rutidosis; species Rutidosis leptorrhynchoides. Next base: position 639,667,842 of record NC_092334.1, on the reverse strand, counting down.
CTTGATTAATTGAAATAGGTTTCATATAGACAATTGACCACCCAAGTTGACCGGTGATTCACGAACGTTAAAACTTGTAAAAAAAACTAAATGATGACATATATATGGTTATATATATAGTTAACATGATATTATGATAAGTAAACATATCATTAATTATATTAACAATGAACTACATATGTAAAAACAAGACTACTAACTTAATGATTTTGAAACGAGACATATATGTAACGTTTATCGTTGTAACGACATTTAATGTATATATATCATATTAAGAGATATTCGTACATCATAATATCATGATAATATAATAATTTAAAATCTCTTTTGTTATTATAAACATTGGGTTAACAACATTTAACAAGATCGTTAACCTAAAGGTTTCAAAACAACACTTACATGTAACGACTAACGATGACTTAACGACTCAGTTAAAATGTATATACATGTAGTGTTTTAATATGTATTTATACACTTTTGAAAGACTTAAATACACTTATCAAAATACTTCTACTTAACAAAAATACTTACAATTACATTCTCGTTCAGTTTCATCAACAATTCTACTCGTATGCACCCGTATTCGTACTCGTACAATACACAGCTTTTAGATGTATGTACTATTGGTATATACACTCCAATGATCAGCTCTTAGCAGCCCATGTGAGTCACCTAACACATGTGGGAACCATCATTTGGCAACTAGCATGAAATATCTCATAAGATTACAAAAATATGAGTAATCATTCATGACTTATTTACATGAAAACAAAATTACATATCCTTTATATCTAATCCATACACCAACGACCAAAAACACCTACAAACACTTTCATTCTTCAATTTTCTTCATCTAATTGAACTCTCTCAAGTTCTATCTTCATGTTCTAAGTGTTCTTCATAAATTCCAAAAGTTCTAGTTTCATAAAATCAAGAATACTTTCAAGTTTGCTAGCTCACTTCCAATCTTGTAAGGTGATCATCCAACCTCAAGAAATCTTTTTTTCTTACAGTAGGTTATCATTCTAATACAAGGTAATAATCATATTCAAACTTTGGTTCAATTTCTATAACTATAACAATCTTATTTCAAGTGATGATCTTACTTGAACTTGTTTTCGTGTCATGATTTTGCTTCAAGAACTTTGAGCCATCCAAGGATCCATTGAAGCTAGATCCATTTTTCTCTTTTCCAGTAGGTTCATCCAAGGAACTTAAGGTAGTAATGATGTTCATAACATCATTCGATTCATACATATAAAGCTATCTTATTCGAAGGTTTAAACTTGTAATCACTAGAACATAGTTTAGTTAATTCTAAACTTGTTCGCAAACAAAAGTTAATCCTTCTAACTTGACTTTTAAAATCAACTAAACACATGTTCTATATCTATATGATATGCTAACTTAATGATTTAAAACCTGGAAACACGAAAAACACCGTAAAACCGGATTTACGCCGTCGTAGTAACACCGCGGGCTGTTTTGGGTTAGTTAATTAAAAACTATGATAAACTTTGATTTAAAAGTTGTTATTCTGAGAAAATGATTTTTATTATGAACATGAAACTATATCCAAAAATTATGGTTAAACTCAAAGTGGAAGTATGTTTTCTAAAATGGTCATCTAGACGTCGTTCTTTCGACTGAAATGACTACCTTTACAAAAACGACTTGTAACTTATTTTTCCGACTAGAAACCTATACTTTTTTGGTTTAGATTCATAAAATAGAGTTCAATATGAAACCATAGCAATTTGATTCACTCAAAACGGATTTAAAATGAAGAAGTTATGGGTAAAACAAGATTGGATAATTTTTCTCATTTTAGCTACGTGAAAATTGGTAACAAATCTATTCCAACCATAACTTAATCAACTTGTATTATATATTATGTAATCTTGAGATACCATAGACACGTATACAATGTTTCGACCTATCATGTCGACACATCTATATATATTTCGGAACAACCATAGACACTCTATATGTGAATGTTGGAGTTAGCTATACAGGGTTGAGGTTGATTCCAAAATATATATAGTTTGAGTTGTGATCAATACTGAGATACGTATACACTGGGTCGTGGATTGATTCAAGATAATATTTATCGATTTATTTCTGTACATCTAACTATGGACAACTAGTTGTAGGTTACTAACGAAGACAGCTGACTTAATAAACTTAAAACATCAAAATATATTAAAAGTGTTGTAAATATATTTTGAACATACTTTGATATATATGTATATATTGTTATAGGTTTGTGAATCAACCAGTGGCCAAGTCTTACTTCCCGACGAAGTAAAAATCTGTGAAAGTGAGTTATAGTCCCACTTTTAAAATTTAATATTTTTGGGATGAGAATACATGCAGGTTTTATAAATGATTTACAAAATAGACACAAGTACGTGAAACTACATTCTATGGTTGAATTATCGAAATCGAATATGCCCCTTTTTATTAAGTCTGGTAATCTAAGAATTAGGGAACAGACACCCTAATTGACGCGAATCCTAAAGATAGATCTATTGGGCCTAACAAACCCCATCCAAAGTACCGGATGCTTTAGTACTTCGAAATTTATATCATATCCGAAGGGTGTCCCGGAATGATGGGGATATTCTTATATATGCATCTTGTTATTGTCGGTTACCAGGTGTTCACCATATGAATGATTTTTATCTCTATGTATGGGATGTGTATTGAAATATGAAATCTTGTGGTCTATTGTTACGATTTGATATATATAGGTTAAACCTATAACTCACCAACATTTTTGTTGACGTTTTAAGCATGTTTATTCTCAGGTGATTATTAAGAGCTTCCGCTGTCGCATACTTAAATAAGGACAAGATTTGGAGTCCATGCTTGTATGATATTGTGTAAAAACTGCATTCAAGAAACTTATTTTGTTGTAACATATTTGTATTGTAAACCATTATGTAATGGTCGTGTGTAAACAGGATATTTTAGATTATCATTATTTGATAATCTACGTAAAGCTTTTTAAACCTTTATTGATGAAATAAAGGTTATGGTTTGTTTAAAAATGAATGCAGTCTTTGAAAAACGTCTCATATAGAGGTCAAAACCTCGCAACGAAATCAATTAATATGGAACGTTTTTAATCAATAAGAACGGGACATTTCAGTTGGTATCCGAGCGTTGGTCTTAGAGAACCAGAAAATTTGCATTAGTGTGTCTTATCGAGTTTGTTAGGATGCATTAGTGAGTCTGGACTTCGACCGTGTTTTCTTTAAAAATGATTGCTTAACATTTTTGTTGGAAACTATATATTTTTAACATATGAATATTATGTGATATATTAATCTCTTAACGTGTTTGATATTATGTGATAGATGTCTACCTCTAGAACAAGTCCCATTGACTCACCTAATAATAATGAAGAGTCAAATGTAAATTGGAATGATTTGTGGACTGATTCACAAGTTCCCGAAGAGGAACCGGAAGAAGAGTCGGAACCGGAAGAAGAATCGGAACCGGAAGAAGAATCGGAACCGGATGAAGAAATAGAACCGGTGGGGGAAATAATAAAAGGGTTAAGTAAAAGAAAATCCTCAACCAACCGACCAAAGTTAATTATGGTCAATGGTGTTTCCGCCAAGGAAGCAAAATATTGGGAGGATTACCAATTCTCCGATGAATCGGATTCCGACGAGAATTCCGATGATGTTATAGAAATTACCCCAACTGAATTTAAAAAGGCAAAAGAAAATAATAAGGGAAAGGGCATAAAAATAGAGAAATCTAATTCCAACCCCGATGAACTTTATATGTATCGTCAACCCCCGAAGTCCTTAAGTTGTAACAATGACCCGGGAACCTCTAAACCACCAGGTTTTTCTAAACCAATGTGGACAACGACGGCTCGTATTAGGGAAACATCATATATCCCTAGAAAGTTGGCAAAACGAACCAAAACCGAAGAAGAAGAAACGAGCGAGTCGGAATAAGATAGTTGTATTCGTGTGGTGTAATATATGGAATATAGTGTTCTTATGCTTTATGATATATGTAAAAATTGCTTGTATTAATAAGTATTTTTTTTATGAATCTAACTCTTGTCTATTTTACAGTTTAAAAACACAAAATGGATAGACAACCCAATATTTTAAGAGACCTACCCGGAGACATGATTGATGAAATCTTGTCTAGAGTCGGCCAGAATTCTTCGGCACAACTATTTAAGGCGAGATCAGTTTGTAAGACATTCGAAGAACGTTCCAAGAATGTCTTGGTTTATAAGAGACTTTCGTTTGAAAGATGGGGGATATCACATTGGGAAACCCATATGTTACGATGTGTTTACTTTGACGCATATATTGCGGGGAACCCAAATGCTATTTTACGCAACGGGTTAAGAAATTATTTTGACTCAATATATCCGAATATTGGACTTCGTGATTTAGAAAAAGCGGCTAACATGCAACATAAAGAAGCATGTTATGCTTACGGATTAGTAATGTTCGCTTCTCACCAAAGTGAGAACAAGAACATCGGGCTACAACTATTAAACAAAACGTTTCCACAAGTGACGGAGTCGGTAATTGGGGTAAGAAATGAGGTTTTTAGATTATTACGGGACTGTTGGACATTACGTAACCCTCGTCCCTTTGATGACGTTACAACACGTTGTCTTATCAACGGCCATAACAGTTATGTTGCATAAGACCAAGGATGGGAAGTAGTCCTAGTAAAACCAGAATGCATGACTTGTTTCTGGACGTATGAATTACGTGTCTTTATTGCCTTTGCTGAACGACTTGTGTACTAGCTAGAATTGTCTTCACAACTATCTTGTATCAAAGTTATTGTGTGCTATATTTCATGCTTTATGTAAAATAAGCGGTATTGTAAGTTTGTAAAATATTGTATAAAAGTTTGAACGCGAAATATTATTATAATCAGTTTTTCATATAGAATTGTAGTAGTTGAATTGTATATTAGCTACTAAGTATGAACTTAACGGGTAGGTACTACCCGAATTTAAACTTATAAAACGCTAATATGAAGAAAAAGCTTTTATAAATGAGTTCATATTATGCTACGAAATACTATTAACTACTCTTAATATTCTGTATGATTAACTTGTTCCATTTAACTATTTTGAAGGAAATGGCACCGACTACTCGACACACCGTGAATATGAATGAAGAGGAATTCCGTACTTTTCTAGCTTCAAACATAGCCGCAGTACAGGCTGCGCTACATACCAACAATAACCTTGGATCTAGCAGTACAGGAAATCGTGTAGGATGCACCTACAAAGAATTCACTGCCTGCAAACCTTTGGAATTTGATGGAACCGAAGGACCGATCGGATTGAAACGGTGGACCGAGAAGGTTGAATCGGTGTTTGCCATAAGTAAGTGTACTGAAGAGGACAAAGTGAAGTACGCTACGCATACCTTCACATGTTCTGCGTTAACATGGTGGAATACCTATCTAGAGCAAGTGGGACAAGATGATGCGTACGCACTACCGTGGTCAGCATTCAAGCACTTGATGAACGAGAAGTACCGTCCCAGAACCGAGGTCAATAAGCTCAAGACAGAACTTAGAGGGTTACGAACCCAAGGATTTGATATTACCACGTACGAAAGACGATTCACAGAATTGTGCCTATTGTGTCCGGGAGCATTCGAAGATGAGGAAGAGAAGATCGACGCATTTGTGAAAGGATTACCGGAAAGAATCCAAGAAGATATAAGTTCACACGAGCCCGCCTCCATACAACAGACATGTAGAATGGCTCACAAACTAGTGAACCAGATTGAAGAAAGAATTAAAGAACAGACTGCTGAAGAGGCCAATGTGAAGCAAGTCAAAAGAAAGTGGGAGGAAAACGGTGATAAGAATCACCAATACAACAACAACAGCAATTACAACAATAATCGCAACAATTATCCCAACAATCGCAACATCAATCGCAACTACAACAAACGGCCCAACAACAACAACAACAACAACAACAGCAACTACAACAATCATCCCAACAACAATAATAACCGCAACAACAACAACAACAATCAGAAGCAACTATGCCAAAGGTGTGAAAAGAATCACTCGGGGTTCTGCACCAAATTTTGCAACAAGTGTAAAAGAAATGGTCATAGCGCGGCGAAGTGTGAGGTCTACGGACCAGGGGTTAATAGAACGAAAGGAACAAATGGTGTCAGAACGAGTAATGGCGGAGCAAGTAGTGTCGGAGCAAGTTATGCCAATGTAGTTTGTTATAAATGTGGAAAACCAGGCCACATTATTAGAAATTGCCCGAACCAGGAGAACACGAATGGACAAGGCCGTGGAAGAGTTTTCAATATTAATGCGGTAGAGGCACAGGAAGACCCGGAGCTTGTTACGGGTACGTTTCTTATTGACAATAAATCTGCTTACGTTTTATTTGATTCGGGTGCGGATAGAAGCTATATGAGTAGAGATTTTTGTGCTAAATTAAGTTGTCCATTGACGCCTTTGGATAGTAAATTTTTACTCGAATTAGCAAATGGTAAATTAATTTCAGCAGATAATATATGTCGGAATCGAGAAATTAAACTGGTTAGCGAAACATTTAAGATTGATTTGATACCAGTAGAGTTAGGGAGTTTTGATGTGATAATCGGTATGGACTGGTTGAAAGAAGTGAAAGCGGAGATCGTTTGTTACAAAAATGCAATTCGCATTATACGAGAAAAAGGAAAACCCTTAATGGTGTACGGAGAAAAGGGCAACACGAAGCTACATCTTATTAGTAATTTGAAGGCACAAAAACTAATAAGAAAAGGTTGCTATGCTGTTCTAGCACACGTCGAGAAAGTACAAACTGAAGAAAAGAGCATCAATGATGTTCCCATTGCAAAAGAATTTCCCGATGTATTTCCGAAAGAATTACCGGGATTACCCCCACATCGATCCGTTGAATTTCAAATAGATCTTGTACCAGGAGCTGCACCAATAGCTCGTGCTCCTTACAGACTCGCACCCAGCGAGATGAAAGAACTGCAAAGCCAATTACAAGAACTTTTAGAGCGTGGTTTCATTCGACCAAGCACATCACCGTGGGGAGCTCCTGTTTTGTTTGTCAAGAAGAAAGATGGTACATTCAGGTTGTGTATCGACTACCGAGAGTTGAACAAACTTACCATCAAGAACCGCTACCCACTACCGAGAATCGACGACTTATTTGATCAACTACAAGGCTCGTCTGTTTATTCAAAGATTGACTTACGTTCCGGGTATCATCAAATGCGGGTGAAAGAAGATGATATTCCAAAGACTGCTTTCAGAACACGTTACGGTCATTACGAGTTTATGGTCATGCCGTTTGGTTTAACTAATGCACCAGCTGTGTTCATGGACCTTATGAACCGAGTGTGTGGACCATACCTTGACAAGTTTGTCATTGTTTTCATTGATGACATACTTATTTACTCAAAGAATGACCAAGAACACGGTGAACATTTGAGAAAGGTGTTAGAAGTATTGAGGAAGGAAGAATTGTACGCTAAGTTTTCAAAGTGTGCATTTTGGTTGGAAGAAGTTCAATTCCTCGGTCACATAGTGAACAAAGAAGGTATTAAGGTGGATCCGGCAAAGATAGAAACTGTTGAAAAGTGGGAAACCCCGAAAACTCCGAAACACATACGCCAGTTTTTAGGACTAGCTGGTTACTACAGAAGGTTCATCCAAGACTTTTCCAGAATAGCAAAACCCTTGACTGCATTAACGCATAAAGGGAAGAAATTTGAATGGAATGATGAACAAGAGAAAGCGTTTCAGTTATTGAAGAAAAAGCTAACTACGGCACCTATATTGTCATTGCCTGAAGGGAATGATGATTTTGTGATTTATTGTGACGCATCAAAGCAAGGTCTCGGTTGTGTATTAATGCAACGAACGAAGGTGATTGCTTATGCGTCTAGACAATTGAAGATTCACGAACAAAATTATACGACGCATGATTTGGAATTAGGCGCGGTTGTTTTTGCATTAAAGACTTGGAGGCACTACTTATATGGGGTCAAAAGTATTATATATACCGACCACAAAAGTCTTCAACACATATTTAATCAGAAACAACTGAATATGAGGCAGCGTAGGTGGATTGAATTATTGAATGATTACGATTTTGAGATTCGTTACCACCCGGGGAAGGCAAATGTGGTAGCCGATGCCTTGAGCAGGAAGGATAGAGAACCCATTCGAGTAAAATCTATGAATATAATGATTCATAATAACATTACTACTCAAATAAAGGAGGCGCAACAAGGAGTTTTAAAAGAGGGAAATTTAAAGGATGAAATACCCAAAGGATCGGAGAAGCATCTTAATATTCGGGAAGACGGAACCCGGTATAGGGCTGAAAGGATTTGGGTACCAAAATTTGGAGATATGAGAGAAATGGTACTTAGAGAAGCTCATAAAACCAGATACTCAATACATCCTGGAACGGGGAAGATGTACAAGGATCTCAAGAAACATTTTTGGTGGCCGGGTATGAAAGCCGATGTTGCTAAATACGTAGGAGAATGTTTGACGTGTTCTAAGGTCAAAGCTGAGCATCAGAAACCATCAGGTCTACTTCAACAACCCGAAATCCCAGAATGGAAATGGGAAAACATTACCATGGATTTCATCACTAAATTGCCAAGGACTGCAAGTGGTTTTGATACTATTTGGGTAATAGTTGATCGTCTCACCAAATCAGCACACTTCCTACCAATAAGAGAAGATGACAAGATGGAGAAGTTAGCACGACTGTATTTGAAGGAAGTCGTCTCCAGACATGGAATACCAATCTCTATTATCTCTGATAGGGATGGCAGATTTATTTCAAGATTCTGGCAGACATTACAGCAAGCATTAGGAACTCGTCTAGACATGAGTACTGCCTATCATCCACAAACTGATGGGCAGAGCGAAAGGACGATACAAACGCTTGAAGACATGCTACGAGCATGTGTTATTGATTTCGGAAACAGTTGGGATCGACATCTACCGTTAGCAGAATTTTCCTACAACAACAGCTACCATTCAAGCATTGAGATGGCGCCGTTTGAAGCACTTTATGGTAGAAAGTGCAGGTCTCCGATTTGTTGGAGTGAGGTGGGGGATAGACAGATTACGGGTCCGGAGATTATACAAGAAACTACCGAGAAGATCATCCAAATTCAACAACGGTTGAAAACCGCCCAAAGTCGACAAAAGAGCTACGCTGACATTAAAAGAAAAGATATAGAATTTGAAATTGGAGAGATGGTCATGCTTAAAGTTTCACCTTGGAAAGGCGTTGTTCGATTTGGTAAACGAGGGAAATTAAATCCAAGGTATATTGGACCATTCAAGATTATTGATCGTGTCGGACCAGTAGCTTACCGACTTGAGTTACCTCAACAACTCGCGGCTGTACATAACACTTTCCACGTCTCGAATTTGAAGAAATGTTTTGCTAAAGAAGATCTCACTATTCCGTTAGATGAAATCCAAATCAACGAAAAACTCCAATTCATCGAAGAACCCGTCGAAATAATGGATCGTGAGGTTAAAAGACTTAAGCAAAACAAGATACCAATTGTTAAGGTTCGATGGAATGCTCGTAGAGGACCCGAGTTCACCTGGGAGCGTGAAGATCAGATGAAGAAGAAATACCCGCATCTATTTCCAGAAGATTCGTCAACACCTTCAACAGCTTAAAATTTCGGGACGAAATTTATTTAACGGGTAGGTACTGTAGTGACCCGAACTTTTCCATGTTTATATATATTAATTGAGATTGATGTTTACATGATTAAATGTTTCCAACATGTTAAGCAATCAAACTTGTTAAGACTTGATTAATTGAAATAGGTTTCATATAGACAATTGACCACCCAAGTTGACCGGTGATTCACGAACGTTAAAACTTGTAAAAAAAACTAAATGATGACATATATATGGTTATATATATAGTTAACATGATATTATGATAAGTAAACATATCATTAATTATATTAACAATGAACTACATATGTAAAAACAAGACTACTAACTTAATGATTTTGAAACGAGACATATATGTAACGTTTATCGTTGTAACGACATTTAATGTATATATATCATATTAAGAGATATTCGTACATCATAATATCATGATAATATAATAATTTAAAATCTCTTTTGTTATTATAAACATTGGGTTAACAACATTTAACAAGATCGTTAACCTAAAGGTTTCAAAACAACACTTACATGTAACGACTAACGATGACTTAACGACTCAGTTAAAATGTATATACATGTAGTGTTTTAATATGTATTTATACACTTTTGAAAGACTTAAATACACTTATCAAAATACTTCTACTTAACAAAAATACTTACAATTACATTCTCGTTCAGTTTCATCAACAATTCTACTCGTATGCACCCGTATTCGTACTCGTACAATACACAGCTTTTAGATGTATGTACTATTGGTATATACACTCCAATGATCAGCTCTTAGCAGCCCATGTGAGTCACCTAACACATGTGGGAACCATCATTTGGCAACTAGCATGAAATATCTCATAAGATTACAAAAATATGAGTAATCATTCATGACTTATTTACATGAAAACAAAATTACATATCCTTTATATCTAATCCATACACCAACGACCAAAAACACCTACAAACACTTTCATTCTTCAATTTTCTTCATCTAATTGAACTCTCTCAAGTTCTATCTTCATGTTCTAAGTGTTCTTCATAAATTCCAAAAGTTCTAGTTTCATAAAATCAAGAATACTTTCAAGTTTGCTAGCTCACTTCCAATCTTGTAAGGTGATCATCCAACCTCAAGAAATCTTTTTTTCTTACAGTAGGTTATCATTCTAATACAAGGTAATAATCATATTCAAACTTTGGTTCAATTTCTATAACTATAACAATCTTATTTCAAGTGATGATCTTACTTGAACTTGTTTTCGTGTCATGATTTTGCTTCAAGAACTTTGAGCCATCCAAGGATCCATTGAAGCTAGATCCATTTTTCTCTTTTCCAGTAGGTTCATCCAAGGAACTTAAGGTAGTAATGATGTTCATAACATCATTCGATTCATACATATAAAGCTATCTTATTCGAAGGTTTAAACTTGTAATCACTAGAACATAGTTTAGTTAATTCTAAACTTGTTCGCAAACAAAAGTTAATCCTTCTAACTTGACTTTTAAAATCAACTAAACACATGTTCTATATCTATATGATATGCTAACTTAATGATTTAAAACCTGGAAACACGAAAAACACCGTAAAACCGGATTTACGCCGTCGTAGTAACACCGCGGGCTGTTTTGGGTTAGTTAATTAAAAACTATGATAAACTTTGATTTAAAAGTTGTTATTCTGAGAAAATGATTTTTATTATGAACATGAAACTATATCCAAAAATTATGGTTAAACTCAAAGTGGAAGTATGTTTTCTAAAATGGTCATCTAGACGTCGTTCTTTCGACTGAAATGACTACCTTTACAAAAACGACTTGTAACTTATTTTTCCGACTAGAAACCTATACTTTTTTGGTTTAGATTCATAAAATAGAGTTCAATATGAAACCATAGCAATTTGATTCACTCAAAACGGATTTAAAATGAAGAAGTTATGGGTAAAACAAGATTGGATAATTTTTCTCATTTTAGCTACGTGAAAATTGGTAACAAATCTATTCCAACCATAACTTAATCAACTTGTATTATATATTATGTAATCTTGAGATACCATAGACACGTATACAATGTTTCGACCTATCATGTCGACACATCTATATATATTTCGGAACAACCATAGACACTCTATATGTGAATGTTGGAGTTAGCTATACAGGGTTGAGGTTGATTCCAAAATATATATAGTTTGAGTTGTGATCAATACTGAGATACGTATACACTGGGTCGTGGATTGATTCAAGATAATATTTATCGATTTATTTCTGTACATCTAACTATGGACAACTAGTTGTAGGTTACTAACGAAGACAGCTGACTTAATAAACTTAAAACATCAAAATATATTAAAAGTGTTGTAAATATATTTTGAACATACTTTGATATATATGTATATATTGTTATAGGTTTGTGAATCAACCAGTGGCCAAGTCTTACTTCCCGACGAAGTAAAAATCTGTGAAAGTGAGTTATAGTCCCACTTTTAAAATTTAATATTTTTGGGATGAGAATACATGCAGGTTTTATAAATGATTTACAAAATAGACACAAGTACGTGAAACTACATTCTATGGTTGAATTATCGAAATCGAATATGCCCCTTTTTATTAAGTCTGGTAATCTAAGAATTAGGGAACAGACACCCTAATTGACGCGAATCCTAAAGATAGATCTATTGGGCCTAACAAACCCCATCCAAAGTACCGGATGCTTTAGTACTTCGAAATTTATATCATATCCGAAGGGTGTCCCGGAATGATGGGGATATTCTTATATATGCATCTTGTTATTGTCGGTTACCAGGTGTTCACCATATGAATGATTTTTATCTCTATGTATGGGATGTGTATTGAAATATGAAATCTTGTGGTCTATTGTTACGATTTGATATATATAGGTTAAACCTATAACTCACCAACATTTTTGTTGACGTTTTAAGCATGTTTATTCTCAGGTGATTATTAAGAGCTTCCGCTGTCGCATACTTAAATAAGGACAAGATTTGGAGTCCATGCTTGTATGATATTGTGTAAAAACTGCATTCAAGAAACTTATTTTGTTGTAACATATTTGTATTGTAAACCATTATGTAATGGTCGTGTGTAAACAGGATATTTTAGATTATCATTATTTGATAATCTACGTAAAGCTTTTTAAACCTTTATTGATGAAATAAAGGTTATGGTTTGTTTAAAAATGAATGCAGTCTTTGAAAAACGTCTCATATAGAGGTCAAAACCTCGCAACGAAATCAATTAATATGGAACGTTTTTAATCAATAAGAACGGGACATTTCAAGAACAGCCTACAAAACTCCAATTGGAACCACACCTTTTAGACTCGTTTATGGAAAAGCATGTCATCTTTCAGTAGAAATTGAACACAAAGCATTTTGGGCTTTGAAGACATGTAATCTTGATTTACATGAAGCTGGACATCTACGGTTAAGTCAATTAAACGAATTAGAAGAATTAAGACAAGAAGCATACGAAAATTCGTTAATCTATAAGGAAAGAACGAAGAAATGGCATGATAAAAGAATCAGAAGTTCAAAAGAATTCAAAGAAGGAGACAGAGTTCTTCTTTTCAATTCACGATTCAAGCTATTTCCTGGAAAATTGAAATCAAGATGGTCTGGACCATTCATAGTCAAAAGAGTTTTCCCATACGGAACGATAGAATTAATAAATTCAAATGGGATTGAATTTAAGGTTAATGGTCACAGAGTTAAACACTACATAGATAGTCCAATGGAAGTCGACAACGAAGTTAATCACAATTTCGATACCACAGCTAACTAAGTGTGGGGAGAATCAAGTCTTTTAAAGGATAATATGTATTTCTGTTAGAGTTAGATTTTCTGTTTTCGTGTAGTTCTCAAAAATGGAACCCGAATGGTCTTTTCCCAGCAGACCCTAAAGAAGTAGTCTTCTCCCCCCATTCTGAATTTTTATTTTTTTTTAGGTTTTTACGAAATGAAGACTTCCTGTGAACTAAACCATGGTCTAATGCTACACGCTTTGATCACTAAACGTAATAATGACACACTTCCGAGTGAAATAGTATCAGTAATCAGAGAAAAATTGGACGGAGTAAGACAAGAATCCAGATGCGAAGATAATAAGTTACAATTTGGTAAAGGAAAATCAAAATCCGCAGCAAAAAGAAGAGCACGACACCTTGAAAGATGTCACAAATGCGGAAAATGGTCACATGGAGGTAAATGTTCAAATAATCAAATCTATTCAAACACCGAATTTGTTACTTTATGCAGAGACGAACCGTTCATATGTTTAGAAGAAAAAACACTGAATGCTCGAGGTTACGCCTATGTAGCCATGGAAAACCAATTAAACCGACTATCTTATGAGTGGGATAGATCGTATCACTAAGAATACTATCTCACAGGTAAGTCTGTACAGTTTTTATTTTTTATTTTCATTTTTAAACTTTTGATAATAAACGCTAATTTGTTCGCTATAAAGTATTAAATTGGTATTCGATGAAATTAGGTTTGGCGACCGAAATTATTGATATCATTCAAAAATTTATTACATCACTGCGAAATTTAACGTTTATTCTTAAGGTATAAATATCTTTAATCAATCAAACCAAAATATTTCAAAAATTCGTCATGAGTTAAATTAGGTCATGGAACCGAAATTACTTTACCGAAAAGAGGGGCGCATATTTTTGATAATATTTGATTGATTAAAATGGGATAAAAGACCAAAAAGATTTTTAATTTTATTTTTACCATGTTTTTAAAATTAATATATAAATCTTAAATTAATATTGTAACTTTTTAAATTAATATATTTAAAATTGTAAATATTTGAACAATTGATATTTTTAAGTTTGTATGTATAAAAACAAAAATATAATATAAGTTTGGTGTGAATTTTTAATTTTTAAAAAAATATGAATTTTTAATTTTATGCATTTTAAATTTAAGTTTGGTGTGAATTTAAAAACAAAAATTTACTTTATTTCGTTAAGTTAAAAATATGATTTTTAAAATTCGTCGTGAGTTGAAGACTAGGTCTTTGAACCGAAATTGCTTTACCCGAGGGAGGGACGAGAACTTTTATCATTATTTTTAATCTTATTGAATTAAAGTATGCCAAAAATATTATAAAAAAAAACCCAAAAATCTAAGCTTTTAAAACAATCGCTTGAAAAAGACAAATTTTAAAATTTTGTCGAGGGACAGACTAGGACATCGATCCGAAACGACCTCATCCTAAAACAAAGGAAAACAAAATTTTAAATTTATTTTATATTTGTTTTATAAGTTAAGGCTTATTAAAAAAAAAAAACGCCGCGACTCGCGGAGTTTGAAGAACAAAAACACCGCAAGTCGCGGAGGACCAAAATTACAGAAAAAAAATAAAAGGCCCGAACTGATCAGTCCACACCACCCACACCTACAAACATACTGCGAAAAATAGCGAAAAACACTCCCAAAAATCGAATTTTTTCACCAAAAATCATCACATTTTTTACTAAAATCATGTTGAGAAGGATGCTATCAAAGAATTACTCAAGAAAAACGGTAAATTTCTACACCTAAACACCATTTAATCCGAAAATTAGTGTTCTTGAGCAATTTTATACCCAATTCGATTTTGATACTTTTTAGTGTAATTATGCTTAAATTGTTTACGTATTATGCTTGTATAACCTAGATTGATGCTATTTAACATGATTAGAAGCTTTAAACTTCAAATTTTGAGTAATCTAGGGTTTGTGTTCTTGAGCAATTTGGGGTTTTTGATATAAACAGGTTATGACCGATTTTTGTCATGAATTGTTGCTAAATTAAGTAGTGTAACATGTTTAGGTAGTTAAATGATCCAAACTTTGAGCCTAAACATGATTTTGAGAATTAAAGTGGACTTTTTCAAGTCTAAAATTTATGAACTTGATTTTTGAGAGATAATGCCATTTGAAACTTGTTTAATTGCTAGTAATGATTATTTTGACATGTTATTTGAGTTGAATGCTTATGAACTTGGCGAATATTTCCGTATATTCTTATTTGAAAAAGTGTAGATTTGATAAAAATATGAAAATGAGCATAAGTTTGATATAAATTGGACATGTCATTGTAATTATTTTGATTGATGATTTTGCTGACACTAATGCATATTTGGATGCACAAAAATTGTGTTTGATGTGTTTTGCAGACTGAAAGGGGTGAATCTTCATCCCAAGCTCGCAATGCTCCTCCTGAGAATGCGGAACAACAGGATGTTGATAGCTATTATAAACAAGATATACCTCATCCAGTTATGACATTTTCAGATATGCACTTGGAAGATTTGCACCCGAACTTGAGATTTGACAGACGTTGGATAGATTATCCAAAATACCAAAGGGGTTTGCATACTCTTCATTCTAAAGCTGTTGAAGTACCTAGGGTAATAGAATGGGCACCGTTAGAAGCTGTAGAATTGGCCGAGTCAATTAGGGAATTACTTACACAGAGGTATGGTAATTCTACTTTAACGATTGGGTACGATTATTCAACATGCGTAGACCTGTATATAAAGTATGGTGTGAAGAATTATTGTATAGTATAGAAATAAATGATCTGGTAGCTAGTTTAACCGATCGATCTTTTATTAGATTTTTATTAGGAGGTTCGATGCGCCACATGTCTTTACTAGACATGGCTCAGGCCTTACGTATATATACGCCTGAGGAGTTAGCATCTGCCGATTGTAGAGGGCTGATATTGAACGGTAGGAAAATTGATGAAAATTTTGATACGCATGGTATATGGAGTCAAATGACTAGCCATCACCGATTTAAAGGGGGAAATTACTCTTATTTGGATATAGATAGAGCTGAATTAAGAGTAATTCACAGGTTTTTAGCCAATTCGATTACACAACAAGGTAAGAATAAGGAAAAGGTAAATGAACAGGATTTGTTTTACCACATGTGTATTCGAGACCCACAAAGCGCTGTAAGTATACCTTATTGTGTGGGTTATTATTTATCAGCTATGGTTAGGGGGATGAGACCGCATAGCATAATAGGAGGTGGTATATTTATTACATTAATTGCTGAGTATCTCAATGTGGATATAAGTCGGGGGGATTATTAATCGAAGAACCAGAACCCCACGATACAATTGGTTTAAATGTATACCATGGTGCTAAAGTTTTGAAGAGGCGAAATAACGCCGCAGTACGATATAATGGTAGACATCCACAGGTTGGGAGAAACCAACAGCCAGGTAATGTGGGAGGGGGAAATGAAATGACAGAAATGCAAAGGTTTATAGCTTCACAAGAGTATGAAAATGCTAGACATAGAGCATTTGAAGATTGGCAAGTTCATCAAAACCAAATCATAGCTCATTGCCAACATGTAGGTAGAAACTATATTCCTACTCCATCGCCTGTATTTCCTCCCTGGTCTATAGAGATCCAACCATCGTATCCTACGTATAACCCAGCCGAAGCATTCTATAACACATACGGTTATGCATAGAACCCCTACTGGTATCAGTATCATCCCTAGTCTACTTAGTTTTATTTATTTTATTATTTGTAATGTTGATACATTAAATACTCATGTTAATATTGTAATAGTTTTTATAATTTTCTAACTTTTATTATTAGATTTTAATAATTTTTGAATGTGGGGTAATATACCAAACTTCAAAAATATGTATATATGTTTGCAGTTTATCTTATGTACACAACAAGGTAAAACAACGCATTTTCAAAGACTGGCATTAAGTTCAGCAAAAGCAACTAATTTTGACGACAAGATGCAAAATATATGTGAAATAACAACAAGACGGAATGAACAAATGATGTGCACCATTTATCATTCAACACAAACAACAATATGTTTGGAAACTTTGGTAAAATTTAATCATTTCTACGCTAATCACCCTCAATAATTTAAATTGTTACTGATTTCTTGCAAATGAGGGCATTGCAAGATCTTAAGTGTGGGAAGGGGTTAAATTCTTTCGGATTTTTAAAATTTTTATTTTAAACACTTGGTTACCATTAAAAATACTAGTAAAGCAGTAGTTGTATTAGAATCTAGTGCTCTCTGATAACAAAGAACAGCCATAGTCTTATATACTGACTACCCAATTCTAGAAAAAAAAAATTTCAAAATTTTTAATTAAATGAATTCAAAATCATGTTTATACATATTTATGAACAATAAAACTAGGTTTTAACACAGAAATTATTGTTACCTTGGAAAGGACATAAATTGAGAAACAAACCAAAATGTTAGAATTCATTTAAAATGGAATAGAGGAGAACAAAAAGGAAAAATAAAAGCCAAGTGTGGGAAAATTTACCAAGTTATTTTAAACATATGTCACATATTTCTGTAACAAATAATTGAAAATACTTTTGTTTTAAACGATAATTAACTGTTTTACCCGATTTACTGTAAGAAAGATGGATCTACACGATGAATCAATTCCATCATTTAAAGGAAGTAAAGTCTTCCGAAAAAGACACGCGCTTCTTGATTTAGGTCATGAAGTTGTCGTTCAGACCAGCTGTAGGTTGACGAAAAATCTAGAAAAGTCATCACTAAAATCAGCAGGAAATCCACAGACCTCAGCATCAAACAGGGTCGCCAAGTGGTCAGACTTATCCTAACCATGAGAGGATCTGTCTTGTAAAATGGGGAGGACGCCATGCAAATTAGCTGGATAAGACTAATGAATCAGATCCCCTGAAAGGATAATCTCCTTAAAGATCAAAAATTAGCTTTTAAGACTGATATTACTCAATCCTTGAGATTGACCTTAAAGATTGAGAATTACAAACTCATGGAATTCAATGATATCTAAACTCGAGCTTGAACGAGAAAATATTTTGATCAAAAATTACAAACCGATTTGTTTTCTGAAAACCCATTTTCAATGCGTTCATTACCATTGAACGTAAAATCCTAGGAATTCACCTGGAATTCATTAGGTCACCTGTACCAAATCGGGTGTCAACCGTAAGAACGGTGGTTGCATAGCATGGTCGAAGACAGGACCTTGTGCCAGACCGAAAAATTATAAGGGTGAGCTTTACTATTGCTCCTACCTAGGATAGTAATTGCGTCCGACACGTTATAGACCATAATTAAAAGCATGTCAGGGGACATTGCCTTAACAGTTGCTTGTTCAGCGCTTTCCTTTACAACCGGACGTTAGTTTGCCGAAAGGTAATATACGGGACAAGTGAACTGGACGTGTTGCTTTCCTAATACAAGGTTAGCAAGTGGGTGACACAAAACCACAAGTTTTGAGCTAAAATTTCAAATCTGAAACCCACCAAACCCACAAAAAGAATTTGCAAACACCGGTGAAGGGTTATTCCGGAAAACTTATCTAGGGTAAAAGCTAGATTGAATTTTTAAAAAGATCAAATGTTTTCATAAAGATCCAATTTCCTTAAAGGATCTAAATTTTATAGTCATGTGGGACTGTAAACCACATCGTTACTACCATTGTTTATACCGCCGTAAAGAAATCACTGATGTAGAAAGTGTGAAGAATAAAGAAGTGATTCTAGTATTTCAAGACTATATTGCTTGAGGACAAGCAACGCTCAAGTGTTGGAATATTTGATAATGCTAAAAACGAACATATATTTCATAGCATTATTCCTCAAGAAAGACAAGCTTTTAGTTGCAATTGTTCTATTTACAAGTGATATTCGTTTAAATAATAAAAGGTGAAGATAAAAGACAGATTCGACGAATTGAAGACGCAAACGACCAAAAAGCTCAAAAGTACAAAATACAATCAAAAAGGTTCCAATTATTAATGAGAAACGTCTCGAAATTACAAGAGTACAAGATTCAAAAGGCAAAGTACAAGATATTAAATTGTACGCAAGGACGTTCGAAAATCCGGAACCGGGACCAGAGTCAACTCTCAACGCTCGACGCAACGAACTAAAAATTACAAGTTAACTATGTATATAAATATAATATAATATATAATTAATTATATAAATTATATTTATATTATATTTATATAATAATCCGTCGGCAAGAAAGGCTCCAAAATGGTGTGAGCTGTAAAATCGAACTCCGCGACTTGCGGAGTTCAAAGAAGGAATAGGCCGTGACTTGCGGAGCTCACCTGGACGAAAATTCATATAAAAGGCAACGCATTCTGATCGTAAAAAGATCCATAATCTATCTCTCTCTCAATATATACGTAAATATATATATATATATATATATATATATATATATATATATATATATATATATATATATATATATATATATATATATATATATATATATATATATATATATATAATTTATATTTTAATTTTAATTTTAATTTTAAATCCTAATAATAAGGGTATATTAGCGAATATTGTAAGGGTGTAAGTCGAAATTCTGTCCGTGTAACGCTACGCTATTTTTAATCATTGTAAGTTATGTTTATATTATTTTCATTAATGTCTCGTAGCTAAGTTATTATTATGCTTATTTAATCCGAAGTAATCATGATGTTGGGCTAAAAATATTAAAATTGGGTAATTGGGCTTTGTACCATAATTGGGGTTTGGACAAAAGAACGACACTTGTGGAAATTAGACTATGGGCTATTAATGGGCTTTATATTTGT